>NC_056660.1:51083750-51443125 GCF_018350195.1 Panthera tigris
GATCCTTTTCTTTTCTTTCTTTTTTTTTCTTTAAATTTTTTCTTTAAATTCTAGTTAGTTAACATACAGTGTGATATTGTTTTCAGGAGTAGAATTTAGTGATTCATCACTTACATATAGCACCCAGTGCTCAACATGACAAGTGCCCTCTTTAATGTCCATCATGCATTTAGCCCATGCCCCACCCACCGACCCTCCATCAACCCTCAGTTTGTTCTCTATGGTTAAAAGTCTCTTATGGTTTGTTTCCCTCTTTCTTTTTCCCCCTTTCCATATGTTCATCTGTTTTTATTTCTTAAATTCCACATATGAGTGAAATCATATGGTATTTGTCTTTCTCTGACTGGCTTATTTTGCTTAACATGATATACTCTAGCTCCAACTACATCATTGCAAATGGCAAAGTTTCATTCCTTTTGATGGCTGAATAATATTCCATATATATATGGATTATTCCATATATATATATTCCATATATATAATATTCCATATATATATATATATATATATATATATATATATATATATGTATACCATATCTTCTGTATCCATTCATCAGTCAGTGGACATTTGGGCTCTTTCCATTGTTTGGCTATTGTTGATGCTGCTGCTATAAACATCCAGGTGCATGTACCCCTTCCAATCTGTATTTTTGTATCATTTGGGTAAATACCTAGTAGTGCAATTGCTGGGTTGTTGGGTAGTTCTATTTTTAACTTTCTGAGGAACCTCCCTACTATTTTCCAGAGTGGCTGCACCAGTTTGCATTCCAACCAATAGTGCAAGAGGGTTCCCCTTTCTCCACATTCAGAGCCTTTTCTTGATCCTTAGACTTCTCCATTCAATAGGTGCAGTGGGAAAAAAGAGAGAAAGTGTATATGAGGCTTGGAAATAGTATATGACTATTCATATACTGTTCATTCTATTCATATCCCATTTACCAACACCAGTCACAAGGCTACATCCAATTGGAAAAGTGGCCATACCTTGACACCAAGAAGTGTACTTGGAAAGAAAGGAAAAATCATTTGGTGAACAACTAACTCATTGCTGGCACAGATGCCATGAGGGAGTGTCTGCTTCTATTAATCAAATGACTAACTAAAATATTAAGTTAAAATATGGCTACCATAAAGGGTATATACAAAGTTCGCAAAGAATCTTACTATTGGGAAACCATTACATTTTGTCATACAGAGTTAAGGAAATGAAATCAAACGTATGAAATTATATTGAAGATTAAAAACATACATGGTTGATATGCCAGAATTGTGACACTGCCAATATATTAAATGTTTCCATGACAAAACAATTAGGAATATTATAGTATCCACTGAAGACAATTCAGTCACATTTTTGCCATTTTTGCAGGATATTTGACCCCTTCCCATTTCTCTCATTTTTCATATCTTCAAAAGAAGAAAATCCCCCTTGTTTTATCTGCTTACATGTGTTATCATGAAAGAATGAATGAACAAATGAAAAATTGAAAAAGAAAGGAGGGATGGGGGAGGAAAAATCATACTTAATACATGAACACACGCACACTTACTTTTACATTTTAATGCTGTTTTGTTAAACAGTTGAGCCCAATAAATTTTGAGATTTTTCTCCCAAGTGTGAAAAAAAATAAACATGCAGAATTTTATTTCAGTATTCGCTTTGGCATCAGGCTTAATTATTTTTCTTTTCTTTTAGTTATACCAGCTTAACCCTCTGCCTATCAGCATTAGCTCCTGGTGCAGGAGTACTATGGGCTTCTGGTGGAGCACATGTTAAAAATAATGAAAGAACAAACAATTTCACAAACACCAATACCTGGAGGAGGTTTGGGGAGAAGAGCAGAGCCTGGAGTGAATAAGTAGAAACAGCTCCAAACCAGATTAAAGAACAAAGAGCCCAACTTCTTCCCCAAACAGTCAACCTTTATACGAGTTTTGTGACTCATTCAAATGGCATCACTGGGTGTGAGGATGGAAGGGACAGGAAGGGCTCAGAGCAGAGCAACAAGGGGCCTACACTAGCAGTCTGGCAGATTTGATTTTGAAAATTCTGTTGATATTCAGGAAACTAGAGCTTAATGTCTTTCCACATAATCATTCTTTCCTCCCTCTTGTACAGAGCAACTCCAATGTGAGAAATGCTATGTGAGACACTACCCAGTCAATACATCCTTTTGAGGTATATCAGTTAAGCTTGTCCAGCAGTTCAAGAACCTCAAGGTTGACTATCCTTCACAAAGGAGGCTAACCAGCTCCCGTGTCTGGAAGGCATGGCCTGAGGCAGCACTGACACCTGGGAACAAAGTGGAGAGCCATCTCTGGAAGCCCTGGGCCTTGCCTCTGGATGGAAGATTCTATTGCCTTAAAAGGGAAGTGCCCAGGGAGATGTGTTGGGTGAGTCGCATCTCTTTTGCCTTCTACCTTGCTATCTCTTCTTTTACCTTCTACCTTGCTATCTCTTTCATCCCATCAACATTTATTGAATTACAGATGTGCAAGACAATCTGGACAATTGAGTGATGTGTGAGACACAACCCTGCTTTTTAGGAATGGACAGCAACTATAATATAAGACAGACAGGGCTATCTGAAAGATATAGTTAGGAACTGTACGGTACACCTCTCTCCTGGTGAGACTGGGGAGGTTTCAGAGAGGAACCTGTATATTTGAACTAGGCTTAAAAATGTCGAACTTGCAGGCACTTTAGGTCCGACCATTTACCTTTGTATATGCCTAATTTATTTTACAATCTGTCCTGAAATTTACCTAGTTATAGGCTAGGTGTGCAGTGGAGCCAGATATATAAATTTGGTGCTCAAAACCACTGCAGTGTATGAAGGCTGTTCAGGAATCTTAGAAATCACTAATTCAAACTCCCCTGTCTCTCGTGGTAAGTAGAATCACTCCAGTGAACCCAAGTAGCCAAATATTTAAGGCATGCCTGATTCTACTGCCCCTGTGTGAATCTGGTTCATGAGATGGAAAGGCAAACCCAGGAACACATAAATTATTAGAGGGGAGATTTGAATAAAACGTGGTCAGAAGACCCATTATAAGATGTCTTATGTTAGACTAAATGACTTGTTTTTCAGTGCATTCGTATGAAAAATAAGTATTACCTACAAAAATGTAAGCCAAATTGTTCAATAAATTAATCACAGCTATATTTCAGACAAATGGTCGGAGGTCTAAGTATCTGAGACCTACGTATCACACGTGCTCCCTTTTACTGTCAACAAGTTAGGATTAGTCTCTCACTCTGAAGGAACAAGGATGTAGTTATTTCCCTTTGTGTCGGCTCAAAGTACCTAGAGCCTTTTCCTCCAAGGAACCAGGGTGATGTTCAAGGAAATCCCCATACTGGTTGGCCCAGCTCTGCTTCAGGAAATCAAAATGTGTTGACCCTGACTTCTGTCTATATTCATTTCTCTTATGCCTCCAAGATTCTTTAGTTCCCTTTAACAATTGCAGACTGAATCTATAGCCACATTTCCATGGGTAATTCAGCAGTAGCTGATTTGGAAAGCTTCTTGAATGTGACATCACAGTATACACATTCTTCTACTTTAAAATGGCTAAGAGAAAAATTATAGAGTGGAAATAATGGAAAATATTAGATGCCAAGGACCTTAAAACACCTTTTAGCTTTAAGGTCTGGGAATCTACATAATGCATAGGATTAACTTTTCTTCGTGTTTTCCTCACTCCTATCCCAATTCTCTTTTTGGGAAGATTTTTAAAGAATAAGAGCTGAGTGCTTCAGTGTCTGTCACCATTTTATCTGCATTTTCACGAGGTTTTAGCAATCTTGTGAGTCATCTCTTCTTCACCTCCCACAAATAGCGTGGGTTAAGTAGAGCCATGGGAATTTTTTTTTTTAAAGTAATAATTCCAGCATTGGAATCTAAAACAACATCACTTATATTAAAAACACACACACGGTGAATGACCTACCATGTAGCTTACCTGCGAGTGTTCCATTAGGCAGATGCCAGCGATTTGTGTTTTGGGTAGTAAGTATCCTTGATCTTCTGCTGTTTTGGAGGCAGTGTTTGACAGCAGAGTGTGTTGGAGAATTGACCTCATTACATCATATGTGCTGAATCACCATCCTACAACTCTTGTCCCCAAGGCATGGGGCAGAAGGCACTGCTTGTCATCACACTGTTATGGAAATGTGTGCCAGTAAAAATCTTGGCAGGCTTGTGCCACATTTTTACTGTTGTTTCTCATTAACGTTACATTAATGTGATCAAGAAGGTATTTTGTTCTCTGTCTCTCTGCCTCTGTCTCTCTCTAAACAATCAACTGCGTTTAAAATCTTTTCTTTTGAAGCTACTGATCTGTGGGCTTGCCTTGCAACATCCCAGTGGTTTGACTGTCCTCTAGTGGCTGTTTTGAATCATAGGTTTCAAAGAGAGAGTTTGTCGTTTTGTTTCTTTATCGTGTCTCAAATAAAAACCTGTGTGCTGGGAATTGTCCTTTAAGGATGTGATGCTTTCGTGTTTGAAAAAACAAGAGAATAATGATGAATTTTAATCTCTATTTTGCTTCATCTTTGCTACAGTTTGAAAACCCCAAACCATTGAAATGTTAAGTAAATTAACCCACGTCTGTGCAGCCTCCATCAATGAATGCAATAGTTTAAGAATACTCACTTTTGAAGAGCAAACTGCTTTTGTCTGTGCCACTCGATTTAAGGGAAAACTACTTCTGGAATCCTTTCCAAGCTCTTCATACTCAGAATAATTTCTACTGCCACTCTAATTATCAGCCAGGACGCTTATTTGTAATCACCAGCTTTCAATAATTTAAATAGGTAGTTTTTCAGCCAACTATTTTTATTCAAAATGTGACAAAGGCTAAAATTACATGTTGAATTTTATCCAGATGCTGTCTTCTTTTAGGACATGCCAACTGATGCAGAGCGATTGTTCATTTTCTTATAACATGTCAGAAGCACATCTTTATTTCATGAATCTAACTAGCAATCCAAAACGCAGTCTGCAATTTATGTATCAGTTCATTAGCTTATCAGAACCAGCAGGCAGGGCATTTTAAGATTTAATTCAGTGTGCTGAATCATCAAACATAACCACACCCAAGCTGTGTTATCCTTCAGATTTTGGAGATGAGCTTTTTACTGTCTAACTAAATTTCAGCAGGGATCATTTGGGTGCTTACATTTTTCTCCAATAATAATAATGGCCACTTTGAATAAATTTGCCAATATGGCTATCACTACTTAATATTTCTATAAAGACCCTTAAAGTCTCTTGTTTAAATTTTTTAAATTCCTTTTTGTATACAAAATGGACCAACTTTTTGACCTCAAAAAGAACTGAATAAGACAGAATCCAGATTCCTTAAGAAAAAATTTCTGCTGTTTCAAACTTTTTTTTTTTAGTCTAATAATTACCATCTTCCACGCCGGCAAGGGGGTTCACTCAGAAAAGTCCCAAAGCTGCAAAATTGCAAAATTGAGAAGCTAGGTTAAAGGTTTTTCTGTTTTGTGAAATTTGTTAGATTTTGCCAAGTCCCTGGTTTTGCACTGAAAAAGTTTCAGGGTAAGCTTGTTGTTCTCCTTTGTCAGGGTCTTTGTTCAAATAGTGTCCATGGAGTGGGTAATTTCTATCAACGAATATGGATACAAAGAGTTGCTTCAGTGCCGCTCAGTGTCCTTCTGTCAGTCCCTTGTAGGTCCCCTCTCCCGGTTCTCATTGTGAGTTTTCCAAGCTTTCAACCCTCTCTTCCAATCCACCCCACAACTCCCTGTACTCAGGGTCACCAGATGACCTTCGCTCTTACCTCACAGAGGAAGTAGACTCTATTTACAAGAAGTCCTTCAAGTACTTTTCATTCGATAAACATACCTACATTTGCAATCTCAGGGGCAAGGAGACTCCTCTGATTTTCCAAAACCAGTCCCTCTATCTCACTCCTGTTTCCTCAGAGCCCTTGCTCCACCCTTGTCTCTTTTCTTGCATACATCTACAGTCTCTCACTGATCACTGACTCAGTTTGCGCAGCATGTAAACCTGATGTGATCTCTCCCAGAGGATTGCTTTAGGATCCATCAGAGTCCAAGTGACAGCTCCCAGCTCCTTCCTGAACACAGAGGCCACAGGTGGCTCCTTTGACAGAGCACCCATGTTTTCAGTTATGTGGCCTTGACACACTGGCTTCAAGGGATTATATTATGGATAGGAGCTGTAGCCAAAGACAGCAGATGTAAGAGCTTTAGCCAAAGACAGCTCAGATTTGAGAGCCAAAACTACATGGTGTCTGAGTCCTGGTTGGATTCCTGTTTGCAAGCAATAGAAAATGATTCTGGCTAATTTAACCTTAACAGACTATTTACTGGAAGGATGTCTGTGGCTCAGATATCTAGAGGGACTCGGAGGACCTGGCTTAGAAAAGAGGTGGGAACCAAGGTGGTCTGCAGTGGGGAGCACAGCAAAAGCTATGCAAGAAGAGTAGAGTATTCAGCCTGCTGCCTCCACTCCTGCTCCTTTGTTGGGCTGGTCTCCAGCTGTCCCTATACTTGTGTGACTGGCCTAGGCTGAGTGACATGCTTGCTCCACAGCCAGGCTGGGCAGGGAGAGAGAGCACTGGCTCTTGGTTACTGTGTAGGATGTGGGTTCCATGCCCATTTCTATACAGTAGGAGATACCCTAGAGAGGAGATTCTTAGAGTGTTAACAGGAGTTGGATGCTACAGAGTCCAAACCAACAAATGATGATTGTAGATGGTTCTCTAACACAAGGAGGGGCTCTCATGGAGAACGTGAATGTGAGGCAAGAGGAGATCAGTGGAAAGCAGTAGGAATAGAGAAGCAATAACAGAGAGAAGCAAAGATGAGCTAGACTCAGAGCAGGCGAGACACGCAGTTGTGTCATGAAAATGGTAGAGTCACAAGAGGAGAAGAGATGGATTGATGTCCACCCTCAGGGGTAGTGAGACAAATAGTGATTTTAGGTGCTGGATTGCTGGGGATACTTGAGCTGGCTCAATTCTGAAAGAGTAGATAGATAGTGTTATCTAGTTCACAGGCTTTGGAGTCAGAGAATCATGGGGGTCCCTGAGATTCATATCCCAGTTCAACACTCACCCACTCACCTTGGACATATTTTTTAGCCACCGCATCCTCACTTTCCTAATTTGCAAAAACTGTACCTACATCATTTTGTTGATGTAACAATAAAATGACAATACATTTAGGTTCTTAGCATAGTTCTTGGCATATTATATGTTAACTGTTATTATTACTCTTATTATTTCATATCTCCCATGACTTTACAAATGTTATTCTATTTCTTTATCTTCATAGAAAAGACCAACTCACCTTTAAGATATAGCTCAGATGTTACCTTCTCTGCAAATACACTCATGAATATTCCCCCTGCCCTAGGTAGAACTGATAATTCAAGGCAACACTTACTGAGTGACTACAATATGCATGGTGCAGCATTTTTCTAGGTGCTGGAGATAGCAAAGATGTCAAAGACATAGTTTGGTTCCTCAGTAGTCTACAGCTAGAGGGAAAAACAGGGACATAAACACACAATTTTAATATCTTCCAGTAAGTACCGTGATAGAGCTAGGACAGAAGAACACCCCGCTTTCCATTTTCTCCCACTTAAACCATGCCTCTATTGCAGCAGCCATGCCATTGTGAGTATACTTTTTGAGCACACAAATATATATCTTTTACATCTTTTTATCTCTAGGACATATTAAGCACTCGGTATCTTTGTTAGATAAAGTATGATTCCATTATATCTTCACTGAAAAACTTATTAATTTTTGGAGATATCATTCCCACTATGTATTACTATCTGAATAAAGTTTTATTTTGAACTTCCCTAAGTTACTTCCTTACCAAAAGTTAAGGTTCAGTCACTGCTCAATGTTATCACCTCTAATCTGGTTGAAATTTGATTGAAGCGAGGGGGACTTGTCTGGAGAATACCAGGTTGAAGCTTGAGGGAGTCCCACACACATAAGATAAAGCCCCACGTATGGGGAAAGCTGAGGCATGAGAGGAAGTAGGGCTAGGGGCGCAGGTAGAGATGGAGCTGGACTGACCCTTGAGTGGTGCAATTGGAGTCCTAGGGGGAGAAGGGGGAGGGAGCAGAGAACACATAGAGGCATCCACCGTGTGTGAGGAGGAAAGAGAGGCCAGTGGGACTGGAGCAAAACAAGGCAGAGAGCAGAGGCCAGAGAGGGGATAGGGATGAGGGAGAAAGAGTCCAGTTATTCATTTGCTTGGGGATTATGTGAAACATTGGCATGCACAACGCATGCTCAGGCAGGGTTGAATGAATTTCCTAGTTGTAATGAGGAGGGATGTAGGAGAGTGTCAGAATAGTGGTCCCTGGGTGTCAGGCGGGAGAATAACTGCCATCCTCACAGCTCCAGGTGAGCCAGGGTGAGTAGGACAGGGAGGGGATGAGGACCCAAGAAGTAGGGCTCAATCCACGTTGTGGCATCTTTCTCTGATTTGAGCATTATGTTATACAAACCTGTGACCGAAATGCATGTGCCTTGCTCAGTCACCTACGGGATCATTCACCCACATTTTTTTTTCTTTTTTGAGAGAGTGCAAGGGAGGGGCAGGGGTAGAGACAGGGAGACAGAGGATCTGAAGCGGGCTGTGTGCTGACAGCAGCAAGCCTGATGTGGGGCTTGAACTAATCAACCACGAGGTCATGACCTGAGCCAAAGTCGGGCACAGCCAACTGAGCCAACCAGGTTATTTTTAAATAACCATAATTTTTAAATGTTACTTTTTCTGCTTTTGATTTTTTAAGGTAAAATTTGTCAATGATGATTTTCTTCATTTCTGGGTCTTTTATGTTTGCAACTATGACTTGTGTTGATTAATGGCTAAACACTGTATGAAAATATAATAAAGCGTTATGGAAATTCTGAGCAACTAGATTATTTTTTGCTTTTGTCACTCAGAATTGGCAACTTTGCAATTTGTGTTTTATCTCTTTTGGATGATTGCCTTGATCAATCAAACCGAATAGAAATAAA
This sequence comes from Panthera tigris, assembly GCF_018350195.1. Taxonomy (NCBI): domain Eukaryota; kingdom Metazoa; phylum Chordata; class Mammalia; order Carnivora; family Felidae; genus Panthera; species Panthera tigris. The sequence goes on from NC_056660.1 coordinate 51,092,795, forward strand.
GCCTACTTTAGGTGGGAGTGGGGCATGGGCAAGTAGACTTTGGCCAAGTAGAGCTGACGATCTTTCAGGGCTGGAAAGGAGCTTGTCCAATTTCTTCATTTTGCAATGTGGAAACTGAACTTAGAAAGGCCAAATGACTTGCCAGGGCCGTTCTGGGGGAACAGAAATAAGAACCCATGTTTCCTCTCCTTAGTCGAATCATAGAATCATTAATATTTGGTACAGAGAGTAGAAAAACTCTAAACACTGGGTAAGTGGAGGTGGAACTTTTTAAACATTTAAATCAGGTTTTATTGACCTATTATTCATATATAATCTCCATTTCAAAGGTCTAGGGTCTATTTTGAGAATCCATGAAGAATTTGGGGAAGATAGTGAAATGGTCAGATTTATACTTTAGGAGTTACTCTATCAAGACTTACTCCTCAGTACTGCAAATAAATTTTAAAAACTATATGTATTTAAAAAATATTTCTCACTACGTTTTTATTGACAAATTAATTTTATTGGTGTGATTTCTTTTTTTGGCTGTACAAGAAATATATTACCTTTTTGCTACTATCATATTATTTCCAGATACTGCCGTTTGTTTTTCCTTGAATTGATTTGGTTCAGTGGAAATTTGTATTTGAGTTGCTTATAGTGGTCAATATCTCTTTGGTATCCTTCATACTTAGTGGAGTCTTAGAGCCCAGTATAATGCAGAATAAGACACCTGTGACTGTGCACTGATCAGTCAGTAGAGGCCCTCTAGAAACTCACTTCAAAGTCAGTGTGATGTACCCTGTACTCATGTATTCTTTGATTCACTGCTATAGGATGAAGCATTGCTATCTCTCACTTGGACTTATGAGATCTGGGATATTAGTTGATTTAGTGTGTGTGTGTGTGTGTGTGTGTGTGTGTGTGTGTGTGTGATTCTGTGGGGAAATAAAAATAGTATAAAACATGGTCGCTAATCTCATTATCTCCCGATTGTGTCACCTTAGCCCCTGCCATTTCTTATAAAGCATGAGTGGTGGACATTTATCAATCTTGTTTTTGTCCACCCAAACATCAGAACCCGTATTCCACGTTTGGGAAATGTTCTCCCTTATGATGCCTTGCCAGAGCTCTCTGTAGGAGTGCTGATGACAGTGACTCCATCTTCGGCCCTCCATCTTGTTCATGATCACTCAGTGACTTCTCTTGGGGTTGTATGTTTTTCCCTTGGAGATACCTTAGAAATGCCTTGGACATACCTTGGAAATGCCTCCCAAGGTTGGGGTGAGGAGAGCCGGCTCTGGCCTCCCACAAGTCTGTTAGAGTAACATAGTCTTTCCCTTTCGTGATGCACAGGTGGCTCCATGAGGTCTGATTAAAGGTTAGCTGTCAGTTAGATGCATGCAAACCCTTTCATCTTACTACAGGGCACTCCCCTCAGCCTCCATCCCCTTGCTGTATAAAATCTGTAGACTAAGGTCTGGCCTTTGCTGAGAACAGCTGTGCACCAGCTGGATCATAGCCTGCCCCGATCCCCCATCAGTAAGTTATTCTGAATAAAACTCTGTGTAAACTGTATGGAGTCACACACTCCCTTTTCCAGTCTCAAAGTGCTCTTTCAGTTTGTGGGATACTTTACTGTCCCTCCCCTACCTTTGAACACTCACCTTTCCAGGCTTCTTCCAGTTCAGGCATGGATCTAGGCTCTGCCAATCAGATCCACCTGCTCTCCAGACCGTGAATCAGTAACTAGTGACACCAAGAAGCAAGGGTCATCCGGAGTATATTTGGACAACATTTGGGTTTGGGGACAGCATACACAACCACGTTTGGTTTCTGAGGGGAGCAGTGGTAGCAGCTCCCCAGGCAGCATCCAGGGTCTGGTCACTGAGGCTGCTTGCATGTGCTGTGGTGTCTGTGGCTGGCAGGAGTTTCAGGATGTCTTTACCTGACAAGTCCTGTGGTTTGCTTTTGGAATTTTTTTTCTGGCTATAAAATCCCTAAGTTTGCTTCTTTAGCCCTTCCAGAGAGTATGTGAACTATCTAGCATCTTTTAAGTATACATTTCCATTTCTGCTTTAATTAACTGGCACTGGTTTCTTTTATTTGCATCCAAAAGCCCTATTACTGAAAGCTGTATGAGAGATATTGGAGCCCATACACCTTCAAAAAAATCGAAGGTAACCTGGAATTTATCAGCAGTCCTTGGAGGGGGTAAGAGAAAACAGAAATCAAGTTGCTATTAAGAAAATGGACCTGAGCAGCCATTGAAATTAGTGGGGAAAAAAACCAGCTAATCAAATTACCATCTGTTGTCCCCTTGAATGACAGTCCCAAGGAAGCTGAAGGCTGGGTTTGTGAGGCAAAGTAATTGCTCCAAGAGGGCAGTTGAGGAGTGTGAGGAATTCAAGGTCTGTGGAGCATAGCAGTGGACAGTTTATCAGAAGAAAATGACAAACTCAAAGTCCTTAGCTCTCAGCTCAAGGCACCAACTGCAAACCAGTCACTTTCTAAGATAGAAATGTATAATCTCTTTCAGCCACAAGGCTGAGACGATTGGAACCTATACGCGAAGATTTATCCTCCAGGTTGTTCATACTAGTTTATAGCTTTCCTTAGTCTCTTATATAGAAATTTACATTTTAATTGATAGGATACTAAGTAGAGGTCTTAACATGGGGTGGAGATGTGTGAGAGGCATTGAGTTGCTCAGTGTTCAGACCATCAAACCACTGCACTGTGCCCTATGCCCTTACTCCCAGAGTAAGCGTGCCCCTGGTCCTATTACAAAGTCAACCCAATGGAATCACAAGATTTTATTAACATATTTGCAAAACTCTGGGTGATACAATGAGAGAATGAATTCTGAGGATTGTTGAACAAGGATTGAAGAATGTGATTTAGATCAAGAAGATTATGCCAGTACCTGTATATGTACCTATATGCAATTCTGTATTCAACTGGAGGTGATTTTAATTATTTCTTACAGTCTGCTGATGAACTTGTACTCAACAGTGGCCCATACATGTCTTATATAAGATAGAGGAAGAAATTAAAAGACTTAGAGATGTAGGGAACCAAGAGGGAATTTTTTGTGTTTAATCCATTCCCTTAACTCTTGACTGTGGCCCCAAGGCCTCCCTGAGCCATGCATTGAGAAATTCATTGGTGAGGTGAATGCCTGTAAGAAATTCCTGAATGAATTTTTAGGAAATGCCTGTAGAGTCTCTTCTTTGTGGACCTAGAATCCAGTGAGAGGAGACACAGTTGAAGTGAACTCTCTGATTTACTGTGGTACTACTAGAATCCCAGAGTGGCAGAAGCCACCCAGCAGGACATTAACATTGGAGACAATTAGGGTCTGGGTGGGTGGTGGGGAGGAAGAGGTGAGTGGTGGGCAATCACAATGGTCTGACCCCTAGAGATTTTTGGTATTTGCTGATCAGTCATGAGTACTCTAGTACGGTCATGAGTACCTGTACTCTAGTACAGCCCACCAAGAAAACATTTGATTTGTAAAACAATACCAACATCAACCAAACCCTCAAACTCTAGGTATGTCAATCAAAGACCTAATTTGAACCACCACTGAAGAAAGTCTTGGCCTTTTGTCCAATTTCCAAACTTAAATTTTAAACATGAAAAGGAAGGTTAGGTACTCTTGAAAAAGAATTCTGTGATAGATATCACCAGTGTGCATTTCTTCTAGCCTTCTGCCAACGGACCTTCAGCTGTGGAGATGGCCCTGCATTAGGGGAGGGAAATGCTTGGATCTTTCAGGTATAACACAACAGTTGCTCTGAGCTAACACCACTTCCTGAGGATCCAGATCGCCACTGCGACCAGTCAGTCAGAGTGAGGGCCTATGAGCATCAGGTAATAAGTTAAAAAATTTGAACTGAATTTACCTTGAAGGAATGCAGGCTCATCTCTATTAATTTACTCAGTTCCTGATTTTATGATTGGAATTAAAACTTCCAGCAACCACAAAATTCCTTTGTTGACTTTCTGACACATGGAGTAAAGGTAATTATGATAAGAATTGCCTAGTAGAAGCCTCTAGGCGTCCTAGTGGTTTTTAAAATATCATTCATTCATTCATTCACTTATCCAGACAACTTTTATAAATTGCCTACTACATGTCAGAACCTATGCATGGTAATTTGTTAATAAACAAAACAAAAATTTCTGCCTTAGTGGGGTAAAAATCTTAGAGGAAGAAGACAAATGAATAAGTGAAGTATATGGTATGCCAGGTAGTGGTTAGTGCCACAGAGAAACTAAATTAGGGATGGAGTGAGGTAGAGGATTGCCTCATTTCTCAGAGCCAACTGGAATTACAAGGGGATGGGGGCCAATGTGAGGGTCCTGGGTTTCTTTGGTGGCCAGTGTAAACAGTTTGAAGGAATAATGAAGTAACATATGACACCAAATGGATAAAATAAGAAACAAAAAACCAATTTCATGGTAGAAGGAATAAAAAGTCACCAGCAGGGGCTGAAAAGGTACAGGGGTGTTCATTCCCTATCTGATCTCCATTTAATGTGCCTGTGTGGCAGGTGCAGGAAGAGGAGGATGGATGCTGGGGAAAGAAGTGTTTGTGTTTTAATATTAGAATTTAAGCTGAGCGTGCAACAGAGAATCCATCTCATTTGGGGGTGATCAGTAGATACCACGTTATAGCTTTGAGTCCTCATTCTGACACTGTGAACCTTAGCACTGACAATTCTGGCATTAATTCTAAAGCGTTTAGCAGCTCAGCTCGTCTCCATGGAGTGGTGCTAGAGAGTCAAGGACTATACAGAGTTAGAATATTATCAGCCCTAACGAAGCTTGATTGATTGTTATATTGTTTGTTTCATAAATGGCTTCTTTTTCCACTCACTTTTATCATCATTAATCAGTGGAATAGCCTGCTGGATGTTGGTGTCTAAACTGAAATTAAAATCTGTTTGTTCAGAATGGTTTCGTGGAAGCTTAGTATAACAAAAGAAGAATGATTTATGCAAAGGTTTATCTTTCAACCCACTTGTTTTCAGAATCCACCCATTTGATTGTATAAAGTGAATTAGCTTTTGTCCTTGAGCTGAGTATCTTTGGATTTGATGCCAAGCATTAAACTGCAAAGGGAAGATCTCCTCCTATCAAATGTTGTTCTTTGCTAACAGTGTTAAGAAAAATGATGTCAGTTCACTGCTCCTCAAAATATGGCTTGGTTGACCTGACTTATCCACATTAATTAAAAAAAATTTTCTCTAGAAGGGTTTTCTTCTGTCATAAAACACACATATTTATTGATGAAAATCTGGAAAATTCAGAAAAGTGGAAAGGAAAAGTATTAGCTTTCTGAGTTGTCTGCCAGTTTGCTTATGCTATGTAAACACTGTATATACTAATGCTCCTCTGTAATTTTATGAATATTCATTTATCCATACAACCCTTCAGACTGTTTTCTTTTGTACTTGGAAACGGTTACCAAATATCAGAAGAGAATATAGCAATTATATGGCAGTTACTCTCAGATAATATATTTATGAATTGCTTTCTTTTCTTTTTCTGTTGCTGGTGTTTTTAGTTTGCATTTTTTTTTTTTTTTTTTAGCATCATGGTTCCTTGAATCCAGCCCATGTGGCACTTCCAGGTGAGACAGGACTGGGATGCTATTTGGACTATGTGCAGACACAGCATTGCCAGCATTCTAGGGCAAAATCAATCTGCTCAAATAACTGAAAGTTTATATTTTAACTGATATGTTTGCAATCACAAAAACCTTATGACACAACATGATTAGATAGTCTGGTGGGGGTGCAGAAAGCAGGGAGACATGAGCAAAGAATTTTTGGTTTCATAAGACATAAATATAAATGATTTATCTAAAAAAACTTGTATGGGACTTTGAATTTTATAGATATGATCTCATGTTCGAGCAGAGAGATAACAGGAACATTTGGTTATTCAGTCTATTTGTGTTTATTGAGTGCCTGCTGTGTACTAGCACAAAGGACTTCAAGAAAGGTACCGTGTGGGCGCCTGGGTGGCTCCGTTGGTTAAGTCTCCGACTTTGGCTCAGGTCATGATCTCATGGTTCATGGGTTCAAGCCCTGCGTTGGGCTCTGTGCTGACAGCTTAGAGCCTGGAGCCTGCTTCAGCTTCTGTCTCCCGCTCTCTGCCCCTCCCCTGCTTGTCCTCTGTTTCTCTCTCTCTTTCTCAAAAATAAATAAACATTAAAAAAAAGAGAAAGGCACAGCATGGCTGGAAAAAAATGAGCAAGGAGGCATTTGCTTTCAGGATGCTTGATTATTTGATTAAATGTCATAAATGATAATTCAGTAATGCACCTATTATGATCATAAAATTTTGTTATTGTTTTAAGTGTTTTAACTAAGGCATCAGCCAAAAATATACCAGATTGTTATAAGACCAGAGAATTTAATCACCTTGGCCTGGTTCTTGTATAATTATTCAACACCTGACTTCATTTAAATTTTCTGCTTTATCTTTTTCTTTCCTTTACATTCCAAAAGCGTGTGCTCATATGCCACGCTTACACGCACACACATACACACAGATTTTACTATCCAACTCCCACAGTGCCTTTTCCTCTTCTTCACTGAAGCAAGAAGTATTCTACCCACCTTGGTTCAAGCGTGTATTCAACAAACATATCCCTATTTGTGCCTTATTTCTTCAGGAAAGTTTTCATGATTCATTACCAACAGCTTTGAGTTTATTCACCTTATTTTAACTCCAATCTACATCATACTGTCATTGTACTATTAAAATTATAAATATTTCTCTTGTGTGTGTATATCTCTACCTTCTCTTCCATATCAGATCATAAATCTGTAAGAGAGCCAGTCGTTACCTCAAACAAGGAATATACAGTGATATCACTTCTACTGCCTTTGAGCACTGTATTTACGAAGTCCTAAAAGGAGTCATATTATTTTACTTAGGGATCTCTCATTTACAAGGAACAGATGCACTAAGGTGTCCTATGTAAGCACATAATCAGGGATTTCACGAGAATCTGAGAAGGGGAACTAAAGCACATAGCTGGGAACTGGATACCTCTTGGGTATCGTGCACTGTCTCTCCGTCTGTTGCTGAGTCTTTCTCTCTTGTGACTTGTTGTTTCTCTTGCCATGTATGTTGTTGCTTGTTGTCTTCTCTTGTCTGTGCACTAAGCTGCCTTTATGTGACATCAAATTTGGCAGCAAAGCCACATGGCCTGGATTTCCATCTTGCTCTCCCACTTGTAGCTTGTGGTGAGTTTCTTAATTCCTTTGTGCTTCAGTATTCTCGTCAGTAAAAGGGTGGTGTTGGTGGCGAGTTGTTAATACCAGTAATTACTTTGTAGGGTAAATGCATTAAGAAAGTGAAACACATAATAAGTACCATATAAATGGTGGCTATTATTATTTATACATTTTATTTTTACTTCCTTGTAACTTCAGTTGATTGTGCACCATCATCGTTGTCGTGATATGTCCTACAAGATAGGTTGGTGCTCCTCTTAACTCAGTCCCATACTCCCAAGATAGCAATCTCTTTGGCTCAGCATCTTTTTAGACTGGGCCCCATTGGTATTGGTTCCTGGCAGGCCAGTGGGCAGGCTGTAAGTGCCTTGCTTTGGTACAATCTTATATATAGGTGTTGAGGGTGGAATTTCTTGCATTCTTATGGCTGCTATCTCTCACCAGGCTAGTCAATTTCCCAGCTTCTAGTGGAAGAGAGGGTAGGCAACAGACACCATAAAATATGTACTGGCCAAAGATGTAAGTGAATATGTTTTTGCAAATATTGATTGGATTTTTAATGAGTTTTTAAAAATTGTATTGTAATTTTCATTGATTTTATAACATCAAAGATATAATTCATAGATTCTTACTATTACTAAGATGAACCCTTTAAATCTGGCAAATACATGACAGTGTTATGGAAGGAGTACAGACCTTGAAGTCTGGATCTGGAGGAGTTCTGGTTTCTGCCCTTACCCACTGGTTAATCCTGTGCAATGCACTCTCTGAGCATCAGTTTCTTCATCTGCAATTAGGGACACAAAATCCATTTCACAGAATGTGAAGTATCAGTTATTATTATAAATATACTACTTTATAGGGAGTAGTTTCCCTGGATAGTGCCTTTACTGAAAAACTCAGCATCAGATTCAGAAATAAAGAGTACATGATGATCACAATAGATAAAAAAAGTCTTTTTAATATCTGTATTTGCCAGATTCAAAAGGCCAGCAGCATAGAGAAAAAAAATCAATGATGGAATGAAGATAACAGTGAAGCATAAGTGATATTGAAGAAGAACAGCTCAATAGTAAGCTGGAAATAATAAAATTCTAGCAGTTTCCTCAGATCAAGGACTTAAGTCTTATAAAAGAGAAAAGAGAACCATTTGGAAGATTTGACTATTGTGCTCAGGTATATTAGGGCTCACTCTTACTAACCTCATTTTAAAAATTGCAAAATTAACCTAATTTCTAATGTTCATATTATCAGTAGCTCAAGCATAGTTATACATAGGATTCTGATGGATGACCAGCTTATACCAACTGGTTGAGTGTCTAAAGTGTGATTTGAGGAATACACAAGGCTCTCTTCCCAAAGTACTCTCCCAATAGATTGCTGATTCTTCTTGAGAAGACACAACTCACTTTGAGCCAGACTGCCTGCGCTTGGATTCTACCTCCAAAATTTACTAGCTTAGTGATTCACACTCTCATCTTTAAAATGGGACAATAAAGGTATCTCATAGTTGCATACTCCATAGGGTCGAATGAGCTATATTTAAAGACTGTACAAGTATCAACTCCTATTATGTTAATGAGACAAGAGGAAAAGTCCAGAGAAAGGAATCCTGTCTTAATGAGAGATGTGTGTGTGTAAGTGTGTGTATAGGGAGCGGCCAAAGAATATCACAAAGAATAGTAGGGGTAAAAACAGAGTGAGTGCTAGAAAATAATATGAAGAGCCCACCCAGAAGGGCAGTGGGCATCAGTTATTAGTTTCCCTTTTTTCATAGCTTTGCAGAGAATCACCTAGCCAACTACTGATAAAAGCACCTTTACTACTCTGGCTTCCAGAGTAAGATTTGTATACATCTTCTCTCTCACCATATAGCCCATTAACCCTTTTGTTTGTCAGTGGGAGAGTTTTCTGGTTCCCTATTCAGTTATTTTTTTCCCTCCAGTTCCATTTATTTTAAAAAAGCTTTTTTTTTTTTTTTTTTTTTTTTGTACTAAGCAATAGGAGTACAAAGTTTGTTCAAGGTAAATCTTATATCTATGTAAGAAAGTTTGGTGACTGTGAAGATTTCTCAAGAAATTTTGATGGCAGTAAACATGTTTATTCTGGGAATGTTAATATCACTGCTCTATTGGCTGTTGCATTAAGTGGAATGTTAAATGATCTGAGAACTGATAATCCTCATTCTTACCACTTTGGGTGTTGATAGCCAATACGACCACTTAGCCTTGATGTGACTTTTGCAAAGATGATGGTTCTGTGAATTATTTAGAATTGCATTTGTTTGTGACTTTCAATAAAACTCAGCGACAACACTTGAATCAACAACATTCATTTCTCTCCCATTAATGCCTGGATATAGGCATTCCGTGGCTCTAATGGCAGATAGTTCTGCTTCTTGAGGTGCTCAAAGACCCTGTCTTGGTACTCTTCCATCCCATGGCCTCCATTTCTAAAGTCAAGCCAGCATATCTCTATCCAGACATTGGGAATGAAGGAAGGAAGAAGGGCTTGTTCCCACCATTTTAGAACCCTTCCTCGTGTTTTAGACAACACTCTACTCACATTCTGTTGGCCAGAACTTAGTCACAGGGTTGTGCCTAGCTGTAAAGGAAACTGAGAGCTGTACTCTTTATTTTGTACAGCCATGTGCTTGGGAAGAAGGAAGACTAGCTGTCTTGCAACAAATAGCAGCCTTTGCCATCCTGGGTCCGGGTAACTATTAATCAACCTGTAAAATGAGATACAATGCAAAATGCAATGGAATATTCATCTAGGTATTTCAAAGCCATCTCTGATAGCTCAGTTTCTTAAAATATAGTACTTAATTATCACAAAGGAGCTCACTTATTTCCAGAAGTGAATTAGAAGTTCAGTAAGAGACGATGTAATTTTAGTGATCTGCTTGGCTTCCTAAACCCATATTTATTAACTTCCCATAGCAGATTCCCACAGGGTCAGGTGCATGCTTGTTGGAAGAGTAATTCCATTCTGACCTGGAAGAAATTTTAAAAATTTACATTTATGGCTTGAAGAGTCACATCCCATGGATTTCCCTCTCAGACACTTTACTTGTTTCTAAACTTTTTTTTTAATAAAATAAGTCCTTGCATTGAACTTCATTAATAGGTCCTTCAGGACCAAGGTTCTTTTCATTCCTCCAAAGGACAAGTGCTCATGCTTTCTCTGAGGTCCTGCATCATCTGCCTCTGATGTCAACCACATCCAACTTTACACTCTGTAGAGTCCCCTGTTGCCTTGTCCCTGATGCTGAGACGCCCATTTGCTACCTACTGCTGAGCCATTATGCCACTCTGGGATTCTGGGCACTGCCTGGAGCTTTCTGGAGTGCTCATTCCACTAAGGTGTTTTTATTCTCTGGGTTTCTGCTTCCCTATCCAGTCAATTCCAGAATACTATCACCTCATATGCCTGATGATCAGATGAGAAGTTTGGATTAGCATGATGTTAAAAAAGAAAACACAACAAAAACCTGTTTAGTTATATACTTATCACTGTAGAGACACAGTCAAGGGTGGAATAGTTGGCAGAGGGAGGACCCTGCTAATGGTAGCTGCAGTTACAAATTAAACTTGAAGCTGATAGATGCACAGTGCAGAAGGATTCCTCACAGAAACAAACCAAAGAACCCCTGGAGAACAAACATGCAATCTGTCAAAGTTTATCATCATGTAAACCAAAATCAGGCACACTGAGATTGTTGGTAATCCCTTGGCAAACCATTATGCCTTCTTGGTTTGAAAATGACCTGTAAAAAAGATCCTCGAACTTGATCTTTGCAAATATTCAAAAGAAAAAGTACTCCTATCTTTCAGAAAAGGAACTATCAGGGTGGTGGATAAGAGATTGGGCTTTGGATTCTGGCAGATCTCAGGAAACCCGAACTTCCTCTTGTCAGCTCTGTAACCTTGGGGAAACTGCACCATCTACTTAAACCTCAGTTTGCTCATCTTTAAAATGGGTATAATAACAGTACTTATAAGAATATTGTAAAGAGAAAGGAAATAATTTATTTAAATACTTAGTATACTATCTACACATTGTGTGCCCTTCATAAGTACCATTGTAAAAAGCAAGAAAGATACTAATGTAATGTAACTTCCTTGCTATCTTTTAAAATGAGCAGGTGGGGAATCACGCACAAACTAAACAAAAACAACGACAACATAGTATGATCCTCCATAGTACTTTAAATGACATGGAAAACTCATGATTCTTTTTCTCCCCCAGTTTCATTGAGATGTAATTGACATATAGTACTGTATAGATTTAAGGTATAGAGCATAATGACTTGACCTATAAATACCACAATAAATTTAGTTAACATCCATCATCTTAAATACAAAAAAGGAAAAAGAATAAAATGTCTGTGATGAGAACAGTTAAAACAGTTCTTGTGATGAGAAAGTTAAAAACTTTCTTTTTTTAATTAAAAAATTTATTTATTTATTTATTTATTTATTTATTTATTTATTTATTTGACAGAGAGAGAGAAAGTGTGTAAGGGGGGAGAGAAGCAGAGGGAGAAGAGAAAGAGAATCTTAAGCAGGCTCTGTGCCGAGTATGGAGCTCGTTCCCATGACCCTGGGATCATGACCTGAGCTGAAATCAAGAGTCAGACACTCAGTCGACTGAGGCCCCCATGCATTCTATTATCTAATTTCTTAACTTTTATATGTATCACACGGCAGTGTAAACTATAGTCGTCATGGAGTTCATTATATCTCTCGTACTTATTTCTTCTATAACTAGAAGTTTGTCCATTTTGACCACCTTCCTCCAATCCCTATTATCCCCACCCTTTGCTTCTGGTAATTGTAAATCTGATCTCTTGGAAAAATCATGATTCTTAGCATGTTCTACCATTATGCTGTACTAAACTCCATTAATGTGATGTTTATATTCTAGTTTTATGAGTGATGAGAAGTTCAGGGAAAACAACAGCTTTAATAAGGAAACCAAAAGGGAGGTGTCCTAGAATCTTTGCATAATTATGACTCCACCTAAACCCCACTTCTAATCTCCTAAATCTCACTATAAGTCTGTCGTGATTGCTATGATTTCTGGTACAACTAGCTATTACCGCACCTGTTTCAAGCTGGTAGAACCTGAAAAGGTCTTGCTTCATTTGACAAAGCAGAGAGATGCAGTTCTCACCTCATAAATCAAACAGGTATCAGGAAAAACTTCTCCACCTACAGAGCTGTCTGTGGATCAGTAGATCAGCATCACCTGGGAGCCTGTTAGAAATTCAGAATCTCAGGCCCCACCTTGAATCAGCTAACTCAGAATCTGCTTTATGACAAGATGCCCAGAGAAGCATTCAGGTGAAGAATATTTCACATCCTGTATTTCATTTAAAATTTAGCAATAGTTATTATACTGGAGTGATAGATTTGTTAAAAATTTCATGTTCCTTAACTCTGTCTTCTCTTCCATCTATCTTTGTTCTTGGCATGAAAAAGGAACATGGGCCATCACTATTTAAATTACTGTATCCTGTATTTTGTTCCTCACTTTGGTTTAAATGTTCTTGAGCTAGAAGAGTGGTAAAGCTCATCAGTTTTTATTTCAGAGAGACAGAGATTGTTCCATCTCTACCAGTTACCTAGAGTAAGTCAGTTTTCTCATCTATAAAATGGGTATAATAGTAATGGTTCTTTTCCCACATAATTTTTTAGTGGCTCCCACAGCTTATAGGGTCAAGTAAGAGGCTCTGTATGATCAGCCCATTTTCTTGGGAACTCTGATTAGTTAGCTGAGACTAGACTGTAAGTGAGTCAAAATATTTAGAATTTATGCAATTTGAACTCTCCCGTTGATTTTATTTAGTTGTCAGTGGTGGTTTCTGTTTTCAAGATGAGGACACATTTTTATTTCCCATTGCTCAAGGCTTACTTAAATGCACCCAAATAAGACTGAATGCCCTATCTGTGCTCAGCACTATCCAGTGATGTGGACATAATACTGAGCAAGGTAGAAAGGCTGCTTCTTTCATGGGGTTACGTTCTAGTAATAACTGTACAAACGATAAATATGTTTACCATACCTTATTACAACATTTACTTTCCCTTTTTGTTTCAGACAAATTTGTTTTAGGGTAAGGCTTGCTGCATTTCTCTATTATTTGAGTGTCACAAACACAAAACCTAAAGGTGAAAGACAAAAAAAATGCTGCCATTATTATCATCATCATCCCTACTATAATTATTTTAATTCTAATAACCTATAGTTTTAGAACTTAGAAATAAGTAAAAGACAGGTTTTCAGACTCATTATAACTATATGAAAAATTTAGAGCCACAAAACAGCATTTAAGTTTTAACCCCCCAGATTTTAGGGACCAAGAAGAGGCCAAGGACTAAATTTATTCTCATTCACCCTTGCAAATGAAGACCAAATGTATACCAGCACTCAAAATACATGTATTTTCATTTTACAAAGATAATTCAAATAAGTAAAATTGGCATTTATCACTTTGCTAGTCTAACAACAACTGGCTCTTAATAAACACACACACACACACACACACACACACACACACACACACACGTTGCATGTATATATTTAAAATTTTTTTAAATCAGGTATTACTTCACCAAATACTTTGAGTAAACTTACTAGGACACAGTGGTTGTTGGTTTTTTCCCCTCTTGGTAAGAATAATTCATAAGTTTGAAGAATGGTTTTATGTGGCCAGCTATGAGTTCAAGTTCAGACATTATCATTATCATTTCAATATCAAGGTAACTCATATGTAAAATATGATTACAAACAATCATGGGGTAGCACTTGGAAGACAAGGTTTCCTTCACCTGAAATTTTGCTCCATTTAAAGGTGGAAATGGACAGCAGATGGAGGGTTAAAGACTAGGAACTCCCAGAATGGCTTACTGATGCTTGTTATTATCAACAGCAAAAAACCCCGACATATTTTCTTTATGGAAAGATGGTGATGAAGTGTGTGCACTACATTGTAACACTTCTTTTTTCTTGTACTTCTGAAAGCCATGAACTTCCTATTGGTGTCCTTTAAAAGGAAGCTGAAGTCAGAAATGGGTTGTTATTTCCTATTCATAATAACAGTGAAAAATGTGCTCCTGCCTGTAATTGGGAAAGTAATTTCCTAAAAAGAATTTAAGTAGGCCTTGAATAATAGTCAAGTGTAACCCAAACCCTTCTTGAACATGACTCACTGCTTCACTATTGTTTTCAGCCTCTGCGGGAGATGATGTTTTTCTGAATTTCCAGCTATAGATTTGTTCCTGAGAAGTGGGATTGAAGTATTGTGAAAAAAGATCCAAACTGGTATATTTTGAAACTGGCTACCATTTGAAAGACTCTGTCCCTATAAAGAAATAGAATACATTAATAAAATGAAAAGAAAAGTGTTCATCATTTTTCTTTCTTATTTTGTTTCCCTCTAGTGCCTCGGTATTTTATATGGAGACATGTCCAACTCAAAGGCATTTGTTCATTTAAAAAAACTTGGGAAGTTCACTCTTATGATCTCTTAGAACCTGGGCACTATCTCCCCTTTCAGGACCACGTGTGGACCATAGCTCTGAATCCCTTCTCCCCCTTGAATCCACGAGCACCGCTGAACACCTCTTTTCTGGATAATACTCAGATTTCAAGGGACGAAACACATGATTATGTTTGTTTCCATGTCTTCTGCCTAGACCTGGTATTTTCGTAAATTTAATAATTCTACAAATGTAATGAAGTAAAGGTTTTAGGCTTGAGTTGGAACCACTTTTAGCTAGTAGGTTAATACAATCAAATCAGCTTATAGGCTTAATACAAACATTAGCTTTACTATGCTGTAACATCGTGATTTTTAAAAAGGGGGAATTGGATTAATATTTGGATTTCTGGTGTCAAGTACTCTGTTTTGAGCCAGAGACATCATCCTGGTCATATTTGTGATCATTCTTGAGCATCTGAGGCAATACGTGTCTGTCTTTCCCCTGGTCTTCAAAAAGAGAACAATAATCAAACCTTGCTACCATAGTAAGAGTTATTAGTTTGGGAGAGAATTACTACCATGTTGATGTTCTAAATGATGAAGAATATGGTTTTTGGTCATTCTGGGCTGGTGCTCTGGAAGTGTGATTCAGAGCCGCTTAAAATTCCCTTCTGCAGGAGGCAGAGTATGTGTGGTCAGATGATATTTTAAAGGCTTTTCTAGGGCTTGATGACCTCACAGTTCAGACTGGACAACTTCCCACAATGACAGGTCTATTAATCAGGAAATGTAGGTGTGACAACCAGTCAGAGATGCCTTTGCCCTCTTCTCAAAGAAGAAGGTCCTGGACAGGCCAACTGAGAAGCACTTGGATGCACTGTGAGCTTGTCCAACCCTGACATTTTGTGACCTCAAATATATGGCCAGACGCCTCAACTTCACACTCCTTCCTTGCCTATTCACCATCAGATGATAATCAGGCGACACAATAAAAGCATCGCTTGGATTTCACTCAGTTCCCTGATGTGTTTTTAAAGCTCCAGAGAAAACTGTTGAGCTGCAAGGGACATCCTGGGTATTTTGAATTAGAAAAGGGAAGGTTGAGATGAAGTAAACCTGGATGAGAAGTTTTCTTTGGCATTATTTTAAAGACAGTTGGCAGTAATCTTCAAAGGAGGGTGTGTGTTTATCTTTTTTGGCATGCCTTTTGTTTTACTCATTCTGGAGCCCCACCTTTTATTTGGGGTAATATTTTATCTGATATCCCTGGCAGCTGAGCTGAGACTGCTCACGGTTCCAAATTATCTGGTCAATTTAGGGGAAAACTCCAGTAATTTGAATTTTTGGCATCAATTAGAAAAATAACGTCCAAATAATTGCTCTGCAGTTCGGAATGTTGGTTGTTATGTTGAGACAACTGTAAATCAATCTGAACACTGCAAAATTCTGGCAACTCATTTAAATGGAACTCAGCGAAGTGAGACTATAAAAATAAAATATCAGTGAACATTTTACTTCACTTAAAAATTTATTTTAGTTCTCTTACCCATTATCAATAGCAGCTTCACTTTTTAATGGAAATAACAAGTAAGAAAGACAACATTTTAGGATCTTCAACTATCACTTGACTATAGACCCAAATTTTAAGATGGAAAGGTTCAAGAAGAGTTAATTCTTTTTTTAAAAGATTTTATTTTTGGGGCTCCTAGGTGGCTCAGTCACTTATGCATCCAACTTTGATTCAGGTCATGATCTCTCAGTTTGTGAGTTTGAGCCCCGCATTGGGCTCTGTGCTAACAGCTCAGAGCCTGGAGCCTGCTTCAGATTCTGTGTCTCCCTCTCTCTCTGTCCCTCCCCCACTCATGCTCTGTCTCTTTTTCTCTCAATAATAAATAAACATTAAAAAAAATTAAGATTTTGTTTTTAAGTAATCTCTGCACCTAACATGGGGATCAAGCTCACAACCTTGAGATCAAGAGTCGCATGCTCTACTGACCTAACCAGCCAGGCACCCCAAGAAGAGTTAATTCTTTTTTTTTTTTTTTGAGAGAGAGAGAGTGTGGGGAGGGGCAGTGGGAGAGGGAGAGAGAGAATCTTAACAGGCTCCATGAACAACTCGGAGCTGAACTTGGGGTTTAAGCTCACAACCATGAGATCCTGACCTGAGCCCAAATCAAGAGTTGGATGCTTAACCAACTGAGCCACTCACATGCCCCAAGAAGAGTTGACTCTTAATGTGAAAATATAGTGGCCAAGTGCATGGGTTTTGGAAGTATACAACCTTGAGGCTGAAAACATGTTCCACTGGGAGAACTCTCTGAGGCAAAAATTAAGTCTTCTTCCTTAAATGCCATTCTGTCTTTCATATCTAGCAAATTACCTGATGCATAGTAAAAGCTCAAATATATTTGGTGACTACATGAGTGATAAGGGCTTTTTTTTCTATGCATGATAATTCTTTTGAGTTAGTGTTTTTATATAAAAAGACTCCTCTGCTCTTTTCTAAGATCAGTTGGGTTCTGCAGCATGTCATATGCTTGAGAAGGCAAAACATCACTCAGCAATCTCACATTCCTTGCTTCCTATTTCCTATTATGTTGCTCATTGTTAAGCATGCTAACAAAATTGTTTCTAAACCTACTTCCTTTCTTTTTTTTAAACCTACTTCCTCATTGACTGGTTAAATGAGGTCAGAAATACATCTAATATTAAATGTTTTTTAACATTTATGTTTTAAAATATTTAATAAATGAAGGACCCCCAGCATTTGGAGTCTATAAAGGGACAAGTCATCGAAACTAAGGAAAAAGGATTGCATTTCACTGTTAAAACCTTCAGTTGATTACCATCTTCTATATTCTATGACCTGAAGCCACCAGCTAATTTTGTCAGCACTTGAGTTTTATAACCACATAAAACTTTACGAACTTTATCCTCAAGGTCTCTCCATAATGGCAGGGTAATCCTGTGGAATATCAAATATATATATCTTGAATATCTCAAATGGCTGCTTATCAACTCATTTACCTTCATGAACCTTACATGAGCAATTACTATGGGACTGGCTCTGAGCCAAGCACTGGGGCATTTAAAAGCCAACATAGATATTTCATATCCAAAAATTATATGCTATAGTTTAGGATAGTGACATAAACACAAACAAAATATAGTCTGACACAGGTAATAACAGAATATGTACAAAATAATGGCAAATTTCACAACAGGATGGTATTCAGAGACTGATAATTGCCTAACCAATATTAATTTTCCCCTCTTTCTTATAAAAGCCCTCCAATTTGTACCAGGTGGCAAAATGCCCAGCAAAACACTCAATTTTCTATCCTCCCTTGCAGGAGATGTGGCCATGGAACTAAGTTTTGGCTAATGTAATGCAAGTGGAAGTTTGGGATTGGACTTTGGGGAAGTCTCCTTGGCTTGGGGACAAAAGGCTAGGGCTTGCGGGCTGGATTGTGGTTGTGATGGCTGGAGCTCCAGGAGTAATATTGGAGGATAATGTGACCTCAATGATGAAAATTATATATAAAGGATGATAAGAAAGGCAGAGAGAAGGAGTCTAATCACTGATGACACAGCAGAACCCTGGACTGCCTCTCCTTCAATTTTGGGGTAGAAATACATTTCTGTCTTGTTTAAGCAGCTGCTATTTTCACTGTGTTACCAGAATCTAAATGCAATTCCAGATGATATGGAATGTTCAGGTTGTTTTGCTTTGTTTTGTTTTGTTTTAAGACAAAGGTGTTGGGGAAGGTAACAGAGAGAAAGTAATGCCTTGGCAGATTATGTTAAAGGATGAATATGAGTTGCCCAGGTCATAGGAGATGAGGATTCCAGTAGAAGAATATCCATTGTCACTACTTACTTCATTAGATACTGTTTTCCTTAATGTTTGTGTTGTTTGGTTTGAAAATGATTTCAAACTTACAAAAAATTTGCAAGCATAAGAATAATACAAAGAGTACCTCTATACCCTTTACTCAGATTTCTATGGTGAACGTTTTTTTTTGTCTTATTTGCTTATATTTGCTGCCTCCCTCTGTTTATGTATCTTATATTGCCAATATTCAATTGTATACATCATGACCCTTTAACCCATTACCACTTTTCTCCTAAGTATTTTATTGTATGTTTCCTAAGAGTATTCTCTCTCATAATCATAGTTCACTCATCAACTTTAGTAAATTTAACATTGATGCAATAGTTTCATCCAAGCGATTGTCCTTATTCAATTGCCCCAGTAATGCTCTTTATAGCATTTCCCTTTCCAATTTAGAATCCAGTCCAGGGTCGGATATTGCATTTAGTTGTCTTGTGTCTTTAACCTGGAATGTAGTAAAACAAATTGCCTTGCATTTTTAAAAATTGTTTTAAGTTTATTTATTTGTTTTGAGACAGACAGAGAGAGCAAGTGGGGGAGGGGCAAAGAGAGAGGGAGACAGAGAGAATCCCAGCAGGCCCTGCACTGTCATTGCAGAGCAGGATGTGGGGCTCAAACTTAAGAACCATGAGATCATGACCCCAGGTGAAACCCAGAGTTGGATGCTCAACCGACTGAGCCATCCAGGTGCCCCATCTTGCATTCCTAATCAGGCACATTTCCACAGATGTTTCTTGTGTTTTA
This sequence comes from Panthera tigris, assembly GCF_018350195.1. Lineage (NCBI taxonomy): Eukaryota > Metazoa > Chordata > Mammalia > Carnivora > Felidae > Panthera > Panthera tigris. Next base: position 51,112,164 of record NC_056660.1, read on the forward strand.
TGCCAATAATATATGTTTTATTTATTTTTGAGAGAGCACAGGTGGGCGAAGGGTACAAAGAGAGGAACAGAGGATCTGCAGTATGTTCCCTGCTGACAGCAGCCGGCCTGATGTGGGGCTTGAACTCACAAACCACGAGATCATGACCTCAGCTGAAGTCGGTTGCTCAACTGACTGAGCCACCCAGGTGCCCCTATGCTAACAATATTCTTAAACACTATCATCTTCCCCTCTTTTTAATAGGATATTCATCATTGGTTTGATGTTTCCTCATGATTAGAGTCCGGTTATACATTCTCAAACACATGCTTCATAGGTGACGTGTGTCTTTCTCAAGGTATATCATCTGGAGACACACAGTGACCATCTGTTCCTCACTGGTGACATTAATATTAATTGCCCAGTGAACATGTTGCCTAGCTTCTCCCCTGTATAATTACTTTATTTTTTCACTTGAAACTAATTGGTGGTTTGTGATAAGGCACTTTAAGTCCATTCAAATCTTCTTGTTTTCAGCCAAATTTCTCTCTGGATTTAGCTGGCATCCATTGATGATTCTTGCCTGATCTAGTCTTTACTATAATGCTGCAAATGATTCAACTCCAGCATCCCCTCTGCATTAACCAGCCAGCCCTCAGCATTCTGCCTTAAAAGCATGAGACCTCCTTTCTAATTTATTTATCTTTTCAAAAACTTATTTATTTATTTATTTATTTATTTATTTATTTATTTGTCAAGTTAGCTAACATACAGTGTATATAGAGTGTGCTCTTGGCTTTGGGAGTAGATTCCTATGATTCATCACTTACATAAAACACCCAGTGCTCATCCCCTCAAGTGTCCTCCTCAATGCCCATCACCCATTTTCCCCCACCCCCTTCCACCCTCACCCCCTTCCGCTCTCAGTTTGTTCTCTATATTTAAAAGTTTCTTATGGTTTGCCTCCCTCTCTGTTTGTAACTCTTTTTTTTTCTTCCCTTCCTTTGAGGTCTTCTGTTAAGTTTCTCAACTTCCACATATGAGTGAAAATATGATACCTGTCTTTCTCTGACTGGCTTATTGCACTTAGCATAATACCCTTCGGTCCCATCCATGTTACTGCAAATGACAAGATTTCATTCTTTTTCATTGCCAAGTAGTATTCCATTGTATATATGTACCATATCTTCTTTATCCATACATCAGTTGATGGACATTTGGGCTCTTTCCATAATTTGGCTTTTGTTGATGATTCTGCTATAAACTTTGGGAGGTACATGTGCCTCTGTGAATCAGCACTCCTGTATCCTTTGGATAAATTCCTAGTAGTGCTATTTCTGGATCATAGGGTAATTCTATCTTTAATTTTTTGAAGAACCTCTACACTGTTTTCCAGAGTTGCTGCACTGATTTGCATTCCCACCAACAATGCAAGAGAGTTCCCCTTTATCCACATCCTTGCCAACATCTGTGGTTTCCTGGGTTTTAATTTTAGCCACTCTGACCAGTGTGTGGTGGTATCTCAATGTAGCATGAAATGCTATGTAGTATGAAATGCTACGAAATGCAATGTAGGATGAAAGATCTAAATGTGAGACAGGAAACCATCAAAATCCTAGAAGAGAAAACAGGCAACAATCTCTTTGACCTCAGCCGCAGCAACTTCTTGCTTGACATGTCTCCAAAGGCAAGGGAAAGAAAAGCAAAAATGAACTATTAGGACTTAAGATAAAAAGCTTCTGCACAGCAAAAGAAACAATCAACAAAACTAAAAGGCAACCAACAGAATGGGAGAAAGTATTTGCAAATGACATATCGGATAAAGGGTTAGTATCCAAAATCTATAAAGAACTTACCAAACTCAACACCCAAAAAGCAAATAGTCCAGTGAAGAAGTGGGAAGAATACATGAATAGACATTTTTCCAAAAGAGACATACAAATGGCTCACAGACACATGAAAAGATGCTCAACATTGCTCATCATCAGAGAAATACAAAACAAAACTATATGGAGATACCATATCTTTTTTTATTCAGTAACATACTCATTAGCTCATATTTTTCAATGGTTTATGATTCATTACTGTAATTAATAGTTTGGTGTTTATATTATCCCCAGTTTGACTTGGCAATCGAAGGCCCTTTTCCAGTTGGTTCCGTGTCCTGGTTGCAAGCCCCCATTCCTTTTTTTTTTAAGCTCTTCTTCATTTTCTGACATAACAATATATTCCTGACTAATCTTGTACTATAGAGAATCTAGTGGGTGATTAGTGAATAGCACATTATATCTTTGAACCCTCAGCCTAACTCATAGCAAGCATTTATGCAGATACGTTTGATATAAATTTTAAAGCATTTAGCTCAGCATAGCTCCATGAAGTACAGCCTTGTTTCCTTCAGTTGGAATGGTATTAAAGGCTGAATTTTGGGATTAGGTATGTTTCTGGTTACTGAGGTGTCTTTGCTTCTTGGCCCTTTAAGTATGCAAAGTTAGGAAGTATGCATGTATATGTATACATATGCACATGTAAACATATAGATACATATGCACACACATGTGTACAAACACATGCATATACACTTTCTGATATATTTTAGAAATTAAGAATCCACATCAATACTTCCAATTCCAGTCCATTCCCGTGAGGTTCTATCTTGCCATTCACTGTTGTATATTTCTGTGTCCCTTCTTCGTTAGTGAGAACTCTGGCTCTCAACAACACATTTACTCATTGCTTAATCCTATAAAATATCTCAGTTGTTTCAGAATCACTTCACTCATTCCACTACAATAAGTAAATCTACTAAAAAGGACTTTAGAACTTGTTTGCAAATTCTCTATCCCCACTTTCCACCCCATAAATATTATTTTAATGGAAGAACAAATTTTAAAGTCACTGAGAGACTTTCATCTACTATTGACACAAGACTGTCGATTGAATGTGGAAATAGTGTTTGCTCTAAAGTTCAGTGGTTCCTGTACTTGGCACATTCATACTGTTAAGTGTAAATCCTAAATGACTAGGATATGTGTGTGTGCGTGCCCTGCACACGCTAATGATTGGTAAAGCACCAAGAGTATTTCTTTTAAAATTGCTTGTGTGTGCTTTACCCTTTTCTCTTTTACACCACTCCCTACAGAAAAATAGCAAGTTGCACCTTAAATTCATACTGCTAGATGAAAGAATTCTGTTTGAAAAAGACTACATATTATGTGTCACTTGGAAGAGGCAAATCTATAGAGGCAGCAAAAAGATTCGTGGTTGCCAGGGACTTGGTGGAGAGAGGGAGAGGGAATACGTGGAGTACAGGGGATTTTTAGGGTAGTGAAACTGTTCTTTCTGAAGTTTAATGGTAGAGATATGATTTTATTCTCTTGTCAAAATCCATAGAATGGTACAACACAAAGAATGTACCATTCACTATGCACTTTAACAATAAAGTTAATAATAATCTGTCAATGTTGGCTCATTACAGAGCAAATGTGTATACACTGTCTGGAGCTTTCAAAGGACACCCATGTGTCATTGCTCTATGTTGTTAATGGCACCTATCCAAGGAACAGACAGACCATTGGCAAACTGGCTTATAGGGAGACTAGTTCAGGTGTAGAGGAATCTTCCCTGGGAGTGTAACAAAATGTTAATCAAAAGAAAAAAATATTGGCTCATCAATCATAAAAAATGTACCATGCTCATGAGAGAGGTTAATAATAGAGGAAACTAGAAGGATGGGATGGTCAAGGGGATATATGGGGTCTTTATACTTCTACCTAATTTTTTCATAAACCTAAACCCTCTCTAGTAAATAGTCTTTCAATTAAAAAAAAATAACAAATTTCAAATGTAGAAAAAACTCAACTAAAGAAACAGAGAGCTTTTATTTATTTTTTATTTTTTAAAATAATTTATTGTCAAATTGGTTTCCATACAACACCCAGTGTTCATCCCAACAAGTGCCCTCCTCCCTGCCCATCACCCATTTTCCCCTCTCCCCCACCTCCCATCTACCCTTAGTTTGTTCTCAGCCCTTAAGAGTCTCTTCTGGTTTGCCTCCCTCCCACAGAGAGCTTTTAAAACAAACCCAGCACAGTCATTAATTAATGCATCATCTAAGAAGCTGAACTAAATATTGCCAAAGGCTTTTTGTTATTGTTGTTTTTATCAATTTTTTCTGTTTTAATAAATAGAAGTTATAATACATTTGGAAATTTTTAAAAGTAGAAATAATTATATATTTTTTGACTTTCAATGATCTTTAAACCATCTTTAAAATAAACTCTCATAACTCTACTAAGGCAAATCCTATTGGAATTATCCAGTTCCCTTCTGCACTGTACAATTACAATGCTATGAAGACTTTCTGGGCTGTTCTCAGTGGTCAGCCCACTGAATCTGAGTTCAGATTAGCAGACTCCTGAATTGTGCTTTCACGGTGGTGACTACTCTTTCTTGAGCTTCCTGGCTCTCTAACTGTGGAGAAGCAGCCATGTTCCTGGGCCTGACTTCTGGGGAGACACACAGTTTTATTTTCTTTCTGCAGCCATGGGAGACACTGCTCAGGGAGCACTGACAGATGGGTTATGTTTTGCATCAGGGCCCATAGTAGTCGGGCAAAGGATTCTCTTTCTCTGCATCTTCAGGACAGTGACCTTGATCACCTACATTAAGTATAAGTCCATTTGCTCTAAGATCCTCAGCAAAATTTTTGTGCCAGTTACTTTATACTTGGAAAATGGCTTCCTCATTCTGAGCACAGCTATGCAGCTGTGCCCCGGGACTGTGTATCCTTGTTGGTTAACTGCCTTGATGTTCTGCTCTGTTAGTTTCTCTTGGCTTTGAATGGAAGAGAGAGTAGCAGTCTAAAGCGGGTTGGCTTTGATGAAAAGTGTGGTTTTCAGATCGGTTCCAATGTCTCTCCCAGTCTTATGATTCATGTCATCTCTCTGGTACCCATTTTTGGTAACAGCAGCATAACCTTTTCATGCCAGCCATCTGATAGATTTCATGAATATAAAGGGATATTATTTAGCTATTAATAATACAAGTGTGTTGGCTATTGTCAATATAATAAATGACAAATGTGATAATCACCAGAAAGAAGCAAAATGCAGAGTTGATACATACACTGGTGGCAATAGTATGAAATTTAATTTTATAATCATGGGTCAGAAGAAAATTTGGTGAGAGCATTTGGAATCTAAAAATGTTTATCAGTTTCCTTTTCCTTGTGTAATGATGCCAGAGTAGCTACACAGAATTCATTTTGCAGAATGTGTTAGTGTGTTTCAGGCTTTGCTGTACTCTCTGGTAAACCTGAAAATATGGAGGAGGGGGGACTGTTAGAAATTCTGACTTGGAGTGCCTGGGTGGCTCAGTCAGTTAAGTTTCCGACTCTTGATTTTGGCTCAGGTCATGATCTCGCGGTTCATGAGTTCAAGCTTCATGTCAGGCTCTGTGCCGACAGTGTGGGGCCTGCTTGGGATACTCTGTCTCTATCTCTCTCTCTCTGTGTCCATCGCCTGCTCGCTCTCTCTCTCTCTCTCTCTCAAAAATAAATAAAACTTAAAAAAAATTAAAAATAAAAAATAAATTCAGGCTTGGAGACTGTATTGGTTAGCTAGGGCTGCCATAACAAAGTGACATGGATTGGGTGGCTTAATACATACAACTCTGTCATATATCAAAGTTAAATATTTGCGTGAATTTCCTTCTGTGGTTATTGTCCAATTAATCAGCTAATCAATGTATCTATCCCTATAGAACATCACATTAATTACTACAGCTTTATAACAAGTTTTTATAGCTGGTGAGACAAGTTTTGCATCCTACCACTGCCTTCTTATTCAGAAAGTTCTTGGGTGTTCTCTCTTGTCTATGTAAACTTCAGAATCAATTTATGCATTTCCATGAAGAGCTCTATTGATGCTTTATTTGAAACCTCATTAGGTCTGTGGATTATTTTGGGAAAAATTACTGTCTTTATAATATTAAATCTTCCTATCTAAGAACACAAGATCTGTTTGCATTTTATTCAGATATTATTTAATGACTTTCTAGAAATCTTCATAATTTTCTGCATATCATAATTTTCTTGTATATTGCAATTTAGTAAGCATAGCTAATGAGGTGTTTCTTCTATTTTAATCTATATATTTTTGTGAGATATCTCTTTTTAAGTTCTTATAGCTATTAAAGCTAAATATTGAAATAAAATGATTTTAGAACCAGATGTTTGAATTATATGCTAATTGAAAAGAATTAATTACAAACTAATATTTTTATTCAGAAAAAATTTACTTATCAACTAAAATAATTAAAATATTATTTATGTTATTTCTTTTTTATTTCTATTATGTATATTATGCTTTATAAGGAATATGTGTCAGTCAAATTTCTGCTAAGGAAGTAGAAAGACCTAGAGGATGAAGGCTAAACAAAGCTGCTGATGGCTTTCAGGAAATCAGGATTTGCAGGAGTTGTAGGAAATGGCTGACTATGACTCAGCTACCTGTTCACCACTGAAATGAAATAATTCACAGGAAGAATACCAGAAGCTTCTGGAAACATCTTACTTACTGTTTGCCAAAGAACATGACATGGGTACCAGTGGCAAGGAACAATATTATGGTTTCTGCATCTCTCCCACTGTCCAAAGCTTGTGTGAGTCTTCTCATAGGCAGAATGTAACACAAAACCCATTGGCAGGATTCTGAGAAATGTAGGTCCTACTCTTCTAGCCTTTGTGAATAAGATATCTTTCAAGGTGGATAGAGCTGGGTTACCTGTGCATGATCTGCACAACACAAAATATACAAAAGTGCAAATAAGAAGTCAATGTACTAGATAATGGTAGGCGATCAAAGTGCTTTTATGCTAGTAAGGATATGTAATCCATTGTTTTTTAGATAGTACTTCCCTAGTGCCCAGCGACTCTAGGGACTCTCTCACTTATCCCGTTACTGTCTCTCTAATTCACAACCCTCCTCTGTGTCATCTTGCTTTTTGATTACTTTCTCCTTCACCATGCAACAGACTTTTAAGACACATCAATTTCCTTCTCCTCTGTCTTGTGCAGAACCTATGGTGTGTCGTCATTCTTTGGCTCTGAGTAGTTTCCTCCCGAAGACCCACCTGGGTAATACAGGCCTTAGAAGGTACAGTTGAGTGGGCAATTCTCAAATGCTCGAATAGGGGCCGGGGAGAGAAGTCTATAAACTGCCATTCATGAATCAATTTTGCTCCAGCACACAAAAACAGAAATGATCACAGACAGTACAGGTCTCTGTCCCTGAGGTAACTCTGGTCTAGTCCCAAAGGGTCTTGATAACATCCCACAGACATTTTGTATGACTTCTTTCTCCCAGCAACCCCTTGTCTTTCAGTTTTTGTCTTTCTGGCCTCCAGGAACTGGCCGATTATTTCATCTACCCCTACCGTGGATAAGTCAGAGAGTCTTCCTTAGTGCAAAAAACAAAATAACAACAACAAATCGCCTTCATTGCCCCACCCACTCAATGCTGGCATTCATGAGGGTCATGCCTAGTTCACAAGTGATTCATTCACAGGGCCACCACAATTGACTCCCACTGAGAATCAACATGAGACTCAGCTCTCACCCAGTCTGACAGCTCAGCTCACCTCTGCAGTCTCCGGGATTCTCTCACTCACTGTAAGACTCCTCCCCTCCAGTAGAGAGGTAGTTTTACCCCTTGTAGGCCAGCAGAGTAACAGCACTTTTATCACCCAATATTGCATTCTGTCCAAAGTAAGCAGAATCACACATCAAAAATAGAAAGATAGTGATGTCAGATTGGGTCTAGCAGGAATCCTTGAGATAAAAATGTGGGGGCTGGAACCAAATTCCTCTCCAGCCTTTGACTTTTCCCATGACTGATATGGCCTGTGGAAACAAGGTTATGGTTAGAAGTCATTAATACCTCTCTGCACACACAGTGGCTGTTAGGATTGAAAAATAACCCCATGGAAAAAGAACCCCATTGAGAAAGAACCCCATACCTGTTCTCAGTCTGAGGCCTACTGTTTCCTGAGATATAAGGAGTACCAGAGTCCTCCTTCCTGGATTGTCAGGAGCTGTTTCACCTGTGCTCATGGAGGGAAGGAGGGCAGAAAAGAGAGAAGTAGAAATGGTTTTTATGCAAAATGTCCTGTATGAGTTCCACTCTTTTCTTGGTTCATTACAAGTAATATTAGCCAAGCTGTTTTGTTTTGTAATGATCTTTTTAATGTTTTTTTAATTTCTTTTATTTTTGAGAGAGAGAGAGAGAGAGCACGAAGAGAGGAGGGGCTGAGAGAGAAGGAGCAGAGGATCTGAAGCAGGCTCTGTGCTCACAGCAGATAGTCCAACATGGGGCTCGAACTCACGAACTGAGAGGTCATGGCCTGAGCGTAAGTGCTCAGTTGAGCCACCCAAGCACCCCTGATTTTGTTTTAATATGTTAAGGATACCAGTAACAGAAGAAGGCTGCAGGCATTTTAAGATAAATGTGGATTTTTAGATAAAAACACTGTAATATTGACTTCCTCTAAAGAAGCTGTAGATAATCTTATGCCCCTGACCAAGGAACTTGCTCTTAATGCCACACATGAGGAAGTCACAGCTGCCAAATTCCTCTGCACAATCCCTAAAGAATGTCTTTGCTTTTAAGAGTGTATTTGTTCAGGCCTTGTCAGATGGGGCTGTGAAGGGTGGGTCAGCCCACAGGCTGGGCTACATACCTTCCCTGGGACACCCAAGAAGCTACCCAGCCACTCACAGGGCACTGGGAACTTTAGGTGCCACATTAGAATTTTTGTGTGTGGTTAGGCATTTGCCCAGAGGTATCTGAAGTGCTTCATGAGGGCTTCTTGACGGTAATTTTTTGTTGTTATTTTTTAATAACTTTATTTAACTTCAGTTGTGTCTCGCTGATATAACTTTTACCATTTCTTGATTTGCCACTGCTATCAAGGCAAATCACAGTTATGTGAGTTATGTTGGCTTTCTTTCCTTCTAATCTTTGCAGGCAATTCAGGAAGCCCCTGAAGGAGCCCCACACTGTTTCACTGCTGTGGACTCTGCTGAGTGAATGAAAGAGAGAGGAAGGTGTTTAATGCTGCTATTTTTTTTAATGTTTATTTATTTTTGAGAGACAGAGACAGAGCACGGGGTGGGGGAGGGGCAGGAAGAGAGGGAGACACAGAATCTGAAGCAGGCTCCAGGCTCTGAGCTGCTGGCACAGAGCCCGATGTGGGGCTCAAACTGACGAACTCTGAGATTATGACCTAAGCCGAAGTAGGACACCCCACCGACCGAGCCACCCAGGCACCCCTAATGCTCCTATTTTATGATGTGACCCATTGCTTTGCTATCCCAGTCTCGTCTTACTAGGTGCTGCCTTACCCAATGTGACTCCAGGTTTTTTTCCTTACTGTTAGAGCAATAAGGATCTGGGTGAAAGAGTAAAGGACCATAGACCTTATCAAGTAGCTTCATTAGAAGCCCACTAGGAATTATTCTTGCTGCAAGACAGAAGTTTGCTCCCATTTAATTTTTTCATTTAATTTTAACAGAGGCAAAATAGGGCTTGGTTGGGAAAGGAGAGGCAGAGAGGAAATATATGCTTACAGGTTTCAGTAATATGGGGACAGTGCAGTTTATATATGCCTTTTTTCTAGAGTCTGAGATTAAAGTAAAAGTGTGCAGACAACCTTACCTCTTAAGTAAAGGACAAGAAACAGTGGCTTACATTTATGCATAGGATACATGAAGAATAGTATTTGATTCTGTAACATGAACACATCAACTTAGAAAACTTTTTTTCCAGCTCATAGCTTACCATTTAGCCTGTGATGAGTTTTTGTTTTAATAGTGGAAGGTTGAGGTATGACACAACAAACCTTCATAAGGAAATACATTTATCCAGAAAAGAAGTGGGAACTGAATGTGTCCTCCTCGCTGCCTACATTTTCTATAACTACTTGTTTTACAGGACTTATGGAGAAACAAAGCAGGTGAAGTGGGCAGATGCTAATGCAGTGCAGAGTGAAGGGTGCTGGGAAGGCCCAACTTTTTAAGAGTCACGCACTTCAGCTGTGAAACGGGAGTGAATTCCAGTCCAGTTTTTTGTGGGGGCCTTCCCTGGACTCCCAGAGGCTGTGGACTCTGGAGCTGCTCCAGAAGTCTAACAGAGGGAGGGAGCCTGAGGTTGACTTTCCTCATGTGGGCCTCCTCGGGTTGGTGTTGTGCAAGCAAAGATCAAACACTTAACATTTCCCAGCCTTTCTAGACGGGGTTGGCCATGGGTGTGTGAAGTCAGGGTCCACTCCCTGTTTCTGTGTTGCAGAACTATAGTTAGACTGGATAGGCAAGTCAGGTTATAGGACTGCTTCTGAGGGGAGAAAATCCTAACCATGGCAGCTTAGATCACATGTGACGGTGGGAAATCTAGCGTCGGCTTCCAAGCACAGGAAACATGCGCACTGGCATGAAAAGACTTCTCCCTGGAGGACAGGGAATAGTGTGCAATGGAAAGTGGAAGGTAGGGCCTGTTGCAGCAGCAGCAGCAGCAGGAAGAATGGAAGCAAGTAGCAGGAGGTTAAAAGTCCTGGCTCTTCTCTGTACCACCTGCCTGCTGTGAAACCCTAGGCATATTGCTTAACCTCTCTGAATCTCAGTTTCTTCATCTATGAAATGAAGATTATAATAGTACTTTAGAAAGACGTTGCGAGGATGATGTCAGATAAGGTTTAAGTGCTTTGAAGCTTATCTGAGAGAGTAGGTGGTCAAGGAATGTTCCATAATTTTGAACGGACTTTGGTCTTGCTTCTCTACACAAATGAAATTGTTGGCAGTTTGGCAAAGTCACCTGACCATTCAGAACCTCAGTATTCTTTTCTAGAAAATGAGGTTTACAGTAGATGTTTATGATCTTTTTTTTTTTCTCATTTAGTGTTCCCCCTCCACAGGGAGGAGGAAAAGGAAGAGGCATGGTTTTTTCAGTAGGATTCAGTTAGCATCGGCCAGCAGTTGGCTCAGTACTGCCAGCTCCCGTTCCTGCAGAACATTCTGTCCATGCTCATTCCTTGACCATATTGTCTATGGCTGCCTCCTGCTGCAACAGCAGAGTTGAGTTTTGGGATATGGCCCACAAATCCTAAAATAAAGTATTTACCATCCTACCCTTTAAGAAAAAGATTGCTGACCTCTGGCCATAGAACAAAGAACAAAAAGAAGGATTGATTCTGAGTTGCATCAATTATGTTAATAGTGAAAGGTGTTAGGGGCACCTGGGTGGCTCAGCTGGTTAAGCATCCAACTCTTGATTTCAGCTCCGGTCATGATCTCACCCTTCATGAAATAGAGCTCTGCGTGCTGTGCACTGACAGTGCAGAGCCTGCTTGTGATTCTCTCTCCCCTTCTCTCTCTGCCTCCCCCCACCCACACTTGTGCACATGCGCGTCCTCTCTCTCTAAATAAATAAACTTTAAAAAAAATAATGAAAACTGCTATAACATTTGTATTATGCTTGATGCTTTCACAACAACCTTTGTCTATCTGTACCAGAGCTAAGGGGTGTCATATTTTGTTTGCTAACGACAAATTTATGAAAAATGATCTTGATGGTTTCTTGGAAATTTTTTCTGATTGGGAAGAAATAGTCTATAAGATCCACTTTTGTAACTGTCATATTTTAAACATTGACTTTGGAACCATGGGTCATTATTGTGCCTTTTATGTATAAATATGAATTTAATCAAGTCTTTGGGTTACATGTTAGCTTGCCTTGGGAATTTGATTAGTTTGTTAGTTTTAATTGTTTTCACCTTCTTTACTCTTCTTTTTTAGGTATTAGTAGTAGAACTGGCAAAAGTCAAGATTTGTTTTCATGGAAGACATTTGAATGTATAAACATAGACAAGTTTTTTCTGCCTAAAAGAACTGAATATTACATAGGGAAAATGGAAAATAAAAAGCAAACCAACAGTAGAAAAAAAAGAAACATTAAAAACATACAAAATTTAAAAAGAGCCTGAGATGCATGAAAAAAAAGCAAATTACCTTGTAGTATTCTCAATGGCCTCAAGTCTTCTCTCTCTCTCTCTGTCTCACACACACACACACACACTACTCCCAAATTACTGAGGCCAACTATTTTTTAATAATTTTAAATGACTAGGTGAGGAGAGGAATTGTTGCAAAATTAAAGCAAATAATAAGGCATATCAATTCCAAAATATTTGCAGATCCCTCTTTTCTAGGGACATCATTAAAGTTATTCCAAATTTTGTCTCAGTAAACAAGTATCCATTGGTTTACAATGATGTTTGGAAATTAAAAGTTTTCTAGAATTCTCTGCTCTCTTCTGGAGAATTTATCTTTTGATTGTATAAAGTAAAGGACATGGAAGACAATCCAAAGATGAGTTGTGACAAGAAACACAAGAGGAGGAGGACGTGGGTGGAAGGAGTAAAGTCCTGGGTGAAAGTGAGTGGGAGAGGCTGAAAGTCGGGAAGTGGGGGCTTTTCAGATAAAGTGTGTGGAGAGAGAGCAAGGACACAATTTGGGAAAACCAAGTGGCTTGAGAGATTGAGTCAGAAAGTGTAGGAGGTGAAGGAAAATAGCAACAGAAAAGTAAGCATCAATGAGGGGAATTGTTTGAACCCAGTTCTTTGGTCTAATCTTTTGAAGGCTGAGATATTGGGAAGGAAGACACAGAAGGAAGGGTCTGAGGATTTCATTGTTTTGTCAGGCGGCTTCTATTCCATTTTCCTATGTGTCACATGGTAATGCAATATATTCAGTTAAGAAATAGTCACTGAGAGGGATGTCTGGGTGCCTTAGTCAGTTAAGTGCTGGACCTTGGCTCGGGTCATGATCTGAGTGAGCTCGAGCCCTGCATTAGGCTCTGTGCTAACAGCTCAGAGCCTGGAGCCTGCTTTGGATTGTGTGTGTGTGTGTGTGTGTGTGTGTGCCCCTCCCCCACTCATGCTCTGTCTCTCTTTTTCTCAAAAATAAATAAGCATTTAAAAATATTGAAAAAAAAGAAATAGTCACTGAGAATTGGTTAAGTCAGGCCTGGTGTAGACATTATGAATTTGAGGGCAAGTAAGCTTGGGTTCATGCCCGCGAGATGCTTACATTCTAATAGGGAAGACAAACACAGGTAGACCAATTGATGTGTGTGTGTTCATGTGTGTGATGTATAAATCTAATATATATATGCTATATATGTATTAATCTAATATATGAGATATGTGTATCAATATAATGAATGCATCATGTATGTATGTAAATGTGAACATACAGAGGTATACACGTGTGTTTGCATAAGTAATATACTCAGTGTAAGTATGCTTTCCCCCAAATTCAGCTGAGAATTGATTTCACATGATCACTGCAACTTGTCACTCGAGCATCCAGTGACCATCTGAAAACATGTGTGTTAATATTGTTTGTATTACTCATCAGTAGGACGGGGAGAATGACAATTTAAAATTTTGCATGTATTTCTAGCATTTGTTCACAAGATTTTTAAATATAGAACTTTAGATGCAATTCTAAAGATGTCAACTATTTTTTTTTAATATATGAAATTTATTGTCAAATTGGTTTCCATACAACACCCAGTGCTCATCCCAACAGGTGCCCTCCTCAATACCCATCACCCACCCTCCCCTCCCTCCCACCCCCCATCAGCCCTCAGTTTGTTCTCAGTTTTTAAAAGTCTCTTCTGCTTTGGCTCTCTCCCACTCTAACCTCTTGATGCCAACTAAGATGTCTCTCCCAAGAGGTTAGATGTCTCTCCCACTCTAACCTCTTGATGTCAACTAAGTTACTCTTAAATAACTATACTATTTAAGAGTATAGATTTTAAATGTATTTACTAAATCAAATAATTGTTTGCATTTTGTACATTTTCTCTACTAAGTTAAATGTTTAGTTTTTTAAATTATAAAAATAGATGAAATTAGAAAGAATGCTGTGAAATTGTAAAAAGCAATAGGTGCTCTTGGCTGAATAATGTTTCCCCAAAGATGTCAACCTCCTAATCCCCAGAACCTGAGAATATGTTGCCTTGCATGGCAAAAGAGACTTGGCAGATATGATCAAATTAAAGATTTTGAGATGAGGAGATTATCCTGGATTATCTGGGTGGGCCCAATGTAATCACAGGTGTCCTGAGACTAAGGATCAGAGTCAGAAGTAGGAGATGTAATGACATGGCAAGAGGTTGGGATGAGGCAAGGAAGGAGTGAAACAGGCAGCATCTAGAATCTGAAAAAGGCAGAAATGTATTTTTTTCTACGAACCTCTAAAAAGAGCCCACCCTGCCACCACATTGACTTTAGCCCAATGAACCCTGACTTAGACTTCTGATCTCCAGAACTGTTAGATAATAAATTATATTGCTTTAAGCCACTAACTTGGTGATAATTGGATACAGCAGCAATAGGAAGCTATATAATAGTGAATTATTAGAGGAGAGGGAAAATAGATTTGAAGAAAGGAATGAAACTCTACCATGGTGGATGGATGTGGGAACACTGAGGAAGAGAAGAAAGATTGGGACTGAGAAGACAGAAGCATCCAGCCAATCAAAAAGAAGAGAATGTGCATAGTAACAAGCCATCATCAAAGAGAAAGAATTGTGGAACACTCTGGTGAACACCAGAACATACACAGGCACTTCTCAGTCTAGTGTTTGTAACTAATCCTTTCTTGCTCAAAAGACCCAAGTTTCCTGCATGAGAAGCCTTTTATAAATCCATCAATAATATATCCATAAGTTCCAGGACTGACTCTTGAGAGGATCATCATACACCTTCCAAAAGCTATGTTTAGTCATAGACAACTAATTATACTTGCTCATTAAAGACTTTGGCCTTTGGGCACAGTGAATGTGTCTAGAAGAGTAGGATTAATCACACTTACAATCCTTGTTCTTCTCAGATACAGTTTATTGATTTATTTATATTTATTTATTTTATTTTAAAGAGAGACAGCATGTGTGAGAGGGGGAGAGGGGCAGAGGGAGAGAGATTGAATCTTAAGCAGGCTCCACGATCAGTGCAGAGCCCAACACTGGGCTCGATTCCACGACCCTGGGATAATAACATAAGCCAAAATCAAGAGTCTGACGCTTAACCAACTGAGCCCCCCAGGGTCCCCTCAGATATATTTTATATGTAAATAAGCAAAATGCATTAACACTTTACTAATAGCTTATTTTTAGTAGCATCCTAAGTTCCAGGCCCCATTCTAAGTGCTTGTGACTGTGAACACAATTGATCATCACTATGACCCTATGTGGGAAGTATTATTTTATTATCCCTGTTTCACAGATGAGAAAACTGAGACAAGGGTAGCACAAGGTTACACAACTCGGCACTGGCAGAGGCCATCAGGCACCTGAGTGTTAACTACTAGCCACACAGCCTCCACTATGCTGGGTACAACTAGGTTACCAAATAACATAGTTAAGTACTACAATATAGCTACATGCAGAGTTCCCTTGGAACAGAGAGAAAGGGGTACCTGCTTGTGTTCAGGGAGTTATGTGTCTGCAGGGCCTTATAAAAGTAAATAAGACATTGCCAGGTGCACAAGAGGCAAGCATATTTCAGGCCACAGATATGCTGTGAGAGCAAATATTAAAGGCCAAAAGTACATAGTACATTTGGACAGAGGTGAGGATTTTGATGAGAGCTTAGAGTGCAGGGGGGTAAATGGTGGGAGATGAGCCTGGAATAGTCGAAAGTGGCTTCAATAAAGCATCCAGACCAACTTCTTGTTCATCTTATCTGCCCTGTCCAATGTGGTATATGAAATGTGGCTAGTGCAACTAAGGAGGTGAATTTTTGAATTTATTTAATTTTGATTAAATTAAAGTAACCATACATTGCTAGTGGCTACCGTATTGGACAACACAATCCTACATAAACGTAAGGTGTTTGAATTTTATGGGACCTAGGAACTTAGGATATGTTTGAAGCTGGGGAATGATATGATTGCATGTGTTTTGGAAAAACATGTTAGGGGGTGATGTGTCTTTACTGGGGAGAAAGTAATAATTTGATGTGTGCCTCTGAGCAGTTACAAGAACTTTGAACCATGCAGTCCTATTGCTTTGGTTACATCTGATTGAGATGGATTAGGTGTCTGAGCAAAGCTATCCTCTGTGGCTCACCAAAAGCCCAAGAGATGGACTGGTGCAAGGGCTCTACGTGTAGAAACTCAGGTGACTCATCAACTCAAAGCACTTGTCTCTCTGAGGAGTTACACTCATACATGTAGAGACTCTGATAAACTGGTAACATGGTAGAAAGAAGGAAGAAGAGAATCAGAGGGAGGGGAACTGAGTCATGGTAGAGAGATTCATGGATTTGCTATTGGGTACCAAAATAACCTGTGTTGTTTTTGCAAAGTAACCACCAGGAAATGTTATATAATTTCTAAGAAGCCTTCTGACAATGTCTGTCTTCCTTTCAGTCTGCTGAGTCTTTGCACCAAACCTTCTCTGCTGTGAGGGTTAATTTCAACGAATATGGGATTAGGTTGAGTTATTATACTACAATAAGAAATAAACATGCACAGTTTTCGTCTGAAACATGTTAATAGCATTACTTTGTAACCATGTGCCCTAATAGTTTCAGGATGGTTTGTACCACTTAGGCAGCATTGTGGGTTTTTTTTTTTAAGTTTATTTATTTATTTTGAGAGAGCGCGAGGGCAAGCAGGGGAGGGGCACAGAGAGAAAGGAAGAGAGAGAGAATCCCAAGTAGGCTCCACACTGTCAGCACAGAGCCCAAGAGATTCATGAACCGTGAGATCATGACCTGAGCTGAAGTCGAGTTCAATGCTTAACTGACTGAACTACCCAGGCACCCCTAGATAGCATTGTTTATTGATAACAGTAAAACTGACGATTTGTACCTGGTGAGACCCCAGAAGGCCTGGTCACCTAGCAGGAATATGCCTACATGACCAGCAGAGTATAAACAATTCTAGCTGAGACTCCATTTGGGTAATTCATTCATAGTCAGTGGTTCTCTGTGTGGGAGAGAAAGCAGATTCTGCAAAGACACTTTCAGAGGGGGAATGGCTGGAGCTAGCAAGTAGCTTCTTGGACCGTTTACTGTGAAACAGCCTTTACCTGTAATGCCAATCTTTACTTCAATGTGGTTGCTACATTTGATCTTGTTCCTGAATTAAACTGTAGATTTCTGAGTGTCATTATTTGGGGGTACTGTGGCTCTTCCCTATTTAATTGCCACTGTTAGTGTGATCCTGTTGACTGAGGCTTCTGGAGCTTATCTCTGATATTTACAACCTGAAAGAGCCTGAGTGACTCAAGAGGGGACAGATCAGAACAGAGAAGAGGCCAGTTAGCAAGTGATTGAAATAGTGTTCCCTCATGATAATGAGGGTCCCAACTCTAGCACAGGTGGTGGGAGTCAAGTGGAAGGAAAAGGTTAGAGTGAAGCAGGAGGTAGGCTTGACAGTGATGGGTCAGTGACCATTTAATTGGATGTGAATGTGGAGAGAGCAAGAGAGGAGACAAGGATCATGGAGGTTCTAACCTTGGGCAAGAAGTTCAGTTATGGTAATTATTGTTTGAGCAATCTCTATAAAATACTGAGAAATCTTTTCCTGTTTTAAGAGAACGGTGAGTACTACAAGTGAGTTGAAGAACTGATACTATAGTCTTTAGTTCAGCCTATTATAATCTATAGTTCAGGCTGGGATGGAAAAATCCGATAACAAAATCAGACTTATGAAACAGATAAACTAGATTTTTGGCAAATGGTGAACACCCCTCTTGTATGCCCACTTGTTTACCATCATTATTCTTTCATTAAATCAATAATTAGTGAGTGCTATTATGAGTCAGGAAAGGTGCTACATGTTTAGGATACAGACAATGTAAACCCTGCTCTCTGGTCTCAAGGGGCTTGTGATGTAATACCATGAGGTACTGGAGAGACTGGAGTAAAGTGGAAGCACTGACTGTGAATCGAAAACAAAAATCAGACATGAGGATCATGAAATTATGAACTCACAATCTGAAAGTAAGGACTTTAATTATAAAAATTGATTTGCCAAAAAAAAATAATAACAGCAGATTTGCCATTCTAACTTTTTCAGTGAAAGGAAGAGCAATTCTTTAACCCCTACAAAATTGTTTATTTCAGCCTTAAGCAGGAGACTTGCACTGTTTGCAGCGTAGCTCACTTTTGTCTATAGGAAACTAGGAAAATGTGGGCAGACATATACCACCCTGAGGAACTATCACTGCTGCTGCAAAAATGCTGGTTTAGGTGGTGCTGGAACGAGGAGGAAAGTAGCAGAAGTTTCAAGCAGGCTTTGTCAACTTTGGCACTATTGAGGAGAATCTGGCTGCAAGTCCTACTTACCCAACTATATCTCTGCTCCTACTTCCCTCATTAATTGGACCAGCCATGCCTCACACTGCCTTACACTGCCAGGTCCTGAATTATAGTCATAAGCAGGAATCTGAAAGACCTTAAGAAGCAAATCTAGGAAGGCAGAGTGGGTGGATGGCTTTTTTCCCCTTCAACCATCTAGTCAACGTTCACGCAAACTTCAAAACTCAGTATCAACATCAGCCCCCAGGTCCAGGTAGAGTTCTTCAGTTTCTCTACCATGTAACTATGCTCATAAAATTGCTGTGTATTGCTTTATCCTGATGTATTATAGCTATTTAACTTAATGTCTGTCTCCCCCAACATGGTGAATTCCTGGAGAGCAAGCACTGGATCTCATTAAGTTTCCTGTCCTTTGAATTGAAACAGTACTAAAGCATATTAAGTACTTAATATTTGTTAAATGAGCAAATTATTGAAGAAGACAAGTGAGAATAAGAGGGATAAATTGATAAATCCATTATAGAGGACAATTTGGTATTATTTACCTACCAACATTACACGTATAAATTCCTGGATCCAGCAGTTATGTCTATAAGAATTTATCCTAGATATATATAGGTACATGTACCAAATATTTATGTACAGTGTTACTCACTGTAGCATTGTTTGTTAGCAGAAGTTTAGACATGATGGAAATGTCCATTTATAGTGGATTGATAAAATAGATTATGACATACCCATACAATGGAAGGCCAATCAGCTAATGAAAAACACAGTGTGGAAAGATTTTCAGGATATAATGTTAAAGCAAAAAATAAATAAATTAATAAGATTCAGAACAGTGTAATATGCAAACATTTGTATAAAAAATGGAGGAAATATCTGTATCTTACATTTTCTCGTACATGTATAAATGTCTTTGGAATGACCCAGAAGAAACTAAATAATTGCCCATTCCTCTTTTTTGGAGATCAAGGTTTGGGGAGTGAGGGAGACTTTTCACTGTCTTTCTTTCTATACTTTTAATTTCTGAAAAATCTAAATATATGGCTGATTCAAAATACATTGTGTAGGGGTGCCTGGGTGGCTAGGTTGGTTAAGCGTCAGACTCTTGATTTCAGCTCAGGTCATGATCTCATGGTTTGTGAGTTTGAGCCTAGCATTGGGCTCCATGCTCTCTCTCTTCCTGTCTCTGCTCCTTCCCTACTCGCTCGCTCTCTCTCAAAATGAATAAAATAAACTTAGAAAAAAAGAAAAAGAAAAATATATTTGCGTAAATATTTTTTTAAAAAGAAAACTGCCTATGATGGTTATAACAAGTTTATTCATAATTGCCAAAAGTTGGAAGCAAATAAGACGTTTTTCATTAGGCAAATGGAAAAATAAACTGGTATATCCAGACAATGGAATAGCTAAAAAGCGATGAGCTGTCAAGTAATGAAAACACATGGAAGAACCTTAAATGCATATTGCAAAATGAAAGAAGCCAACATGAAAAGGCTACCTAGTATATTATTCCAACAAGATGACATTTTGGAAAAGCAAAACTATGTAGACAGTAATGTCAGTGATTGCCAGAGATTGGGGGTAGGGAGGAATGACTAGGCAGAGCACAGAGGATTTTTAGGGCAGTGAAACTATTATGCAGAATACCATAATAATGGATACATGTCATTGTCCATTCATCCAAATCCATAGAATGTACAGCACCAAGAATGATGTCCTAATGTAAATTATGGACTTTGAGTAATAATGATGTGTCTGTGTAGATTCATCCATTCAACAAATGTACCAGTCTGGTGTGAAATGTTAACAGAGGAGGCTGTACATGTGTAGGGGGAGGGGGTGTATGGGATTCTCTGTACCTGACTCTCAATTTTGCTAAGAATCAAAAGTTGCTATAAAAATAGTCTTAAACAAAGAACTATTCCTTAAATAAAGAAAAAAAAGAAAACTGATGAGTTAGATTTACACTATAATTAAAGGACCCTAGATTCTGAAGCCACTCAAGGCCATTCTCTGGTTTAACATTGCAATCTAACACATGTGGGCTATGAGGATATAAGTGTATATGTATTTATACATGCATATACATATATATATATATATATATATATATATATATATATGCACACACATACATTAACTATTAAAAGCCATTGTACTTTCCTGCCACCTATTAGTTAGTGCTCAGGCCTGCTATAAGTTTAGCCCACCCTCTGATCTAGCCATAGTTTGGATCAAGTACTCATATTCCTTTCTGGCACTTTGGAGAGACGGTGGAGGTTCCCACCCAAGAAGGTGGACTCTGCAGTCAGTGTGCCTAGATTGGAATTCCAGACACATCTAATTCCTAGCTGTGTTAGCCTTAGTCTTTTGCTTTGTTATCTCTATCATGGATATAACAGCAGTTCCTATAGTGTAGGGTTTTTGTGAAGATCAAATGAAATAATACATGTGAAGCACTTAGCAGTAATCGGCACATATTTAAACTATTGGTGTTGCTATTTTTATTGTTATTTTTATCATCAGCATTACAATCATCATTAACCATGCCTAATCTCTGCCTGTTTGTAGCATGAAGAGTCAGAAAGGACTCTCAGCTGAGTCCTCCTGGTTCTTCCTGACATTTGCTATAAACCTAAGGTTTGAAGACCTGGTTAAAAAAATTGTGACATCTTCATTGTGACCTGCCAGTTGGTAAAGAAATAGATCTCATCAGTCTCACTATACCAGGAAAGACATGGGCATAAGGGTTAAGTGATTTGCCCACAGTGAAGAGTGGATCTGTAAGGAAAGAGAACCCAGGCCCCTGTGCGTTCTCCACTGTGCTCTCCATTAGTCTGCATTATGCTGGCACCATCAAAGTGCATTAAGCAATGCACCAGCTCTTGAGGTGCTGACAGTAATTCATTAATTCTGACATCTGTCTACTCCCAGCCAAAGGGAAAATGGCTTTGCAAGTATCATCCTAATGATATATCTTTGTTTTAGCATGCACATAACATTTTTTTCCATCTGGGAGGAAGAAGGGGAACCCTGTATGTTTCAACCCTCAGAGACCCTAGGTAATAGATGAGAGAACTTTGAGATGCTGATTTGTCCTATTTGCATTTTTTGCATTTTCACATCACTTTTGGAATCTCTCTGGGGTGAGGAGGTATCTTCGTCTGTTCAGGCTGCTATAACCATATCCCAGACTGGGCAGCTTATAAGCAACAGAAATTTAACTTCCACCGTTCTGGAGTCTGGGGGGTCTGAGATCAAGATGCCAGCATGGTTGGCTCCTCTTCCTGGTTCATAGCCTGTGCCTTCTCACTGTGTCCTCACATGAAGGAAGAAGCTAGAGAGTTCTGAAGGGTCTCTTTTATAAGAACATTATTCCCATTCATGAGGGTTCCACCCTCATAACCTAAGCACCCCCCAAAGGCCCCGCCTCCAATCCTATCCTTTTTGGGAGTTAGGATTCCAACATCTGAATTTCAGGGGGACACAAACATTCAGACCATAGTACGAGGAGACAATCATTTAATAACAATTATTAAGTTAATGTATGAAAAGTACTTAGAAATTCAATGCCTGACACATTAACAGTGCTATATAAGTATTTACTATCCTCATTATTATATAGTAATAAGTAATAAGTGCTCATTTTGGCTGATTTATTCATTGGATAGAAGACATAGCAAAAACACTGTTCTATTTTAGGAGATATACTCAGCCAAAAAGGTTTGCTTTACAAACTTCATCGTATCCATCCAGGCAGCCACCACGAAGCAATTGGCATTAGCATCTGCAATAAAACATTGGCCATCCCCAGGGTAGGAGCTATGTTCTAAAGAGACCTCAAGAACTCAGACATGCACAGTGAGATAGGCATGATGAATCAAAGTTATTCCAAGCATGCTCAAGGCTTCCCAGTTCAAGGCCAGAGTGAAACCAAGGCCGAACCCATTTGGCCACCTCCACACCCAGACGCATTCTTGATTGACCTCTTCAAGCTTTGAGAGCCACGAGGAGGTATGCATTTTCCTCAAGTGTTTAGAATTAGCCCCTTTTTAAATCAAAGATTTCGTTCTAAATGAAAAGACACTGGTGTGGCTTAGTGGTACGGGCTCCTGGTATATAAAATAAGAGGAACCATCAGTTACGTGCAGGAATAATTGCTTGGGAGTTCAAAAGCCTAGGATGTATCTTGAGCAGTATATTTTACTTCATTAAAATTTAAAAACTTATTTTTCTGGTTCTATGTTTTATGAGGACAAAAACATACACTTAAACATTCTATAATATAAGTTACTACCTGTCCCTACAAGCTGGCTCTGAAACTGTTTTAGCCCTTCATTTGGCAAAATGAATGCTGAATCATGCTGAATATAACTTCTGATTTATTTTGCTGAATATAACGTCTTTATAATGCTGCATATAACTCCTGATTTATTTTTTGAATTGAGCCAAACATGTTTTTACAATTTTCTAATCTATAGTATTAAATCCAACCTAAATTCAACCAACATTTATGGGCAGCACAGAAATTTAGAACATATTTCTTTCTTAAAGTTTATTTATTTATTTATTTATTTATTTGTTTGTTTGTTTGTTTTGAGACAGAGAGAGAGAGAGAGAGAGAGAGAGAGAGAGAGAAAGTAGGGAAGGGACAGAGAGAGAATCCCAAGCAGGCTCTGTACTGTCAGCACAGAGCCTGATGTGGGGCTCAAATCCACAAATCATGTGATCATGACCTGAGCCAAAACCAGATGCTCAAAGGACTGAGCCACCCAGGCACCCCTATTTCTAAAATATTTTGGGTTTATAAAATTCCATAGAAGGACCGAATAGACATGTATATGGATGTTTACTTTTAAAGAACATTTTTCCATTTTCCATTTTCAAATTCGTCAGCCCAGAGAGAGGACACATCAGAAAAGTGATGTCCTAGTTTATAATGACTGCATACTACAATTGCCTGTACCTTCTAACCTGAACATTTTTCTACTCTTGTTACAGTCACTTCTGTGCTATAGCTCAGCTGGACTGTAATTTTTAGGAGCTGTCTTGAAAATGGGAGCATTCGGTTAATTGTTGAAATGATAGATGCATAAAGATGACCCTGGGAGTTCTAATGACTTGACTTCTCTCAGTAATGTTCTCCAAGTTTGCTAAGCTTCTTGCAAAGCCTCCCAGGCTATTATGGAAGACGCATTTCAGAAGCTGTGGTAGGAACCCCCACCTGGCATGACTTTTGTGCATTGTTGCTTCCCCGCCAGACGCAGGTGTTGACGCTGGAATCTACTTCTGCCCTCAGATGTGAAAGAACTTTCAAGCATCTTCATCACATTTTTATCTACGTCAAAATAATAAAAGGATCAGAATTCTTATATTTCAGAATTTATTTTTCCTCTGATGGTTTTACAAAATATCCCATGTGCAGAACTTGCGTTGTTTCTTTAAAAAAATTTTTTTTTAATGTTTATTTATTTATGAAAGAGAGAGAGAGCGTGAGCAGGGGAGGGGCAGAGAGAGAGGGAGACACAGAATCTGAAGCAGGCTCTAGGCTCTGAACTGTCAGCACAGAGCCTGATGTGGGGCTCAAACTCAGGAACCGTGAGATCATGACCCCAGCTGAAGTCAGACACCCACTGACTAAGCCACCCAGGAGCCCCGAACTTGTGTTGTTTCATATTTCCTGAGCTCAGAGTTTCAGAGGACTTTTCTATCCTAAAGAATGTTGGTTCCCACAGTGGACTTCCCATCTTGTGCATCTGTGCCCCAGCCTTCCAGCCACTATGGGTAGAGAGAGAAAACAATCCTTCCTACCTTAAATTTTTGTTTTATTTTGAAGAGAATCCAAAATAGGTTGGGTACCATGCCTCCTTGTCCTTGATAGAGTTGTGTGTATTGTTGATGTCAATTAAAAGGGCGATAACAGGAGCACATTCTTTTTGGCATAACGAGGCCATAACTTACACAAAGAATTCACCAAACAAAGACAGTAGGTCCATGAGTGAGCCTGTTTTAATTGAATTGGTATTTATACAAGGTGACACCCTCTTTCACACCACCCACCTCCTCCCTGGGTGACTCAGCCACTGAGGGAGAAGCCTCTGAACTGTTCATTAATTAACACAGTCAAGTAGAGGTGGAAACGACATTCATTAAAACTCCAGGTACACATTAGTTTCAGCAAGATCCACCTGAGGAACTGAAGGCAGTTCAGATACAAAGTCCCGGTTTTCTGCCCAAGAGAGGTAAGTTGAATTATATTTGCAAACAGAAACATATCTGCTTTATGTGTATAACTTTCCCTGTTTTCTTTGCAATTGATTAAAATCAGAACTTACTGTATTAACTTTGTCGTTTCTCCAGTTAAATTTCGACAGCTTCCAAGGGGACTGCTCTGCTTGTCAACAGCTCTGCTGCTGAGTGTGATTTTATATGGCATTGCCTTTTAACTTCTCTGCAACTTAACACATTTCCGGGCAGCAGAGAAATGAGAACCTCTTTGAGTTTCTGTGTGGGAGCTGTCAGCTGGTGAATCCTGTCACCCATAAGGATAGTAAATTCTTCAAGGCAATTCTATTGTCTCAAGTGACTATAAAAACATTTTTTAAAGGGACCTCCCTGTTTTCACAGATGATGCTTTTACTGAAATGGTAACTCCATTGTTTCATAGATGTTTTTCTTGCCTGCTAAAAACACTGCAATCACCGAGCTGTGGGGAAGAGATGCCAAGCCCATATCCCCTGTATCCTATCTTCCCCTAGTAAGAAAAATCACATTTCTTGCATGAGTGTACCATGGGATAAAGCAAGGTGGGTGAATTGGCAGGAGTGTGGCATCCTCCAGGGATTCCTGTGCAATTGGCTAACTTTTCTATATTATATCCTGGGTTCTAATCTGAGAATTGATTAATGTAGATGGGAACCAATTTTCCACCTCTATTTATATCCTAGTCCTGAAAAATCAGTTTTAGAAACAGATTCTTTGATAGGAATAGAAAAGTTATTCTAAGCAGGCTTTCCTTTGTAATTGATAGCAAAGCCAACTTCTCTGGTGTTTGTTTCTCCACCTTTTCCATTCATGATACAGAGCTGTGGGAATCCAACCCACCATCACTTGTCGTCTGTAACAGGAGCTCTGTCCCCTCCAAAGGGGTGTTTCCCACAGCACACCTGGCTCTGCCTTACGTTCTAACGTTCTCATCACTTCCCATTGGTGACCAGGTCATGTGTGTCTCAGAGACTGAAAGGTCAATTCCCAAAGGTTTACTGAGGAACTTTATAACTTGGCTTTCAAACATCTATAGTAATCAGCATTTGTAGTTTATAAGTTGAGTTTTCGTGAAATGAGATCAAATTTAACACTGGCTTTCACTTTCACAGTTGATATAACAGATACAGTCTTTCTGATATTTGTTGTACTCCAATTTTTATTGGAACAATCAATTTGAGAAAACTGAGACATGTTATCAGTAGAAATTTTAGTAAAACATTTGGTTGATTTTAAATATCATGTGACACAGGACACATGAACAAGCTAGGGTTTTTATTAAAATTTTAGCTTCATGTAAATCTTTAATCCAGTTGACATAAATTTGATTCGTACGGAGCATAGCCTTGTCTAGTCTAACCCATGAATTTTTTAGATGAGGACAACAAAAACATCAATGTTGAGCAACTTGCCAAAACATAGTTAATAGAACCAGAATGAGAAGACTGACCTTTGTCTTACTGAGTTTTTTCAATGATTTTTTCAAATTTCTTTCACATAAAATATATAGTAGCAATAAATGAGCTTCCCTCTGGCTTTATAAAAGAGCTAAAATGATATAGAAATAAGAATGTCTTTATCCAGTAATATACTTGTGTGTATAGTGTGACCATGACATAATGAGACATTTTTATTTGTGGTTTCTGGGCTCAGTCTTGTTATTCATTGTGTTCCCAGAGTTTCCATCCAAGGAGCGGTCAGCCCTCTGTAGGAAGGCAATGTAGCATGTGTGGAGGTTGTGGTGCACCTAATCAGTGACATCCTCAGCTCATCCACCATTCTGTAGCTGCAGTACCATTCTGCTTTCCCGGTTGTCTTCTCCAACCACTGGAATTTTGACTGAAATACCTAAAACAATCATTTTTCTGTAAACAAAACAAAGAGAATATGCTCTGAATGGCTGAACTCATGCTGTGGAATGAGCTGCATATAATTCACTAACATGATTTAACTGAGGGTGTCCCTAAGTTTCAGGCATTAATTTGAAGCATTCTTTAAGAAGGAAGTAATAAAATCCTTGGCCAGCAGTCCAAAGGAAATCTCTGTTGTCCCACACAGTTTGTCTTCTGATACTATCTGCGTCTAGGCCATTTGTTGATCAAATTTCCTTTTCTCTTGCTGAGAACTTTGAAATAAGCATTTTATGTATTAATATCTATGTACTGTTTTCAGTTGCTCAGAATTTACTTTTAATCAAAAGTCTTCATCACATGTGTTTCTTAAGTGTTTCTAGTTTACTGTTGTAAAAATCCATGTGATTTTAGAATTTGGGAAAGGCCCTTCTTCAAATGGATGCTTTGTCAAATGACAGCTATATTTATCAGATTGCATTTTATGTTAGCTGCTAAACTTATTAAGGGTATAAGTCATCCTTTTATTGTGATTATTAATTGGAAGAGTGTATTTAATGGCTGTCCATTAAATGACAACTGGCTTACTTCTAGACATGAGAATTAATGTTGCTGAATCCTCATCATAGATGTGTATTGAGAGCTCTAAGCATCTAAATTATTTATTCTACATTTCTAGACCCAAGTTTCCCTGGCCTAAAATATGATTAAGTCCCCTTTATATGGAACCTCCTGGGGGAAAGTAATGTAGACCATAGTTTCAAACTGGAATATCAACATCCCAGGAGACTGGCGGTATTTGAGAAAATGTACAGATGCCTCATGGTACATCTGCACTGAGAGCTAATTTTAGTTAAAACGTTTTGTAGAAAAATGCTCTGCAACAATTCTTCCCTTTTCTCCATTCCTTGCCAGCATCCTCTCCTTTGTCATTAGGTAAAAGTTTGAAAGGAATTCATGTAAAAAAAACTGCAGGAGGTTAGAGTACAGAGAGACTTGGATTTAATCGTTATCCTACTTTGAACCAAGGGTAACTTGTACAATCATGCATATCTCACAGCACCAGTACATAAAAAGAAATTTTAGAATTCTTAATGACATATGTATTGTATTACTATTTCTTTTAAAATAGCACAAAGAAAAGTAAAACATCAAAAAAAATCTCTGAAAAAAAAAATCTCCAAAAGAAAAATGTGGGACCCTGATTTTTAAAAAATCACAAAAATTTACTGTAAGAAACAAAGAATTTTTTGAGTAAAACCTTCCTGGATGGACAGTTTGAATATCATAAATGTCACCTCTTCCCAAATCATTTTATAGGGTTCATGCAATTCTGATCAAAAGTTCCAAAAGAATATTTATTTTGGAAATAGATGAAATAATTTTAAAGTTTATCTGAAAGAAATAAATAGATGGGAATAGCTGATAGCATTTATACATAGGAAATTAATTAGGGGTGCTTGCACTGGCACTAAAATGTATTAAAAAGATAATAATTAAAGTTTGTTTCTATTGCAAGAAACTAAAAACAGATTTCTGGAACATACAGCCACATTCTAGAATATGTAAGAATTTTATATGTGACAAAGGAAAAATCATATGTCAATAGGAAAGGGATTCATTCCACCATTAGCCAAATAACTCCATATGTATTAGAGTTTCCATGTAACAATAAAGTATTTTCTTATTTATTTATTTATTTATTTATTATTTATTTACTTATAATTTTTTTAGGAAGAGGAAGAGCGCACACATGCAGGGGAGATGGGTAAAGGGAGAGAGAGAGAGAGAGAGAGAGAGAGAGAGAGAGAGAATATTAAGCAGGCTCCACACTCAGCATGGAGCCTCATGCAGGGCTCAATCCCATGACCCTGGGATCATGACCTGAACCAAAATCAAGAGTCAGACACTTAACTGAGTGAGCCAACCAGGCACCCCTAAAATATTTTTTAAAAAATTATAAGAAAACATGTGTAAACATTTAATTAATCTTATTTGTCCAACAAATATCCCTCTAGAACTGATTATGTGCCACGTACTGTAATAAGTTCTGGAAACACAGCTGTGGCAAAGATGGTCTTGTTTCTCAATTTCTCAATTTTCTCAAGATTTACTCTGTGTGTACGTGTGTGTGCATGCATGTTGTGCCCTGGGGATAGAAGGATAGTCAGCCACATTAACAGGCAATATGTTTGGTAAATGTTTTTATGGAGAGATACTCTTTGCTATTTCAACACTTGGTAGGGCCATTAATTCAGCCTGGGGAGGTGGGGGGCCAGGTTGCAATGGTGTCACTGAATGCTTCTGGGAGGTTATGTGACCTGAAGAATGAATAGAAGTCTTTCCTGAAAAGAGAGTAAGGGGCAAGGAAAGCTCAGAATGAAGACTGTTTTAGGCATAGTGCAGAGAGTAAGCAACAGCCTAAAGGTGGTAAAATTGATGAAACCCTCAAGGAATTGGCATGACTTAGTGTGGCTGAAACTAGAGCTTGAGTGAGGAATGGAGAGTGGGGAGAGATGAGGCAGCATCTGTGGACCTGTGAGCCTTGTTAACAACTTGACTTTTATCCTGACGGAGATGGAGCACCACTGAAGAGGTTTAAGCAAGATGGTGGCTGCTTCGGTAGAGAATGGGTTAGAAGAGATTAAGTCTAGACACTTGGGAATACACCTAGGAAGCTGTTAAAATAGTAACAAAGAGATTATGGCAGTTTGAGTTGGTAGCTTGAATACAGAAAGAAATACAATTGAGAGATATGTAGGAATAGAATAGAATAGAATCTCTTTAAATTATTAAAGAGATTAATAAATGGTAATTCTAAGTGCTGGCAAATGTATGGACATTTATATGCTGCTGGTGCATTATAAACTGACAAGATTTAAGGAAGGAGATTTGACAATAGGGATCAAGAAAATTTCACAAGTTATATCCCTTAGCAAGTAATTTCACTTCTAGGGATCCATCCAAAGAAAATAATCAGACATGTGATCAAAGATTTTTGTATGGTTTTGTTGGAAACAACAGAGAAATTATGTTATAATAATAGATGGTCACATAAAATGAAATATATTTTAGTTGCAGAAGGAATAATCATTTAAATATTTTTAATGACATTGAAAAATGTGGATCAGTGAAATCTAATAGGCAAAGAGAACCTTTGAAGAAAATAATGATACATGAAAAGTGTCTCATTTTTTCTTTGTGCTTTCTTTGACTTTATGCATTTTCTACTGAGCATGTATTACTGATATAATGAAAAAGATGATACTGTGTAAAATTGGGATAAAGAATGACCTTATGACAGAGCCATTGTGAATGTGAAATATGGTAAACTACTTACAGTAACTAATGGGGTTTTGGTTCATAGTCCGTGGTAAAAATTTGGGTTTTAATTCATTTAACAAATGCTTTCGGATAGAACTGAAAATAGCCCATGAGAGGCACTGGGTGGACAGTCAGTTAAACGTCTGACTCTTGATTTCAGCTCAGGTCATGATTTCACGGTTCATGAGACTGAGCCCCATGTCCGCCTCTAGGCTGGTGACTTGGAGCCTGCTTGGGATCCTCTTTCTCCCTCCCTCTCTCTCTCTGCCCCTTCCTTGCTCTCTCACCTCTCAAAATAAAGAAATAAACTTAAAAAAAAAGGAAATAGCCCATGAAGGGCTCAGGTGATAGATAATTTTTGTTAGTGTTTTTTACTAATGAATATTAGATCAGTGTCTTTAATGAAGTGAAACAGATCATTGTCTCAGATAGCAAGACTCTTCATGCTAGAACTTGATGCTGTCATTCCATGGAAAAGCTAGGTGGTAGCAACCCGGGCAGGTGGGGGCTCATAGTAAAAATAGAACAGTCAGAAAATTTTATGGTGGGTACCAAAGAACCAGTAGCATGTAGACATCTGGCTGGCTGAAAGCTTTCATCCACACTACATTCCCAACTGTTTCACCGTCAGTAAGCAAGTTTCCCAGTGCTAAGCTCAGACTGTGAGGCTGTGTGACTAAAGAAATAGCAAATTTCTAACCATCCCAGCAAGCTAAATGAGTCCTTACCAGCCTGATAATTATTGGATTTCCTTCTACGCTGCATGTGAAGGCTAAACACTATCCATTAATTTAAATGGACTTGTTAATGTTTGCTCTTCATGAAGACCTGTTTGTTTTCTCCTTCCAGGATATTTCATGTTCTTTTAGGTGGTAATTGTTGTTTGGGGTTTGTTTTATTTATTTTCCAGAAACTAAGGCTTCTCTTTATTGGTTTGTAATTACCGGGCTCCTCTTATTCTTCTATAGAAAATAGTTTAGTAGCATTTGTCTTTTTCCAGTCTCTAGGGGGTTTTCCCAGTTACTAGTGATTTTTGGGAAGCAAGTCCTGGTGGGTATGGCACTATTATTGAGCCGTTAAACCCTCTAGACTTTCATACACAGAGGTGAATGTACATATGCCATTTTCTAGCCATTTTTGCTATATTTATTTCCTTATTCTACATTAGCTTCTTAATACTTTCCATCACTACAGTGATTTCCCCTAGGCGACTCTTTGAGTTCTTTTTCATAAAGATATAAGGTGTATTAGAAGTTTGAGGGGCGCCTGGGTGGCTCAGTCAGTTAAGCGTCCGACTTCGGCTCAGGTCATGATCTCACAGTTCGTGGGTTCGAGCCCCGCATCGGGCTCTGTGCTGACAGCTCAGAGCCTGGAGCCTGTTTCAGATTCTGTCTCCCTCTCTCTCTGCCCCTCCCCCACTCGCGCTCTGTCTCTCTCTGTCTCAAAAATAAACATTAAAAAAATTTAAAAAAAAATTTAAAAAAATAAAAAAGAAGTTTGATAAATTGGAAGATTTTGGAGTTAAAATAAAGAAATATCACTCAATGCAGATCTCTGGATACCTTGGTACAATGATCCAAGAAAGCCTACTCCAATCTTACTCTCGGTTGAGGTCCTTCAGCAATCTACAGTGGAGGAAAAGTCATTCTTCTCACCCTTTCTTTTAGCCTGTCACTTTCCACCCATCAGTCCCTTTTGTTTCCTGGGCTTCTGGGACAGGAACTTCATTACCAGGTTGAATACCAGCTGTGCACTAGCTATCCAGCTTCAGGTAAGCTACTCATCCTAAAACCTCTTTCCAGAAACAACTACTTTCAGCCACTGCTCACATTTCCAACTCTTGCCCTACCTTCTGCAAAGAGTCTGACTTCATTGAAATCATTCATCATAAAGTTTCATTTAAGTGTGGAATGAGGATAATAACAGCATCAAACTTAAAGCATTGTGTAGGTCTTAAATGAGATAATACATGTAAAATCTGAACTCAATAGAGCTGACACTATCACATGACCAGTGGTCAGAATTGATTTTTTTCTTTTTTTTTCCCTTTCTTCTTTCATCCTCTAGTTTGTTAGCCTATATTCTGCTCTTTTCTGCCTCATTTTTCCTATTCCCTTTCCTCTATGCAACACCCATTCCGGTTTCTTTGCTCACCGGATCTTTCTGAATAGAAAGTTAGCAGAGAATAGTGAAGGCCTTATTAGGTAAGCCAAGAGTCATTTTGCCCTTGTGTGGGATGGGAAGACCGATTCACAGTCTTTTTTTCAAGAAGACCCAAATGATGAAGGAAAAGAGTGTAGCTTAGGAGGTGGCCCCGGAAATTTTTAGGGTTTGGACGGGTGGAGCTGGGACTGAGATTGGGTTTAACCTAACAGACCTAAGGGCTCTTGGGGAAATGCTCTTATTACAAATAGAAAACACTGAAGAAAATTGAGACAGACCATAAGGAGATGAAGAAAAACTGAGAAGACAAATCAAAGAAATAGGAGATGTTTGATAGTTTTAAATACATCCAAAGAGAACTAAGAAACTTAATTGCTTCTGTGATTCAGAGCTTAAGGAGAATGATTTCATCTAAAACCTAAGGACAGATGTCTTTGTGTGTAGGCTGTGAGCATCGGGTAAAAACCAGCTCTTTCTGCTGTTTGGCCACAAAGGGGAAACAAAAGATGATCCAGAAGCTGAAAAGTTTTTCTCTCTATCTTTATTGACTTGACGTCATGATTTCATACTAGAATTTTCAACTTAAGCATTTGATGCTTTAAAGGAAAAGGTTTTTTTAAATTCCCAGTATAATAGAGACAAACAGCTTTCATACATCTTTTCCCATAAAATACCACATTTAAAATACAGTAGCTCGTGGGGTGCCTG
This sequence comes from Panthera tigris, assembly GCF_018350195.1. Taxonomy (NCBI): domain Eukaryota; kingdom Metazoa; phylum Chordata; class Mammalia; order Carnivora; family Felidae; genus Panthera; species Panthera tigris. The sequence goes on from NC_056660.1 coordinate 51,144,848, forward strand.
CGTCGCTCAGTCAGTTAAGTGTCTGACTCTTGGTTTTGGCTCAGGTCATGATCTCATGGCTTGTGGGTCCAAGCCCCATATTGGGCTCTGTGCTGACAATGTGGAGCCTGCCTGGGATTCTCTCTTTCCTTTTCCCTCTGCCCCTCCCCACTTGCATACACACACTCTCTCTCAAAAATACATAAATATTTTTAATAAAAAATAAAATAAAATAGAGCTACTGGTAATCTGCCATCAGTGAGGCATATGCACTGGTAACAGTGTTTTGAGGAGCCAACATTAGAGTCTCATCTTTCTCCTGAGAAGTTAAAAAACTTATTTGGAATGAAACTGAAGGACAGCACTTGGAAATAAGTCAAATTGGCTGAACTGAGGCTACTAAGGCAGCATTATTAGATACCTTACAGACACATATAGACACAAAGGTGGGGCTGAAGGAGATTGTGTGAGGGGTATAAGAGGAACACATGCAGATTTAATGAGAAAAATTTATTTTCTCGCAATATTAGTTACGTTCATTAAAAAAACCCTCTGTATATTTATTAAACTATTACCACCTGAAAATAGAATATGTTACATGTTCCTTTCTCATTTACTTTGTGTCAGTGGACACAATAGGCTAGGGAAGAGTATAAAACATTATTAAGTTATCTAGCAGGGAGATCTATCCAGGAAAGGAGTCCAATCAGGAATAGTGCCAGGCCACTCATGACTTGAGTGTAGATTCAGGAGGGGTGAGGCTCGAGGCTGAGCTGTCCGGGGATACTGGAACAACCATTCATTACTACTGCTCCTCCCATCTCCTCTTCCATTATCTCTCATCTTTTGGAACTCCAGGGCATTTCCCTGAGTGTCTGGTGTTGGCTATATCACACAGTACTTTGAGCAACATGTAGTATCATGTACTCAAAACAGCCTTGGCATTGCACTAGTGTGGACCTAATTATAATTCCTGGTTCCGCCACTTACTGTGTGACCTTGGGCAGGTTATTTAACCTCTCTGAGTTTTGGATTCCTATAATTAGAGGTGATAGTACTCATTTGGAAGGATTAAATAAAATAATATGCACAAAGCATGTGAAGCAATAGTAGGGACTCAACAAGGAATCCTTCTTGCTAGGAACATTAAACACATGGACATATTGTAAAAAATAGTGTTTTACTGATAAAAGAGTCACAGATATCTTATATTTTGTAGGCCATCATGGCTTTTTTACACCTTACACCTTCTACTTGCTCCACCATGGACTCATAATAGGCAGGAAGAACATTAAGCTTGAGTAATAAAAATATGGAGAAACAATCTTCTGAATGAACTAGTAGTTTCTTTTTCTCTTCCAAGGAGAAGTCAAGAGATAGATAATCCAGGTCAATGGTGGCAGCTCTGTGATACTGTCAATGCACCAGGTTCCTTCAACTTCCCACTCTGCCCTTCTTGGTATGCGACCTTAGTCCTCATGGTTAGTCCATGGTCCCAAGATGGCAGCTCCTACCTTCTTCATAGCATTCTAGTTTGAGAGAAGAGGGAGAGTGAAGCACAAAAAGCTAAGTCCTTCCCAGGGACTTTCATTGGAAGAGGCAACAGGATAGAACCAAGTTTCTTAGAGCAAGTGGGATTGTTGGAACCTTTCCTAGAAAGTATTACAGAGACTCTGGGGTGGAGCCAGTGAGGTGTTTACAGGACACCCGAAGCTTGTCCGGGAGAAAGAGGTTAAGGGCCATGAGTTTCTTGGATGTCTTATCTCTTTTGACCCCATTTAACCAGGCCTTTTGGAGAATGCCTAGCTACAGAAGGCATGAAAATATCAGACCCTCTAGCAGAATGCTGGATCTGATTAGGGCCATTCTCTAAATAAAAGGTAAAGAGGAGATACCTGCTTTTCTCTGTACAACTCTGCAGGAAGTGCTGAGGATGTGGGAGTCTCTGGCATAGAGGAAATAATGATGAGCCTCCAGCTAGAAAGCCCCAGGTCGAGTCCCAGCTTTGCCACTCATTAGCTATTCGAGCCGAGTCTCTGCCTCTGCCTCTGCAAAGAAGGGATTAGATCACTGTATTTTTTTTTAATTTAAGTACAGTTGTCATGCAATGTTATATTTATTTCAGGTATACAATGTAGTGATTTTGACAATTCTTTATATTACTCAGTGCTCCCTACTGTAAATGCAGTTACCATCTATCACCACACAATGTTACTACAAAATTATTGAGTGTATTTCCCATGGTGAACCTTTCACTTCCATGACTTATTTATTTGATAGCTGGAAGTTCGTACTTCTTAATCCCTTTCACTTATTTTCCAATTCCCCCATCCCCATCCCCTCTGGCAACCACCAGTTTGTTCTCTGTATTTATGAGTCTGTTTCTGTTTTATTTGTTTGTTTGTTGTTGTTGTTGTTGTTGTTTTAGATTCCACATATAAGTGAAATCATATGGTATTTCTCTTTCTCTGTCTGACTTATTTCACTTAGCATAATACACTCTAGTTCCACCCATGTTGTTGTGGAATTATATCACTCTTAAATGTTGTGGAAACCAAATGGGATAAATTATAAAGTTCTATAAAGTTATGTAAAGTGTTATTATTGTCTGAACTCTCCTCCTTACCCAGCAGAACTTAAAGGGGCAGCAGAAGCCTTGCTTGGGAGGAGAATTGAGGTGGGATGTGAGTAGAATACCAAAGAAAATCTCATAAACAACATCCATATAGAATCACACAAATGTGGTGTTTTATGTCTGGCTTCTTTCAGTTAGCATGTTTTAAGCTTCATTCATGTTGTAGTATGTAGCCTAAGCAGGCTCCATACTGTCAGCACAGAGCCTGATGCGGGGCTCAATCTCAAGAACCGTGAGATCATGCCCTGAGCCAAAATCAAGAGTTGGGTGCTTAATGTCCTGAGCCGCCCAAGTACCCCAATACTTCAGCTTTTAACAATTGCTGAGTAATATGTATGAATATAGCATTTTCATATTATATGAATATACCATATGTTATGTACCCATTCATCCATTGATGGACATTTGTGTTGTTTCCACTTTGGGCTATTTTGAATAATGCTGCTATGACCATTCTTGCACAAGTTTTTTGTGTAGACGTATGTTCATAACCAAGAGAATATCAAGGAGTGCACAGAGAAGCCTTCTCTGTGAGGGTTTGTTTGCTGCAGAGGCTGTCCTGGCGCTCCTACTGCCAAGCACTAGGGGCCAGAGCTCATGGGACTTCCAAAGAGTGAAATGTCTAGAATCAGGTGGGCCGCTTCTGTCCCCTTTTCTTCTCACCCTAAAGTGAGGATACCGGTCTAGTCTTGCAATGATTCGTGATGAGTATTGCTGCTGGTTGATACGGAAAGAGTTGGCTTTGGTTTAGAAGACAGATTATGCTTCTTCCCACCATAGGTATGTTACATACTCTCCCTGAGATTCAGTTGTCTCATCTGGAAGATGGAAGTAATAATAGCTAACTCGCAGAGCTTATGCAAGGATGAGACAATGCCTGTGAGGCATCCTGTTCAGAGCAGATGCTCTTGCTATTAGTAGTTGCTCTGTGCAGTAGGACAGTTGAAGACACAAAGGGCACAGGTCAGAGACAGGGTGACACAAAGCCCTTTGAATGACCTAACTATGTTAGAAATGTTTAAATCATGTTTCCCATAAGTACTCTATTTGTTTGCTAGTGCTGCCATAACAAAATATCACAGACTAGTTGACTTAAACAACAGAAGTTTATTCTTTCACAGTTCTGAAGGCTAGAAATCCAAGATCAAGGTGCTGTCAGGTTTGGTTTCTCTTGTGGACTCTCTCCTTGGCTTGCAGATGGCCACTTTCTGTGTCCTCCCATGACCTTTTCTCTGCACATACACCCCTGGTGTCTCTTTGTGTGTCCCAAATTCCTCCTTTTATAAGATCACTAGACAGGTAGGATTAGGGCCCACCTAATTGCCTCACTTTAACTTAATCACCCCTTTAAAGGCTCTGTATTCAAATACAGTCACATCTTGAGGTACTGGGTGTTGGGCTTCAACATAGGAATTTTGGGAGAGACACAATACAGCCCATAATAGGCACCTGAGGAGCGTCTACTCTGTCTGTCCCAGGCGCCAGAGATCTAGAAGGGAAAGACTCAGGTCTTGCCCACAGGACTGTCAGTCTTTTGAAAGAGACAGACAAATAGACAATTGTAAAATGCCTTTTCTCCATTTACCTTGGCCTGTATCTTACACTTAAATTTGCAGTGTTTACAAATATATCATCAAATATACATTCAGTATTTTGACCACCTCAGAATCTCATTTCAGTCAGCTATGGACTCTCCATGTCTTTACCAGCTCAGGAAGAGAATTTATTGGAGCCCACTTAGAAACAGGAAAAGGCTAGCCAAGAACCCAGAGAAGCTGGGCCAAACTGAGGGGGAAATGAAGTAGCTGAGATTGAAGTGTGTCTTCACATGCCTCTTTTCCACCCAATTCTGCCAAATTTTAGTGAGCTTCAGAAACAGCCAGCCAGAGGTTGCCCACACTCCTTGCACACCCAGTGGCCCAAATTCAAGGCTGTTCCATCCCCTCCCCACACCCAACCACACCTGCCTTCTGTATTTGATCTCTTCTTTCCAAGATGATAGAGGCATGAGGTTAAAAATTGAGCACTTTCCATGTGTTGGGCAATAATTAGACACTTTACATATGTCATCTAATTTGACCTTCAAAGCAGCCGTATTTCACCTCATTTGATAGATGAGGGAGCAGAACTACAACACACCCTGAGTAACAATCAGTAAATAGCATCCTTTAAATGCACATCGTTCTAACTTCACTAAGACCTTCAGCTATTAGTGATGTGAACACCTGCTGATCTCTGTGAAGATAATGCCATGGCTGATTACATTGGTGGTTAGTGTTAGGATGGGTTCCTAGAAGCAGTGCTCAAGAATTTTGGTGCCTGTGACTTATTGAGGGTAGGCTCTCAGGAGAAAGGAGAAAGGAGGAAGAAGAGGCAGAGGAAGGGGCTGAGCAAGCATATGCTCTCTGTTAGTCTAGCTTCAGCCTGATCCCATAGTGCGCTCTGAAGCACAAATCACCTGCAGAATTGGCTCTACCTTGAGGCAAGAGACCCACATTTTACCCTTGGTAATTCAGCACTGCAGGTTGTAGTGTGTGGGGAGTGTGTGTAACCAGGCAGCCCCACTAGTTAAAGGCAATTCTCTAGAGCAGGTGTAGTCATGAGCCCATAGTGCCAAACACCAGACAGGTAGACCTGGTCTGGGCACCGGCACATTCCACTTCCCACCTATTCTAGGGCAAGGGTATGACTCTAAAAGAAGACCCCAAGGAAAACAATGATGTGATCCAAAGAAATGTGTCTTTGCCATTTCAGGTCCTATGGCCTGATAACATGGTCTTAAGTTGAAATAGTACTTAGAGTTGAACAGAGTGGTTTTTGTGCACATTATTCATTTAATCATCACAAACTTATTTTTTTAATGTTTATTTACTTTTGAAAGAGAGAGAGAGAGAGAGAGAGAGAGAGAGAGAGAGAGAACGAGGTAGGGAGGGGCAAAGAGATGGAGACTCAGAATCCAAAGCAGGCTCCAGGCTCTGAGCTGTCAGCACAGAGCCCCACGTGGGGCTCAAACTCACAAACCACGAGATCATGACCTGAGCCAAAGTCGGACACTCAACTGACCGAAGCACCCAGGCATGCCTAATCATCACAAGCTTATGATGGCAAGTTTCATTAGCCCATTTTACAGGGAGATTATGTGGTTCTGTTACATAACTTTGATGTGATAAAGCTGGGCCTATGACTTGCTTTTGACTTGAGATCTGATGTGCCTCCAACATTTCATACACTGTATGGTTGGATGGATTCTGCAAAAAAAACATAATATACCTCGTAGGGGGACCAGGCATCCGCATCCTCATTTGCCCAAGACTTTTTCTGTTTTAAAACTGAAAATGTCACACTTCAGGAAAGCCCAGGGCCAACATAACCATTAAGGAGAAAAAAGCAGTGCCTAAGGCCTAGTATACCTTTAGAAGCCTACAAAAAGGTTCTAATTTTAATTCTTTATAACAACAGAAGAAAAAATAAATATTATAATAATAATATATAATAATGAAGCCAACCTGGATTATTTTTCACTTTTGTACTAACAGTTGTAAAATATAATTTTTAACGGTGTGGGCATGTGCGTGCGTGTGTATGTGTGTGTGTGAGGGAAGAGGCCGATGAAAGCAAAAGTGTCTAGGACTCACAAAGTCATAATTCAGCCCTGTTACTCACTTTGGCTTCCCCAGGGGTCACTTCCTTTCTTAGGGCACTGTACATATTGTGCTGTGAATTCCATGTCACTATCTCCCTATTGACCTGAGCAAACATTTCTTTCACTCATCTTTTTGTCTCCAGCTCCTGGCTTAGTGCCAAGCATACTATAGGCATTCGATGCGTATTTATTGATTGAATAAATGAGTTAATTGATGACCTCATTCAGCCAATTGCTTGTTATATAGTATAGGGGACACTAACTGCTCTTGGCCTCAATTTCGTTTTTTTTAGTTTATTTATTTCTTTTGAGAGAGAGAGGATGGGGGGCAGAGAGAGAGGGAGAGAGAGAGAGAGAGAGAGAGAGAACCCCAAGCAGGCTCTGCGCTGTCAGCCAGAGTTTGACATGGGGCTAGATCTCACGAACTGTGGGATCACAAACCGCCAAGACCAAGAGTTGGATGCTTAACTGACTGAGCCACCCAGGTGTCCCTTGGCCTTAATTTTTACATCTGTAAAATAAATACGTTGGAATCAACGAACTCTCTGGTTCTTAGGGGGCACTTTATGTCATGTATTTGTTGTACCAGATCATGTGACTTTCTTAATGTCATTGAAAAATGTGTTTTATTAGCAATGAAAGAGTCACTTGTAGATTCTTAGAGTCATTGTTGTGTATCTCCCTCTCTCTATTTTTCTTTTAGATCCTTCCTGGAAGGCAGCATGTCAAATTTTACCTTGAGAAAAATGTCTCCCACAGGAAATGGTAATGTAGATAATATTTTCCTTACTCAGAAAACTTAAGTATATGAGAAAAACAACTCATAGCTCCTAATTCTTTTATATAGATATTGAATGTTTAGAAGCAACAATCTAACTTAATTAGCATTGCCAAGTTAGGCTTCAGGAAAATGTAAGGGTGCTATAGCTTTTACTCATGTAATTGCGATTCAAAGATTTTGTAAAAAATCAATACAAATGTTCTTTTGTGTGGGGGACATTCTGGGCTTCTGACTCCCCTGAGATTAAAGAATTCAGTTACTTATAATCAAAAGCACCAGACCTGCTTGACTTTTAGTTAGTAGGTACTTTAAAAAATCTTGTGTGTACTTCTGAAGCATATTTCTTTTTAAATAAAATGGCCAACCCACCAAACCCCGGCTTGGTTTATCTCAAGCCCATGGTTCTGTATTCCTGGGTGCCTCACGAGGCCTCCTGAATGCCACACTGTCAGTTTCAGTTGGCAGCTAAGCGATTTTATATGTTATCTTTGATGATGAGATATGGGATTTGTTCTTTCTTGCCAGCACATCCTACTTTGAAACAGTACTGGCCTTGTCAGTCTAGAAGATTGATGCTGGCCAATCAGATGTGCCTCTCGAGACATCGAGGTTAACAAACTCACTCTCAGCCCCATGCAATTACACTGCCCAGTTTCTTATTTTTTTCTGTTGACAGATATGAAGAGTACCACACAGGGGACCACACTGAGGCAACAGGGTTTCCACGAGGTGAACAAAAGAAGGAATTTCTTGCAGGATAACAGCTGGATCAAAAACCGTCCTGAAGAAGAAAAGTAAGAGGGTGTGGAGAGGGTGGGTACGTGGACAAGTAGGGAGAGCCATTCTCCAGTTGGGAAGCTAGCGGCCATCTGGAAAACAAGCACGTTCCTTAAAACACTGTTACATGACCTAATATATCGGCTTTCAGATTTTCAAGACTATCTCTACCATTTTTATTATCCACATACCAAAGAGGATGTGAGTCATCAGGGAGAAAAAGCAGAGTTTCATTGTTAGAACTGAATAGACATTTGTGTTTACTTGATAAACAGAAAAGAACATGACTTTCCAGTTTCCCAAAAGATAATATTCAATCCATGGTAGGGAGATTCCAGATGCATGTTAATTATGTCAGTTGAAACAGATAATAGTATGATTCCTAATTTGCAAATTTAATAATAATTTATCTAAAATTTTGATATGTGCAAACGAAGTCAATACATTCTCAATTCATTTTAGTCCCAATGGTCATATATATCTATGTACTCAGTGGGTGGTAAATGTAATATTACTTTGTAAGGGAAAACATTTGCCACCAAGAAAGTTTTGTCTGTTTTGAGCATTGCTTCTACTAGGTGTATGTTATAGACCTAAAAACTACAACTGTAGGCATATCACCTAATTGCCAACATAGACATTTGTCCAGCCCAGATATATTTATTACAAATTATGTGACACATATACATATATTTTTTGTTTCCCTCTTATGTGTCATACTTGATACTAGGTACATACTTTACATATAAAGTACCACAAAATCTTGGGGAACCTGGGTGGCTCAGTCAGTTAAGCATCCGACTCTTGATCTTGGCTCAGGTCATGATCTCACAGCCCTGGGATTGAGCCCAGCATCCGGCTCCACACTGAGCATGGAGCCTGTTTGAGATTCTCCTCTCTCTCTCTCTCTCTCTCTCTCTCTCTCTCTCTCTCTCCCCTACTTGCATGCTCTCTCTTTCTCTCAAATTAAAAAAAAATCTCACAAATCATACAAGGTAGTTATTGCATCCTATATTTTATGGAAGAAGGATATGAGGCCCAGAAAGTTTAAGTAACTTGTCAAATCCCCACAACTATTAAGTGATGGAATTGAGATTTTAACATGACCCATTGTCTTTCTGTTACACTGATGGTCCTCATTCCGAGGCAGTTGTGTCCCCAGGGGATGTTTGCAAAGGTCTGGAGACATTTTCAGTTATCAAAATTGGGGAGTGCTCCTGACATCTAGTGGGTAGAGGTCACGGATGCCACTACACATCCTACGATGCACAGGGCTCTCCCCACAACACAAAATTATCCAGCCCGTAGTGTCATGGTGCTAAAGTTGAGAAGCTCTGCATTACAGGATATTTACTGTACGCTTTCTACTAAACTGCCCATATATAGTTATTTGAGGGACATACTTGTAACCATTAAATGAAGATGTCTATTAGTTTCTGTCATTAAATATTATTATTTTAAGGGAATATAGGTGTATTTAGAGACTCACACTGACTTTTGGAGTTAACATTCATGGACAACGATTATTTCCTTTAGTAACACATTTACTACTTCTGTCAGAGCCTAATATGGCATTTCTGTCTTCCCTAATTTCTGTCTTCTGACATCCCTAGAGTGATGTCAAACGTGAATCATAAATTCCGTGTTGCAAATATATGCACAGATGGGTGAAAACAGAGATGTCTAAGACAAATTGTAATTGGTAGGAATGACGGTTTTATGCCAGGCGTGCCTCCTTTATAAAGGCTCAGGGAAGCCGGCTTAGAGGATGTGCCAGCTGCTGAATGCAGGGGAAATTGGCTCTGATGCTTTGCCCACTCCTACTGGCCCACTTCTGGGCTGTGTGTTGTGATTCTTCTTCAGGTAAGGATGTGTCTGGTGTCCGATACTCTCTCATAAGCTTAAGAAAGGGGATACCAAGAGAGATGAAACAATTCTCTTGGGATTTTTGAGGGTATAAATTTGCTGGGATTGTTTCAACCTCACCGTTCATCTTTCTTTTTAATTATCCACCACAGTTTCTTGTAGAGCTTTATTACAAATTGTTCCAGAGTGTTGAGTAACATTAAGGGAGCAGACCCAGGAACAATGTGGTATTTCAGGTTTGGTTGGGTTGACATGAAAAAGGTTCAGGTACTTACTCTTTGGCTTTGGTTCAATGCCCAAAGCTCTTCTACATGTTTTGACAATTCCTAAAATTGCCTGTACTTTCAGGTCCACCGTACAAAGTAAGAAAGACATGGTTTGGGATTTTATGTATGAAGGTTTATGTATGTATGAAGGGCTATGTGTGAAGGGTTAAGCAGTAGGAAAAAGCAGAGGTTTGAAATAAAAAGATCTGGGTCCTAGACCCACGTCTGTCACTTACTAACCTTTTAGTCTTAGGGAAACCACAAAATCTCTGATCAATTTCTTCTTCTGTGAATTGGATGTGACAGAGTCTTCCTTGCCTAATTCATAGGATTATTATTATTTTTTTAATGTTTTTATTTATTTTTGAAGGAGAGAGAGAGACAGAGCATGAGCTAGGTAGGAACAGAGAGAGAGGGAGACACAGAATTCGAAGCAGGCTCCAGGCTCTGTCAGCACAGAGCCCAAAGCGGGGCTCGAACCCACGAAGTGTGAGATCATGACCTGAGCCGAAGTCGGACGCTTAACCGACTGAGCCACCCAGGCACCCCTCATAGGGTTATTTTAAGAACCGAAAAAAAGCAAACTATGTATTCTCATGGTTCAAAAATGGTTTAAATCTCCTGTGAATGAATGATCCACCTTCTTAGCCACAAATATTGGTACTTATTTTCCTACTTTTTGTCAAGGAAAACTATCAAGTCCATCCAATGAAAATGTCCAAGTATAAAGGACATAATTTAAAATATTTTTGTAGAAAGCTTTTGCCTTCCTGCAGAAAAGCACTCTTGTAATGTACACAAGGTAGATATGTACATGTTCCCACACTCTGATAAAAAAAATAATACTCATCCCATTATTGAATCATATGGAAACCTGATGGGATATATCAGAATAATGGTTATTTGTACTGACAAACTTGTTTCTTTTCATCATGCACTTTCAAAGGGAGACTAATAAAAATAAATGCATCGTTGTGTTCTTATGCCTGAAATAAAATGAATTCATCTTGCCCTAAATTGTGAGCTCCTTCCCCTATCTCCCTTATTTACCAAATACTGTGGGAACTTTGCATGTGACTTAATTTTGTTCTTTCTCTGCAGAGATGAAAATTATGGTAGGGTGGTGCTCAGTCGACATAACTCCCATGATGCCTTGGACAGGTGGGTGTTTCAGACAAGTTACATCATTAGAAGAAACACAAAGATGATAGTTTTGAGAGAAGACTTGTTCAAGACAAACTGAATATTTGTGGCTTGCCTCAGGCTTTCCCTGGCATTCTGGAAGACTCTGTGATATCATCAGGAGTTTCCATAAGGCAAAGTCTGTGCTTCTGCAGCTCTATGCTTCCAGAACCACAGCTTGGAGGTGTAGAATAACCAATCCCCTGAGGTAGCCCACTTGATGGGGAAAGGAAAGGACCCTCTTGATGGGAAAATGGTTCACAGAAATGTGACCAGATAAGAGATCTCTGAACCTTAGGAAAAGGAACCCCTAAAATACAGAAATAACAGCCCTAGAGTCCACCTGCTTTATGAGCAGTACCTTCTTTTTAGAAACTTCTAGGCTTGTGGAAAACCATTAAATGATACTGAGTGTAAAAAGACTGACAGACATATTGTAGAAAGAATCAGGCAAAACTTGTAATCACAATAATGTAACTAATCTAAGATTGATCACATAAGCAGATAATATTCTTGTTAAAACACATTTATGCTCACACACATACAAACAACCACACCCATCAAAAGAACCCAAGTATCAGACACAAGTTTTATCTGGTCCAGTAGACCGTGCCTGTGTGCCACCAAGACATACTTAGTAAAAGAGTGTGATTGTTTTTCATGGCGTGGACTTTAAAAAGTTAAGTAGACACCTTGGGGTGCCTGGGTGGCTCAGTCAGTTAGGCCTCTGATTCTTGATTTTGGCTCAGGTCATGACTTCACAGTTCATGGGATGGAGCTCTGAGTTGGGATCCTCACTGACAGCACAGAGCCTGTTTGGGATTCTCAATCTCTCTCCCTCTCTTTCTACCCCTCGCCCACTCATTCTCTTTCTCTCTTTCTCAAATAGATACACTTAAAAAAAAGAAAAAAGTTATGTAGACACCTTGAATATTTTATAAACTTTTATTCATGAATGTTTCTTTTTTTTTAATTTTTTTTAATGTTTATTTATTTTTGAGACAGGGAGAGACAGAGCATGAACAGGGGAGGGTCAGAGAGAGAGGGAGACACAGAATCTGAAGCAGGTTCCAGGCTCTGAGCTGTTAGCACAGAGCCCGACGTGGGCTAGAACTCACAGACCGCGAGATCATGGCCTGAGCCGAAGTCAGCCGCTTAACTGACTGAGCCACCCAGGCGCCCCGATTCATGAATGTTTCTAAACCCTTTTAAACCTGTTCATAATTTTGACCTGTTCTGAGGGTACTGAGCTTAGAATCTTCTACACAAAGTATCTGTTGGGTGTTCTGGTTCCCAGCCTTAGTTCATCTGATTGATCGTTCTGTGACTACTTCTGCCCTCTCCTTGGTCTTCATGACTTTGAAGATTTCAGCCTGGTTTCCTCTTGGCTCTCATCTCACCAAACAAAGGGAATCTGATTATTTCAGTCCAGCCACCAGTGGCAATTGTTGCCTCCATTTTATTTGTCTTTCTCTGGAACTATTCAGAACAAATATACTTGTTTTGGAGTATGGCAGTGAAAAGTAATCTTCATATTCTTAGTGTGTTTTAGGACAAGAGTTTAATGCTTTATGTGCTTATTTATATTTTAAACTATACTGGTTTCCTGAGCCCTTCCTATTGGTGAACAACATTCTGTCTAAAGCAGCACATTGAACTTATATCTTCAGTAACAAAAATGTGCGAGCCCATGATGTTTTCCTGTTGACTCATAACTAGTGTCTCAAAACATGTTCTAAGAAGGGAAATGCAGGTTATTTTTCTCCTTGCGCTTGCTCAGATAGATGCCCACTTGGCCCTTTTCTGCCATTTCACAGAGGCTGTACCCACTTTAAGTACTGAACACCATTTGGAACATCTACCATATGCTTGACATAGTATCAGGTGCTGGGAATACAGAGACGCATAAGACACTACCCTTGGCCTTAGGGTTCTGGAAACATATGGATCCATAGACTACAATACTAGAAATCTACCATGGAAGTGCTATTGGGGAAGTGTGTGACAGTGCCATGGGAATAGAGAAGAGAGAGCCCAAGTCTGTTTGAATTAATGATAGATGCCACCCAGAAAAAGGTCTTTGGTGTCAGCATTGCTGTTCAAAGAATGAGGAGGGGTTTCCGAGTAGGGAAGGGCAGCTGGTGGGCATGAGAAGTGCTTCCAGCAGAAGTGGCAACGTGTGCAAAAGCTTCCTGTGAGCAGACTGATAATAAAGGAAAGGGAAGATAAACAATATATTCTCCTTACCTTAGATAACAGCTTCACAGTATGCACAAACTAAGAAATTTTGCCATGTACTTCTGCGAGATTGTTTAAACCAGTTAAATAAGCCTGGTAGCACAAATAGCTGCAGAGAGGTCAGTTGTCAACCAGGCACTGGCCTGAGGACTGGGAACAAAACAAAGTCCCTGCTTCCATAGAACCCACATCTTAGCTGAAGATGGAGGATGGGAGAGACTGAAAATAAATAAACACGATACAACGTGTTTGTATTGCCATAAGTGCTAGGAAGAATAAAGTCAGCTAATGAGACATAAAGGAGGCTGTTTGAGAAGGGGCTGTTTCACAGAAGGGGACCAGATGGCCCCGCAGTGCCCCTTTGCATTCATGCATTAAACACAGTGGTGGACTATACTGTGACTTCATTCTGAGGTTGCTTTAAAACTCAGGGAGTTGCAGGGCCCCTGGGTGGCTCAGTGGGTTAAGTGTCTGACTTGGCTCAGGTTGTGATCTTGTGGTCCGTGAGTTTGAGCTCTGCGTCAGGCTCTCTGCTGACAGCTCAGAGCCTGGAATCTACTTTGGATTCTGTGTCTCCCTCTCTCTCTCTGCCCCTCCCCAGCTTGCACCCTGTCTCTCTCTCTCTCTCAAAAATAAATAAAAACGTTAAAAAAAATAAAAGGGAATTGCATTTGTCTTTACTTTTCTCTTTCATCAACAGACACTGTTCCCTCTGCTTCTGTTTGAAAATGTTCACATCTATTTATCCTCTGAAGCCCTGCTCAAACTGCACCCTATCCATAAGGCCCTCTCTGATTCTTTTATCGAGAACTAAACTGTCTCACCTTAGAACTTCCTTGCACTTTACCTGAACATTTTTTGACACAAGCCATTTTGTTCTTTTGTATGTACACATCTAACTTGTCTCTGCGAGGGTAGGGTCCGTAGTTTTTATTCTTGATTTCCTCATAGTCACCAACACGGTGCATAGTATATTATTTATCTTAAAAATTTTGTCTAATAAAAGTACACTATATCAAGTTTAAAATTAAATTTTAAGTGCATATACTGTTTTAGTACTTTTTCTGATTCAGTATCTTTGATCTGTCAGCTTCAAATGATACTTTGAAATGCAAACACAGTGAATCATGGCATAATTCCCCAAAGAGCTTGCTTTTTCTGTATCACAGAGCTATATAAGGCATTAAACAGCTTGTTTTTGCTGCAGTCTGATCAAGATATTCCCATTTGCTTTGATGATCTTGATTCCTATTTTGAAGCTCCTATCCTCTCTTCCCTTTTCATCTTCTTTCCTCTTCCCTTTGTTCTGCTTTTCTGCTTACCTGTCTTCCTCAACTTTCTTTGCTTTCTGTCTCTCTTCTCCCTACTTCTCCTTATCTCCCTTTATTCACCTCTCCTCCTTGCATCTATCCTTCCTCTCTTCTCCCACTTGCTTTTCATTTTTTTCCAACTTTCCTGTTTCCTTCTTTTCCTTTCTTCCCTCTCCCTTCACTCAGCAAGTTCTTTTTTTCAACCCTGTCCACGGTGCTGAAGTTTAAATAAAGCTATTTGTATTTAGCCTGTTGACCTGGCGTAGGGTGCTACTAAAATTCTGCAAACAAAACATAGCTGATTTTAAGTCTATTGTGTTTAAGTCCTATGATGTAAAAGTCAACAGTATTGACAAGAGTACATATTAGTTATTAACTATTTTGCATATCGTGTTGTTTGTTTTGCCTATCCTTATCTCCAATTTAAATATGTTACATTGAAGTTAGAAATAATTGGATCTAGAGAAGAATTCATTTATTAGCATAGGGAGTTGGGTTTGCCATAATTTATTCCATCCAAGTCAAAACCTTGGAAGATTTAGATACTCTGAACCTGTCTTTCCTTGGTAACATGTACATCTCCTACTTGAATAGGCCAAAATTCTACCAAAGGCATGATAGGTTATAAACTTTTTGGTAATTTGTTTGATCTTCTGTAACTATTTTTTGCTACAGGAAAGCAAATGAGAGAGATGAGCCAAAAGCTACAATTAGTCGGTACAGATCTGATGACACTTTAGACAGGTAAGATGTTTTTTTAATCATGTAAGCAGAATGCATAATGTCTATTAAATCCCCTTTTTTTGGTCAAGCATGAGGTATTTAAATGTTTGCAAAAGTAAGTTTTGAACAAGATATTTTATATCCAGGGACATAAGGGCTATTCAGATCGAATTACCTTCTTCAAAATTCACAAAATCTTGACTCAATATTCTGTTTTCCTAAAATCTTGCCAATATTAGATTGATAAAAACAATTCTGAAGAAACTGGTTTGGGTATAAGTAGGGTGGACACTCCATGGAAACTGTTTGGTTTAAAATGGAGAATCTAGTTATTTTTGTGAATATGAGTAGTCAGTTCTCGTTTTGACTTTTGGTCTTTCCATCCCCCTGATGGAAAAACAGCAGTTTCTGTTTTTATGGAGAGACTGTAAATTATAATAATACAATCATTTTTATCCTCTCTGGTATAAAGCCATTAGCTCTTTACAAGGTGAAACTATTTTTGTGGTGGCAGTAGAGTCCCCATATGGCTTATAGAAGGGTCCATTGTGTTGTGCCTGTTGTTATTTCCTTCCTACACAAAGGGAAAGGGCTCATTTCTGTGGAGAAAATTGAGCAATATCTATTTAGATTGAAGTGTAAATGCTACAAATCACACTTTTATTTTATATTTGGTAGTGATGCTTAATAAGCATATAAAGAGTAAAGTTAACATCTTTAGTTGGAGTCTAGACAATGGACACCTGAGACCACTGACAGTTGAGGTCACTCTCTGTAGCTAAAGATATGCTGTCATTGTAGACAAAAATGCCACCTGCTGTATTTTAAGCAGATGTGCTGTAATTTATGGTATCTTATAGATTCTATACTCAGTATTTGCCAGTATTAATTCATGTAGGAAATGTATATACTTCTGCACTATTCATAGGTTTTCAAACCAGTTTCTCTAATAGAGGCTAATCCACACTGGTGTTCCTAAGAAGTTAATTTCTCTCTTGTAATTAATAGCCTCAACAAAAATGAGTGTGTAGAGTATTTGCGCAAGATCTCATCTCCATGGCACTGAGTGGAAAGAGGAGTCAAAATAACTGTCCATTCATGGTGGCCTTGAGGGCTGTCCTGTTGCACCATTAATTGAAGATGGAAACCCTATTTCTAGGAATGAATCTGGAAGTGAGATAATTATGCCTCAAGAAAGGGAAATAGGTGGGAAACTTTGTAAGCTGTGTATTTGAAGGTCTATATTAGGCCAGTCAAGACAGAGCCTAATTCATTCATTAGCAATGAATTAGACTAGACCTTACAGACTAATCAGTTGAGTTGTTCTCAGCCTCAGCTGCAATTTAGAATCACTGAGAGAGCTTTGAAACTTTACTGATAACTTGGTCCCACCACCCCTCACCCCCAAAACTCTGATTTAATTAGTCTGAGGTGAGAGTCGGGCATTTTTAAAGCTTATGAAGTGATTCTAATATGCAACCAAAATTCAGAACCACTAATCTAGCCCAAAAGTCCTTCATTTTATACACTAGAAAATGAGGCCAGAGATTACCCGGTTTATTTACCCAGAAGTTTAGTGGCATGTTTGGTCAGCTCATTCCCCAGGCAGTCCTGAGTTCCAGTAGTATGCTACATCCTCTAAGTGTGGAAATAGATATGATGGAGAGAACTCAGGAATCAGTACAGAAAGGCAAGTCCTATTAGCAGGAGTCAGATTTTCATAATGCTGGCCACTCTAAATGTAAGACATGAAATAATTTTAGGAGGAAGATGACCAACCAACATCTGGTATACATGTGCGTATGCATTTCAAGAACGCATTTATTTTATTTGTTATTTAATTTTAGTTTTTAAAAATATTTTGTTTTCAAGTAATCTATACACCCATCGTGGGGCTCAAATCCACAACCCTGAGATCAAAAGTCACATGCTCCAAATAATGCATTTATTTTAAATGTATAGAAGAAAAGTACTTTGGAGTTGTATTTTTAAAAATATATATGTAGGTTAAAGTATGAGGTGTTCTAAAGAAACATAAGTAAATAACTACGTATGTAGCATGCAATATGGCCCAAATCCTAAAGGTGGTTTGACTAATTTGAAAAACCTAGGTTAGGGTGACCTCTAGTGTTCTCTTGTGGAAATGTAACTTTTCCTTTGGGTCTTTTGATCATGCAGCTAATTACCATATTTGGGTATTTACTGTTTCTAAGATTGACGCTTCTCAAAACAACCTATTCCATACACAAGTTGGAAAAAACTTAATTTTCAAGAGAAATACAAAGTAAAGTTAATCTTCCTAATAAGAAACTGACATATGTATTGGAATGGTGGTTTACAGTTCCCTCCACTATTACTCAAAGACTGATCCCCCTAGTGGCATAGAAGAGATCCTGGAGGTGAAGAACAGTAAGTGAAGGAAGACATGTTGACCCAACAGATGAGTGTTGAAACTATCACACTACAAAATTAGATGTAGGACATTGGGCTCTACTGGGACGATTTTGGAGACAAACCACTTCCTAGTTGGGTGACCAAGAAAAAGTCACTTACTTTCTCTGAGACTCCATTTCTTCATCTATAAAATGAAAATAATTATACCTCCCTTGTGAGGATGTTTTAAAGAGTAGAGACTAACATGTATACAGTAAGCAGCAAAGAGTAGGTAGCTATTTTTATTATTACATGCACTATTGCCTACATAGATTTACACCGTAGCATTTTGAGTAACTTCATTTAATTTTAACATCAGACTTTGCCTTTATTTAAACATTGAGAACGTTTGATATTAAGGATCTGTTTACTTTAGATAAATTGTTGTTTTCCATGTACCAGAGTAGCAATTTCCCAAGATTACTTTTGTCTCATGTTAGGGTCTCATAGATAGCTATAAAGTCTGAGTAGAGTTTCCAAGGAACATTTAATTCTTTTTAATTTAATTTTATTTTTAAAGTTTATTTATTTGTTTTTGAGAGAGCATGTGTGAGAGTGGGGGAGGGGCAGAGAGAGAGAGAGGGAGAGAGAGAATCTCACGAAGGCTCCACATTGTCAGCACTGAGCCGGATGTGGGGCTCAATCTCATGAACCATGAGGTCATGACCTGAGCCAAAATTAATAGCTGGATGCTTAACTGACTGAGCCATCTAGGCACCCCTCCAAGGAACATTTAAGATTTAAGATTTACAGTCATCTGACATCTTACTTATGGTACCCACAGTGGTTTATTGCAGAGCCCTTTAAATATAAACATCCCAGAGGCTCAGTAGCAGTTAGTGAAAGGTGTATATTCATAGTCCTTTGCCTGACAATCACCTTAGATATGAGTTTTTTATACATGGGTTCTAGGAATACATGGGTTCTAGGAGCCTATACAAGTTAAAGCCTATATTGTGAATAGTCTGTTGAGAGTATGGGGCTCTGGAAGATTTCAACCTTCCTTTTTGCATTCAAGAGCTATCAATTTATGGCATTATGCACTATAAACAAAACCTTGTTTGGAGTTAACTCATAGCATTTTAATGTATTAGAGTTATTTACCCCATATTTTAGTTACACATATCAAGATGACATTATGAATTGAAATCATTTTAAATTTATGACAGTTAAGTCATATTTTCTCCCACATTAATTATTTTTTAGAATGAGGCAAAGTTAGTGCCCATCTTTCCAAGAGTAGCTTATATAAAGCCATGTACTAAAGTTGACAGTAAAATTAAAAGTTTAGAGAAAGTTATAGTAGATCCATAATGTTGGATCAACAGAAAAGTTTTGCTGACCTTTTGTTTTCCTGAACCTAATTTTTCTACATCCTAGTTTTGTGCAAGCCTGCAGAATGCTCCCCAGGATAGCCCCGTGTCTCAGGAAGAAACTTCCTATCCTATCTGACGTGAGAGAAGAAAGGGAAGGAGGGTCTGCAGTATGGGATTCCTGATTTGTCTTTTCTGACACAAGGGACAGACACATCTAGGAGACCTGAGATTTAATGGCCAGTAGGGGCTATTAACTCAATGTGTTAGTTACAGTAAACTAATTCACCAGGGTAGAGTGACTCTTTTAACAAGTTCCCTCTATTGCCCCCAAATCTATTGTGGTTTAACACACCAGAAGATTACTGTTCATTCTCTTCAGAGTCCAGTGTGATAGGCTAGAAGCGTAGGGGATGTCTCAGCTCCATGAAGTCACTCAGAGACCTAAATTCTTTTCATGTTTTGATGCTGCCATCTTCAACACAGGGCAACCAAAAACTATAGTGGAAGAGAAAGAAAGAGCATAGATGATTACACAAGAGGTTTTAGGATGGGTCTGAAAGTGGCAAACAACATTTCTGCCCACATTCTTTAGTCTAGAACGCAATCACATGGCCCCAACTAATATCAATGAAGAATGGGAAATGTGGTCTTCCTGTGTGTTCAGTAGGAAACGAAAATGAGTTTGGCAAACATATAGCATTGTCTATGCCACAAAATATTTAAAAAAAATACTTGTCTTCCATTGATGTGTTTTACAGACTTGGGAAGTACTGTCATTGGCTGGATATACGTTTGACGACACAGGGTTTAGGGGCATTGACCCCTGTGCAATCGAAAATCCACAGTTCTTGACTCCCAAAACTTAACTACTATACCCTACTCTTGACCAGAAGCCTTTCTGATAACATAAACAGTTGAGTAACACATATTTTGTGTGTTATATTTATCCTATACTGAATTATTACAATAAAGTAAGCTAGAAACAAGAAAATGTTATTAAGGAAATCATAAGGAAGAGAAAATACATTTACAATACTGTACTGTATTTATCAAAAAATTCTGCATATAAGTGGACCCATGCCATTCAAATCCATGTGGTTCAAGGGTCAACTGTAGTATTAAACGATAATGAATATAACATAGTGAGTTAAATGCTCAGTGAATCAGAGAGGCTAGTAGAAAAGCATAAATTTAAAAAATTCCAAGCTGTATCAAAATAGCTTCATAAATAGATTTTGGTTTAAGTAGTTTTTATTTAATTGCAAAATATTCTAAAATGTAACACCTGAAAACAAATCTCTTTACTAGTGAAAGGTTATATTGTGAAGTTATTCTTTCGTGAAAGAGGTCTGAAAGGACTTTAATGATCTGAATGTTCATCCAAACTTTTGTCTTGTTTCTTTATAAAGGATCTCAGACAGAAATGATGCCACTAACACATATAAGGCCAACACCTTGGATAACCGACTAACCAATAGGTACCAGTATCTATTGACTTTGGGAAAGACCCAAGTACAATAGTTTTCTAAGCATTACTTATTTACTTACAATTCTTCTGTCCTACTTGATATCTTTCTGTAAATTCTTATCCTCCATTTTTTAAACACAAAAATTCTGGAGTGAAAACCATTGTTCCTCCTCATGGTTAGAGGAATAGAAAATCTTTGTTGCCTTGCTTAAAAATCAAGAGAGCCCTTTGCTTCAGGTCATTGTTCTTATGACATTCATGTTTTTGTTTTAAGTCATCCTGGTGGCAAGAGTGTGAAATACATGTAAATGCCAATTTTACATTCTTATTGCTAAAGAAAATTCCTGAACCCCACAAATAAAAGCATCGGGCTTAAACGATACTGAATTTTCTGATATAAAAAGATTTCCTTTAGAATCTAGCATAAGGCAAAAAGGTCACCTTATCAAATTTATTCAAATACTGATGGTTTCTTTTTCTTTCTCTCAAATAATGTCTAACTTTAAATAACAATTCTAAATTCATGGACAGTTGCAAATTGATGCAAGTACTCATTCTTTGTGGCTGCTCAAATTTTTGTCCCCCCTTCCTTTTTTTTTTTTTTTTTTACCAGAAACACGTCCACGTTTCGATCACCAGAAGCAGCAAAGACGTATGTACTGACTGAAGTTACATTTTAAGAATAAAGTGTATTTCTTTGTATGTGTTCAAGATAAACCAGGTGTACCCCGCTCAGGCCAAAGTTTCAACTATAACAAAATCACCCTCCTGTAGCTTATCCAGAGTTTAGGTAGAAAGAAGGAAATGGTCCATGAAGCTTTAAATATTTACTATTTGGACTTTAACAGTTAAGTTCCAGTTAGTTAGCATACATGTAATGCTGGCTTCAGGTGTAGAATTTCGTGATTCATCACTTAATATACAACACCCAGTGCTCATTACAACAAGTACCCTCCTTAATTCCCATTGTATATTTTATTGCTTATTTTTCCCACACAGAACTTTATTTTTCCTTGTTTTTATTACCACTATCACTTGTCTTTCAAAACACCCATCATGTTACAATTCATCTAAGTCATAAAATCATAGGTTTGCTAGCAATCTGTTTAGATGAAGTCCATTCTCTCTGGAACGTACTAGTGGTGATTATAAACAGCCAAACTAGGTGGATTTTTGAAAACAGAGTTGGCTTTTAAATCTTTGTTTAAAATTAAGGAATTCTCACGTTGGAGCACACCTGTCAGTAGTTGAAACAGGCCTGGGTCACTTCCATTTTTTTTTTTTTGAAGGTCTGTGTACATTAATAAATGCTAAATAGAGATTTAAAATGGTGTGATTTTTAAATGTTTTCTTAAACAACCTAGTGCTGTAAAATTTTTTGTTAATGTTTATTTATTTTTGAGAGAGACAGAGAGACAGAGCATGAGCAGGGGAGGGGGAGGGGCAGAGAGGGAGGGAGACACAGAATCTGAAGCAGGCTCCAGGCTCTGAGCTGTCAGCACAGTGCCTGACACGGGTCGAACTCACAAACTGTGAGACCATGACCTGAGCCGAAGTCAGACACTTAACCGACTGAGCCACCCAGGTGCCCCAACAGCCTAGTGCTTTTAATGCAAAAAATTGCAATATAATTCTGTTAGTCACAATATATACAATATTAAATATATATTATGAACCCAGAGCACATGAGAATTCATTGGTCTGGATTTCAGACACACAATGTCATATAATGAATGACTTAATTCAGTTCCTTCAGTTCTAATTACTTAGATGAGGACCTGACGATTCATAAAATGGGTAAACTAAGGAAGAACTTGTTTTCTGTCCTTCCTTTGTCATTGAAACATTTTGTGGTGGTTAGAAAGCAGGTGGGAATATGAGTAGATTATAAGACCTTTCAAAGGTGGGACTGCATAAAAAAGTCTCAAGAATGTGGTTTGTTGTGATTACACAGGCAAACTGGAGGTTCGTTCAGTGGAAACACCACCAACCCCCCGGCTCCTGCCTCTGCTACAACTCCTGTAAAGAAAAAGAGGTATGATGGGCTTGTTGTATCTGCCTCCGGTCGATATTCTGGAGAGGGCTGTATTTTATTAATTTCTGAACCAAATCATCTACCAAGATCTGCAGGCAGCATTCAGAAGTTGCTCTCTCATCATTGTTTCTTCCTCCCTTTTGAGGGATCCAATGCCTACTGGATTCTGATGTCCTCAAACTTTGTTCCTTTTCCCCCTAATCTCCTTTTCAAAGATGCAGTCTTTTCTCCAGCTCCCTTGGGGTCTTGAATACCTAGGTAATATTTTCAATGACAGAGCTCACCAAAGGGTAAGCTACTTCAGGTAGCACTTTAGTAGAGCCCTGCGACAGGGGATGCCTTACCCTGAAATAATGGCTGTGGCGTGGACAAATGTTGCCATGCTCCTGCGTTCAGCCTGCATTGCTGCTGCCTCCTCTGCAGATTGCGTTGACCCTATTTCCAAGTAGAGTCAAAGGCCCTATCTCGAGACATCAATCTGTGTTTGTGT
Organism: Panthera tigris; assembly: GCF_018350195.1. NCBI lineage: Eukaryota > Metazoa > Chordata > Mammalia > Carnivora > Felidae > Panthera > Panthera tigris. Next base: position 51,167,990 of record NC_056660.1, read on the forward strand.
GTTTATTTCTTCCTTCTCTGAAATCCTCTGCCTGGCCTCCCACCTTCTGCTTGTGCTGACTTCGATTTATTTAGGTAGACCTGTGGTGGCAGAATATTCTTCATGAGACAGAGCGTGACGGTGGAAGCAATTTTTGCTTGCTGAAGAGAACACAGTGCTAGTGAATCATGATCCAATGGAAAACAAGTTCATGAACTTCAGTACTTCTAAAATGTTTTATTTTCTTTGCCTGCACCTAGGACCGTGCCTAGTGTAGGGTAGGTGTTCAATGTTTGTTGATAGACTGGATATTTGCCAAAAATGCTCCTGTAGCTGGAATTCTGGTTGTGTCTGCAGAGTCTCAGAAAATGTGATCACCTTTCGCTTGGACCCAAGAGAAATATTATTTTCACATCTCCTACCCACTGCAAGAATCTTTCCTCTGGCAGGTTAGACATAATTCAAGATCATTGAAGCCAGCAATAAGACTCTTATTTTTGTGATATACATTTGACTAGCTCTTGTGAGTAGCATTGACTACTTACATTGAGCTGAAATCTGCTTTGATTTATGCCCATTTTTTAAATCTTAGTTCAGTCCTTCAGAAATTTAAAGCCAGCTCTCCTTCTCTCCTTATCCCAGACTTTCCTTCTCTGGGCTTTCCTCTGATATGTCACTCTCCTCTGAATGTCTTTATTTTTGGTCCATATCTAAGTCTTTTTGACAGAGCCCTTAGCTATCTCTATCAGTTAAAATTACATCCTGGGAATGTGAAGACATCTTTCTAATTGGATATTCATGTGTTTATATTTATGCATATACACACATATATATTTATATACGTATATGTATATATAATTGAGGTTAATATTACTGTGACATTCACATATGTTTTCATTATTCTTACTTTCAGAGTTTTTTATCATGTAGCTTTTTAAAAACCATATTTAGAGTAGATTGTTTTTTATTATAAAATATTTCAGATATGCAGAAAAATAAAGAGAAAAAGAAGTATGTTGATGATAAACACTGATGAACCCACTAGCTAGATTTAACAAATATTATTTTCCAGATTCTTTTCATGTTTCTCTTTAAGAAATGTCCACATATTCGTGTCAGGAAAGCAGGGAAAGGAGCTTACTTGTGAGCAGAGAGCCTAGATTGTAGGCTAGTTACTTCCTATTGAGTTGATGAAATAGTTTTCATTTTATTTCCAAGGCTTATAGAAAAGTCATCTCAATGCCTTTTAACTGTCAAGTTATTTTCAGCTTTCCTGGTAGACATGTGGGTGGGATCAGGTCTTTCAAGCACCATGTTTATCAACGATGTTGTTTCCTAACAGACAGTCCTGGTTTCCGCCACCTCCTCCTGGTTGCAGTGCCACTCCAAGCATGGGAGCGAGCAGAAGGTAAGGGAAAGGTGTCAGATGTAATTGCTGGGTAACTTGATGGAAGAATGTGTTGGAATTTGACAATGTATAATTGCAGAATCTTTGCAATAAATCGGAGGTGTCTTGTGAACTCTGAGTGCTGAATAAGACGGTGCCCAGTGGGAGTGAGGTCAGGGTACCAGTGCATCTGGTAGGAAATCTGCAAGGAGTATGTAGCTGTATTCGTTTGCTAAGGGCTGCTGTAACAAAGTCCTACAGACTGGGTGGCTTAACAAAAATGTTTGTCACAGTTCCAGAGGTTAGAAGTCCAAGACCGAGATTTCGGCAAGGTTGGTTCCCACTGAGCACTGAGAGGGAGAATCTATTCTACACTCTCTCCCAGTTTCTGGTGGTTTTCAGGCACCCTTTGGCATTTCTGAGTTGGTATAAGCATCATCCAGATCTCTCCCTCCATCTTTAGACGGTGTTCTCCCTGAGGGCATGTCTGTCCACATTTCCCCTTCTTAAGAGAACACCAGTCATATAACATATGTGGCCCTTTCTACTCCAGTATGACCTCCTCCTAACCTAACTAATTACATCTGCGTTGTCCCTATTTCCAAATAAAGTTGCATCTGAGGCACTGTGGGTTAGGGCTTCAACATATGAATTTTGGGGGCACACAATTCAACCCATACAAGCAGCAGAGGAGAGAACGGAGTCCAGCACCAGGCTGGGCTCTGCTATGGGCTCCCAGTGCACCACTGCCTCCAGGCTGTGATGAACCCGTATGACTGGGTGAGGATATGACTGACAAGTTCTCCGTAAACTTTAAGGGATAAAAGGGTTGTTTATACTTCAATGTTTTGTCGCTAGCAATAATTGTAACTAAAATTATAGACCGTGTGGAGGGCACCTTGTTCTACAAAATCCATGCTAGGAATGTCAACAATCATTTAACTTATTGGGTGATTATTGTGTGCCAGATATTGTTCTAGGATCTGGGGGTATGTCAGTGCACAAAAATGGAGCTTACGATGACCTTCAAAGAAGCAGACACATGTGGAGAACTCCTACAGTCTATGCCATCTCTACCACACAAAGAAAAATAAGTCTCCGATTTGGTTTTGCTTTAGGGGATCCAAAATTGTTTTTATGGAATCAGCCCCTAGAATATCTCCACCAAACATTTCCATGTTCTAATGCGTCTTACTTTTCCAATTCAACAATTGGAAACAAGAGTTTATTAAACAATGTGCTTGTTTAGTATTAGATTGTTTTATTTCCCAAAATTTTCATCTGCTGTGCAGAAAATATATTTACATATATTTTATATTATTCATATATGCATAACTATTAAACATGTTGAGCAATCACAACTTGGAATTACATCTAACTTATCTGTTAAAATATTTTCTTTTTAAGCCTCCTCATCTATAGGTGACTTCCAATTATATGAACTGCCAAATATGGATTATATTTCTAGTTTATAACCTTCTTTCCCCTCAGGCAGTTAGCTTTCTCTTTATGAGTGATACCTTTCATGGAGCTACCGAAGTGGGGGAAATATTAACTAGGAGTTTTGGTAGTTACTATTGTTTCCTGAGTATTTTAAGACCCATCCAATTTTGTCTTAATAGATAATAACTGGTACTTAGAAATATTTATTATCTCCAAAAACTTATGTTCATCTTCTATGTATTATTCCAATATTAATGTAAATTATCATTACAATTAGAAACTGGTTATATAACTGTGTAAAAATACAGAAGGTTTATTCATGAGTTACTATCTCATGCTTTCAATGCCCATTGAGCTTCTGGATCTCTGTTTGCATAGAACTGGTAGTGCTTGGCTATATGCCCTTACAATTTATGCATTGCTGGATGTAATTTACATGGAAGATAAAATGAGTCACAATGCTCCTATTTCTGGTTCCTGGATTAGGTCCATAGCACCAGAACTAAGGGAAAGAGAAGATTATTGGACTAGGTTGATCAATTTAGCTATCCATTCCTTTTTTTAGAGGCACAGATTATTAATATAATGGCTAAACTGAAAGATTTCTCTTTGAGGATCAGAGCTAATGTCATGCCAAGCTTTCAGGGGAAGGAGGGAATAATAACAATACAGCAATGCCTTTGATTTCTAAAATGCTTTTCTTTGGAAGAGCTCAGGGTAAGCTTCTGTTTCTCACCTTTAATGCCAGTGTATTCCTAGGGCTGAAAAAGAGCCTTTTTAGTGAAAGCTGAAAAATAGAAGCAATCATTAAATGATAAAAGAAGCAAAGGCTTAAAAAAGAAATCTTTGTCCCCAGAAGAACACAAAGAAAATGAAAATAGGTCAAAAATATAAAAATGGGGGACTATGGTTTTTAATACTAGCTAATAGCTCAGTGCTAACCTTATTTCCCTCATCCCTCACTTATACACTTGTCTCCTCCTCTCTTTTCCCTTTCTCATGTCTTCTGTAACAGAATTACCCCTTAATACTAACACTCTTACTCTCTTTTCTGTTCATTTTGTGAACCTTCATTTTTCCCATCACCAAATCTTTCCCAGAGATTTCATTTTCTCTCACACACCCCTGTCTTTGCAGCACATTTGAAAAGACCTCCAGACTTCCCAGCCATTGTGGGAGTGAGTCCTTTTCTTCAACCTTTTCCCCCCTTGACCTCTCCGTGGCCTTTGACACCATGGATCATCCCCATTCCCCCAGTTGTTCCTTTCTTGACTTACAGAATATGGAAAAATCAAAGTTATTTGTGTTTAGATTAAAAATTTGTGTTGGGATTGTATTTGGATTAAAATCTATTACAGGTTTGATGTAAGCTGCCTTAAGAAGGTAGTCAAGCTTTTTTGTCAGCAGAAGAACCCATGATATCACACCTTTATCTATATTTATATGTATACATCTATCAATAGCTAAGACTATATAAGACTGTGTTTATGTCTGTATCTATTTCTGTATCTACACCTATAACTATAGCTGCATGTAATTCTGTATCAATTAGCATGAGACTGGTGAGTTCAATTAGAGATTAAATGAGAGAATTTAATTTTCTAAAATAACCATATATTATACCAAACAGAGAGAAAAAAAGCAATTTTTTCAAACAGGTATCATTTTATGTATGATATACATTAGTTTTATGGTGAGAGGTTAAGATCTGGGGATCAAACAGAATTTTGGAGTTAAGAGTTAAATATCTTTGAAAGCCTCTTGCCTTTTTTAAAAAAAATAAGATTAAAGAGAGAAGCTATAATTCATGATAATAAGACATAGCATGTAAATTTTGGAACTTAAGTCAAAACTTTTCTAGCTGGTTTCTAAGGCAGCTCCTTGGTCATTGGGATGAAAATATTCTCTGACCTCCTCTACCTTCTTTTGTCAGAAGGGAAACAACCAGCACAGCATTTTGAATGACCAAGCTACGTCAACAAGATTATTTCTTTTGAAATCTTCTTATCCAGTTCCCCCAGAACTTATAATTTCTTTTCATTTTAATTAAGACTGAATCAAGATTTTAGCTTTTATAATTGCTCTTCCCTGTTACTGTCATCTGTCTCTCCTCCTACCTCTGTGATCAAATCCCTGCTTCACTGGTTTCCTTCTCTTTCCATGTTCAAACCCCTTTCATCTTAAAATATAAACTTCTTAAAAATTAATAGCCTAATTATACAAATTCATTTGACAGGCACCTGATCTCTTCATCACAACCAAAATTTTGAGAAAAATTGATGATACTTGCCATCTTTATTTTCTGGTTCTCATCATCATTAGTTCACAGAAACAGCTCTCCTCAAGGTCACTAATGACCTTCTGATAAATTCTTGCTGACATATCAGCCTCTGTGACTACTTGACCTTTCAAAAGGCATCACTGGCTGTTTTTGCCTTTAGGATATTTCTCTTCTATCTTTTGAGAAACTTCTCCTCCCCCCCCATCCCCCATCCCAAATATACTCCTGGCTTTCATTTCTTTAACCATTCTTTCTCAGTCTCCTTTACTATCTCATCCTTTACCAATCCTTAATTGTTGATGCTCCTAAAACCTCAAAGTACTTCCTTTCCTCTCATTCTGTATTTTGCCCCTCCACAGGTCACCCATGCCCAAAGCTTCAATGGCCATGTGTGTGCTCTTAACTCCTTCATTTATATCCACTCCACACCTCTTCTCTGAGTTACTTTAGATAGCCAACTGCCTGCTCAACACCTTCATTTAACTTTTTCAAAAGCATTGCAAACCTAACAGGAAATTCATAATTTTTCACACTAACCTGATGCTCTATCTTAATTAATAACATTATCCTTCAGCCTGTTGACACTCTTGAAAACTTGAACTTATTTTTCACATTTTTCTTTGCTTAATCATCAATATCCAATCCATCTAGTAAATCTTATCAATTTAGCTCCAGAATGACTCTTGCATCCATATACCTCCTTCATTTTTTTCATCATATCTCCTTTGGACTCCAGTAGTAGCTACCTGGATATTCTCCCTTCATCCACCCTGATACCCACTGCCCTGATCTCTTCTCCACACAGCTGCCCAAGTGATATTTATAAAAGGTAATTGAAACATGTCACCCTCCTAAAGAAAAATATGACTTATCATTGTTCTTAAAATAAAGACTCCCATCCTTAGCACTGACCGCCTGCTATTCCCTGGCTTCCATCCCTCATAACTCCACTTTGCTCTCTGTTCTAGTAAGGTAATTGGTTTTAAATGCACCATACCTTCTATAGACCCTTAGCGTATAAGGTCATGTCTGCTTAGAATCCTATCTTCTCCGCCAGTTGGGGCCCTTATGTTCCTGTGGCCATATTTTCATTTAGTTTCTCTTCAGAATATCACTTCTGACTCATGTCTGTTCTGTTCTGTCTGCTTCACACTAACTCAGGTATAGGAGACGGCAGCTTCCCGCCTTGATTTGTCCTAATACCACTTGTATAAGATTTTAATAAAAATGAACTGCTAACAGTCCATTGTAGAAGCCCAGACCAAACTAGGTCAAATGTGATTTTACAAATTCCTGTTCTTTAGTTCTTTGACCACACCTGTTATTGGTTATTTCTTCTTGGCTGACATTTCTCTACAGGCCTGATTCAGTTGCTCTTTTGCTCAGTAGCCTCTCATGCCTTCTTTCTTCCATCTCTCTTTTTCTCCCCCCACCCCCACATTCTCCTCTCCCCTCTTACCTCCACTCCTCAGTTTTATATTCATTATTTGTGTGGGTGGTCTAGTTCTCTCTTTGCTGTGCCAGGCTCTCCTCAGAGAATCTCATCCCCACCACCAAACTTGATGATATAGTTACTCTTTGAGAGGCACTTTATCCTACCTTTTATAACATAAAATTATTTTGTGTCACAATAATATAAACATTCAGTCATCCACACTTAAATCATCAAAACTGTCACTGGCCTATCTCCTGTATTTCTCTTATTCAATAGTCATCATAGTGATTTTGAGGGATCTGGATGCTGATCGAGAAAAAAAATATGACCACTGGGGGGCAGTTGCACACTCCGAGCCTTATTTGGATGGTGCTTTGACGGGTTTGCCTGGGGAGCCAGTCACTCTGGGCATAAAACTTTCCAAAACAACTGCACAGGAGCTGCCATTCAGAAGGGAAGGAGGGCAAGGGAACTCTGAAAGAAAAGGAGATTCACAGAGGGGGCTTTCCTGTCCAGGTGATGCCCTCAGCAGCATGGCCGCAGGGGTTTGGGGTCCTTTATGGCTCTCAAAGTTGGATAATATGGATGCACAAATAATCACAACACAAGATCAGCTATGGTATCATAAGAAAAACATCAACATTCTCTGGGAGCTCTGATGTGGTGGGGAAAGCTTCTAGAAGGGGGTTCAGGGAAAAGGTCCTGAAAGAGGTGTGGCATTTGGGGGAAAGAGAGGAATTACATAATACTAAGTTTTCAAGCCCAGGGTGATATTTTAAGTGTAGTGATGCCACCGATCAGTACAGGAAGAAACAGGAGCAGAATGGGATACACAATTGGTCTTAAGAGGCTGTCATTGATTTGAGCAGGTACAGTCTGGGATACTGAAAGGATATATTTGTGGAGGTAATTACCGAACAGTGAGAAATGAGGGAGGTGCTCAGGTAAGAGGTTGGTTATATTTGTGGAGGTAATTACCGAACAGTGAGAAATGAGGGAGGTGCTCAGGTAAGAGGTTGGTGCCAGAGATCCAGGTTTGGGAATGATCCCAGAGATTTTAAATATGGTATCTTCCAAGTGAAGTTACCTATGGAGAAAATACTAAATTTGAAGACAATGAAAGTGGAACTTTGATGTGTGTCTACACATAAGGGGTTGAGGGAAGAACCAGAAAATGAGACTGTAACTAGTGCAATTACATGGTAAAGATGAAGTGTAATACGAGGTTGGTTGTGGCGAGGCAGAGTGAATGGATACATTCTACATCCAAAATCAATCATCCTTCAAAGTCTGGTATGAATCTTACTTCCACCACATACCCTTCTCAGCCCACGAGGTTGTTTTTGTCATCTGAATTCAGAAAGCTTATTGTCTGCAATTCTCACTTGGCAATTAATTGTGCATGACCTTAGAACATTACTTATTTTCATGGTGTACTTAGCTAGATGGCATCGTCTTATAATTTTTTGAGTCATCTGTATGACTTCATCCATAGTAACTTATCAATAAGTACATATTGATAAATGTATTGTAATGTTTCTCAGTAACTACAAAATAGGGGATTCCCTCAAACCATTATCATATTTATCTTTTTGTTGTTAGGCTTTATTCTATATGCTTAAATTATTATTAATTATTATATATATATAAAATATATAAAAATATATTATTAGGCTTTATTCTATATGCTTAAATTATTCTATATGCTTAAATTAAATAATACATATATAATCTCCCCTCACTTCCCCTGTCTGTATCTGTGTCTCTGTGTCTGTGTCTGTCTCTCTGTCTTTCCAAAACAATTGTTGATCTCTGACTAAATGCTAGGAGCTCACTTTGCTAAAAGCCAGGAATACAGAGATGTGTAAGACCTAGTCCCAATTTCAAGAAAGACAAAGTGTATAAGGAAGTCAGTTTGAGCCAGGAGTACTAAACATGAAGACTGGCCCTAGTTAAGAGTGAGTCCCTGAGGGTATGATAAACACAGAAGTTGCAATAGCCACAAAATATGTGGACCAAGGAGAGGGAGACAGTAGAGAATGTGTTCGAGGTATAGTAGGATTAAAAGAGATGCTTAAGGTAAACCTTAAAGAGTAAGCAAGAGAAAGCTAGGTACAGAGATGAGGTAGGGGTGGAACCATTCCAAGAAGAAAGGAGAGGAGGGGCAAATGTTCTAATACCAGAGAGCATGGTGTGTGTGTCCGTGTGTGTATGTTTGTGTGTGTGTGTGTGTGTGTGTGTGTGTGTGTGTATAGAACTATGGGACTTCTATCCAAGAAGCATTCTCTGCATTCTTCTTTATCAGTTATGTTTAGTCATAGCAGGAAATCTAGTAATTACAAATTCAATGTCATTTCGAAAAATGTCTAGATAACCATTTATAGATACACATTTATAATTTGTGATAAGCTTAGGTACCTTTTCAGAATATCATGTTTCTTTTTTGTGTTAATGCTTTGCTATTGTGTAATTTGAGCTCTGGCTGTGCTTGAGATTGTGATATATATCATAGAAAGTACAAATGTCATCGCTGTGGATAATTATTAGGTAAGAGCCAGTGAAGTCTGCCTTTCCCACTTTCTGCTTTTTGAATATGAATCAGAAAGCAATCTGTTAGCAATCGCTAGTGTATGCCTTCAGTTTTCAAGTTGTTAAACTTTTCCTCATTTTTGAGTCCTTCACAAGATCGATAAGATAACCTTTGCCAGCCTTGAGCCAGGGCATGGATAATAGACTCCATTCATGGGAGATATTCAGTCACATCATGATGAAATATGGGCACAGCATTTCTAGGAAGTTGATGTTGAAGTTACTTCCAATTTCAGAACCAACTGTTCAATGTTTGTATTCTGTTTATGATACATTCAAGTGTTCCTATGTTTTTATGTGACTTAGAGAGCCCGTGGTTAAATGGCATGTGGAGCTCATTTAAGAAACTTAGTGAAGCTGAATTAAGGTAGTTTCTGAACAGACAATAAGAATGTTTATGATGTTACCCATTATGGCGATTCAGGACCACCGATGAAGCCAATTCCACCACCACCACCACTACCAAAACACCAATCTGGTTTTTTCTGGAATTGTTTCAGAAGACAGAGAAGAAAATACATAGCTTCCGATAAAATTAAAATAGTGGAAACACACCTAAGAAATTTCCCTAGGAAATTACCACATAGTTAAATGCTTGCTATGTACTTTTATAATTTCTCATCTGTATTTGTTCAACCTCTTCTTCAGTGGCTTTTATTGTCAGTGAGTTGATTGGTAGAGTTGAAGGAGGAAAGAAAATCCTGATTGAGATGTGAGTTGCCATGGCAACTACAGTTATATTTTTCTGTGTGTAACTATAAATGGTAAAATGTAACCCTTCTAATTATGCTGCTACATTTTTAACTCTATTGGTACCAGACCCTCTGCAAAGTTTGTTGTCATGGTAAATTAAATCTATATGTTTCATTTGTATCCCAACAAAAGTCTTTATTTTAATTAGAATCTGTTTTGCAAAAATTAAGATTCTAAAACTCTTAGTAAAATATCAAACTACAGTGATTTTAAAATCTAATCTGGATGCCTACAAATAGCCCTTCTGGACATTCAAAATAATGAAAATGTTAACCTGAATCAAGGTTTATTATTTTTGAAGTGTGTCATTTGAATAGAATGAAAAGAAAGCAAATTAAAAATGTGCCAGTGGAGGGCTTAAGCTTTATTTAGCAGAAAGTTGCTTTTTCCTCAGTCCTATGAAGTCAACATAGACAGGCTCTGCTCTCCTAATGCTAGTTTTAAGTAACTCATGCATTCAAACAACAACCATCAAAGACATCCCTGCTCCCCACCTCCCATCCAGATTCACCACCTCTGCTCCCTTGGAGCCCCTGTTGCCTCTATTGCTGCCCCAGGTTGCTCCTTGAACTATGATGAAGCGGCAAACCCTCAGACTCAGAAGCAGGAGCAAGGAAAAAGCTGTGAGAATCAGGGTATGGAGGGGCAAGGGTCCTGCCGAAACCATCACCCTCCAGGTTACAGCTCCCTCTGTCCCAGCCATAAAAACAGTTTGATTTTTTTAAAAAAGTGATTTCACCCTGTAATAGTATTGTCTGAAGGTCTATCAAATAGAGATTGTAAATCTCACCTCTAAAAGCCATGAAAATTCTGAGAGATTAAAGGGGCTGTCTGTGGCGATTCAAATCTTAGTGTCAATTACATAAATCATGTTTTTTTCCTGGTAAAACTGAGCAGAATTTGGACAGGCTGAAGGATGGTGGCTTGAATTTCATGAATAGGGGATGGCTTTGGAGGAAGAAGACTCGGAGGGAGAGAGTCCTAGGTGTGGTATAGTGTAAGTGACAGGAGCATACTGTGGCATAGACTAGGCTTCCAAGAACGTAGGAGGAGGGTAGTGGGAAAAGTGGGTGAGGGGTGTGTGCAAGGGCCCACATTTTACTTAAGAGTGTCTGCACACTTGGGGGCACTGCTTTGTCCTCTGATCTTTCTTCTTCCTCTGTCAGAAATAGACGGAATATTAGATACATGGAATCACAGTATGTATATAGCCTTTTGAATATGGCTCTTGCACTTAGCACAATGGATGTGGGGTTCATCCATGCTGTTCCGTGTATCAGTAGCTTATTCCTTTTCATTGCTGAGTAGTATTCCATTATTTCGAGCTATACAGTTCATTTACCCATTCAACTGGTGAAGGAAATTCAGGTTGTTTTCATAGGCTCTAAGAGTTCACATATGGGTTTTCGTGTGTACCTATTTCTTGGTGTGTGGGATTGCTAGGTCATATGGTAAGCATTTGTTTAACTTTATAAGAAACTTCTGAGCAGTTTTTATTTATTTATTTATTTATTTTTAAATTTTTTTTTTAACGTTTATTTATTTTTGAGACAGAGAGAGACAGAGCATGCACGGGGGAGGGTCAGAGAGAGAGGGAGACACAGAATCTGAAACAGGCTCCAGGCTCTGAGCCGTCAGCACAGAGCCCGACGCGGGGCTCGAACCCACGGACAGTGAAATCGTGACCTGAGCCGAAGTCGGACGCTTAGCCGACTGAGCCACCCAGGCGCCCCTGAGCAGTTTTTAAAGTGACTATTCTATTTTGCACCCCACCAGCAACACACGAGAGTTCAAGTTGTTTCACTTCCTTAACATTACTTAGTACTGTCAGCTTTTAAAAGAATTATTTTAGCCATTCTGATATGTGTGGAGTGCATCTCATCCTGGCTGTAATTTACATTTCCCTAAAGACTAGTGATGTCAAGAATCTTCTGATTCGTTTATTTGTCGTCTGTACATCTTCTCTGGTTAAATATCTGTTCAACCTATTTGGCCTATTTTTTCAATGGGTGGCTTGTTTCCTTACCACATATTTGCGAGTTTTAAAAACTTATGTACTGCTTACAAGTCCTAAGTCAGATATGTGATTTGCATGTATTTTTCTCCCAATGTGTCTTGGGAGAAAAATCCTTCTCTTAACAATGTATTTTTGCAGAGCAAAAGTTTTTATTTAACGAAGTCCGGTTTATCAGGTTATTGTTATTTTTTTAGTAAACTGTGCTGTTGGTGTCATATCTGAGAGCCCTCTGCCTAACCCACAGCCACAAAGATTTTTCTTCTAAGAGTTTTATACTTGTATGTTTTATACACAGGTCTATGATTCATTTTAAATAGATTTTTTTTTGAGAGACAGTGAGAGTGAGAGCAAGAGAGCGAGAGAGCGAGAGAGCGTGCGCACGAGAGAGCATGCACAAGCAGGGGAAGGACAGAAGGAGAGGGAGAGAGAGAATCTTAAGCAAGCCCCATGCTCAGTGCAGAGCCTAACATGGGGCTTGATCTCACCACTGTGAGATCATGATCTGAGCCAAAATCAAGAGTCAGATACTTAACTGACTGAACCACTCAGGGGGCCCCTGGAGTAGACTCTTTTTCAATGCTAAAAAATTTTAGAACTTCACCTGATAGTAATTGGACTGTTCTTATTATGTCTTTGAGAAAATATCTAGGGACCAAAAGTTGCTATGAATTTAACAATACTTAAAATTTCTGTCTCTTTGTGTCTATTGGCTAGCTAAAGTTTACATATTTTCTTATAGAGCAATTAAATTATGTTAATTTAAATTGTATTAACCACAACCACATCTACATACATTTGGAAAGTGCAGTATATCAATGTGCAAGGTGCTTAGTCTATAGCAAGTACTTGGGGCTTGGTGGAATTAAGGATGCCTTGTAATAACTCTGCCTTCCCACAGTCATGTAGTGGTTTGCCAGCCACAGATCTGGACAGATCTTCTCCTTTTGTAGATAAAGAAGCATAGGTTCAGAGAATCAGCCCTCTTTCTAGGGTCCAACTGAGTTAGTGGCAAAGCTAGTCTAAAACGTAGGTCTCTGGAATTTTGAGGAAGGTGCATGCTCTATTGCTGTGTTATGGTTTCTTGAAATGGCCCCTGGCCACTAGGAAGTGAGACTTCATTATAGTAATCATTCTTTTGAACATGTGCATTATGTTCTATAAGCTCTTTGAGATCAGGGACCACATCTTTTCTAGCTTTTGAATGCCCAGTTTTGCTCATATGTTTCTATGTGTCCTAATATTAAAGCTGGGGCATTTGTGGAATAAATGCTTGTTGAGCTAATGACTCCTTCCTTGGGCAAGAAAGTAATGCATGACAACATATTGCTATTAGATTTTCACTGGGAATACTGGTGTATTGGTATTGGTCTGATCCAGTATGATCTAGAGAATAACACATGAGATTCAACATCAGAAAAACTAAGCTGAAACCCTGGCTGGCTGAACTACGTACTAGCACCGTGACGTAGGGCAGATTACTTAACCTTTGGGACTCATCGAAAGACAAAACAAAACAAAACAAAACAAAACAAAACAAAACAAAAAACAAAACATACTCCATGAGATAGATGTATGAATGGAATAAAATAATGCTTGTGAGAGCTTGACCAAGTTAGTGTGGTACTGAAACTCAAAAACTAGAAGTTCCATCTCCTTTGTCACTTTGTGGGAATAAAAATTCAGTGTGTGAAAAACAAAGCCTAAGCATGATGGAAGTTGAAAACAAAACTCACAGTTAAATGTTAGACTCGATTATTCTTGTTTCAATCTAGGCATGTGCTGTAGTAATGAAATGCTTTTCACGAGAGTGTGCAGACAGAAGTCCCAGAGCCAGGCATGTTTTGCAAAAAAGCCATGATGAAGAGAAGTGATTTTTGTAGCAGCACAAGAAAAAGAAGTAATATAAACTGCTTCATGATGTCATTTCTATTAGCTCTAGCCTTCGGGCTCATCTACAAATTTTCCCATTTCTTATGAAAGCTGTCTTTTTTATTCCCAGAAGTTATTCCTTACAATTATAGTCACTCATGTGGTGGCATGGATCCTGCAAAGGTCTTGTCGGCTTGAAGGAAAGACGGGGTAGAGCCAGGGGTCAACTTATCCAAGCTTAAATATTGCATCTCACAGTGGTATTCAAAGAGGATCGTTCCACATGCATGTCTCTTGTTTCCTTCTCTTCAAAACATTCTGGGCCACAGCTTCCTGCCTCGCTCTTGCATTTTAATCCCCTGGCTTGGCATTACATCAAGCTCCTGGCATGGCATGAATGACTTCTCTCATTGCCCCTAAGGGCTTGGGTTCTGTCATCTGTGGCTGTCATTGCAGAGATGCAAATGAAAGCTCCTTTGAGGTGAATTGAAGTCAATGTGGCATTGCCTAGCCCCAGCCCAGCAGGGCTCTAAATGCAGCACCTTCCGAAATAAATATTCCCCTCTGTTTTTCTTGGCCTTCACAACTGCACACCCACCTTTTCTTTCCAGGGTAGTCCCCAAACCATATCTGTACTGTGTACTACTTCCGTATCCATACCTGCTTCCCAGATATACCCAGTCAATATCACCTGCCTCTTTGAGGGCTTAGCCATTCTAACATGGAGGAACTTTAGCTTTTCATCAGTGTGATTCTGGCATAGGCAAACTTTGGCACCATTCTATTTCTCCTTTTTGCAATCCTCCTTTTCATCTTTTTATCTCTCTCCTGCCTGTTCTCAGACATCCAGTGTCCTGTGCAGACTTACTATTTCCCAGGACTGACCACCTTCTTACCTCTTTCATCTACCCCTGGAAGAAAAGCATATAATCAGTGAATCCACCCAGGTACACTAAAGACACGTTATCACTTGTGATATCCCATTATCCCCAACACAGGGATATTTTTTGAAAAGAGAAGGTTATGGCATTTCATATAAAATAATATCTAATTATAAAATCTAACACTAAACCAGAATGGGGAGACTATTTTTTTAGGTAAATTGTTTTTCAGGTTTTAAAACCTAAACAGGTTTTAAACGTTTCAAGCTGCCCTTCAGTTCTCATTTCCTTCCTCAACAAATAGAAATGCATCCAATCATTCCCTCTTTCAACACATCTGTATTGGGCACCTAAATCATACACAATCCTAGTATTTAGGATATAACTATACTTATAAGAACTTTCAGCCCAGTATGGAGACAGAAAATTATGTGTAATCCAGATCAGTGTGGTATGGGCCTAAAGAGGGTATGCTGTGGGGAGACATAGGGATGTATCCAGCACAGGTTTGGGTGCCACAAGGGACAGTAATGACTAAGCCAAGTCTGAAGCTACAGGAAGAAGTATCCAGGGGAAAGGGAGAAGCAGGTAGTCCAGAGAACAGAGGGAATATGGTGATAGGGTGGTTAGGAGTGCAAGGGTTAGGAGTGCAACACCTACAGTGTTGGGTTTATGTGGGGTAACAAAAGCCACAGCACTAGGTGTATAGTGAGCACTTACAGTGAGCCAGGCAGTGCTCGAATTCTTTGCAGGCCCTTCTCCTGGGTTCAATGCCACCATCAATACAAGGAGCAGGCGACTGACCATACTCTGTGCACTGCCCATCACCCAGACAATCACTAACACATCACACTCTGCTGAGAAAGATTTAGGACTGATTGCATCACCTCCTCCATCTCTATGGCCACAGATCCCCATGAGAAGCTCGGTCTGATCATTTCTTGTCACCTTGAGTAGCCCCACAGAGCTCTGTCCATCACTGACCCTGACCCAAACTAGCAGCAGCCTAAGCACTCAACCTTCCACAGTACCTCCCTGGATGTGTCATCTATTACCATCAAAACTGGCTGCTCTGCAGTCTTGTCTTTGAATAGCACTCATCTGTTTGTTGAGCTCTTCCAGAAGACTCTGCTTCCATGGGGTCCAGAAGAAGAGGAGAGGTCCTGTCTGCTCTTCATTGCTACTTCCTATCAATGTTAGCTTTCTCCTCCCTAAAGATACCCTATCTTCCTTGAAATTATGGCATCATGAGCTTCTCTTCATCATTGCAGTCAATTGAAGGTCTCAGAGTCACTCACCACCCCTCTTTCAAGATTCTGGCACCAGGCTCATGGTCTCTGTCACACCTGCCTCCTGCCATAATGCTTGGTGATTTTCAAACCCATGTGGAGGATCCTTCCCCCAACTGGCCTCTCACTTTTTTGATCTCCTCTCCAATATTCTTGTCCTTTGCCCTACCTCAGCTATCCATACATCTTGCCTTTGTAAGTAACCATATGCATTTCAAAGTTTTTCCATTCTGCTTCTACTTTGTCTCTACTCCATTCAGCCCACTCTCTCCAGTCCTCTGATTCTAGAAATTTCTCAGCCTCAGCCCCACCAATCACCAATCCACTGATTTTTCACATTGCCTCTACCCTCATATCCTCTGTTCCCTCCATGTGCATCTCAGATCCCACAGTCCTTCCTTATAATCACTTCCTCATACCCCCCTTCCCTTCCTTTGCCCTCATTCTCTTTGTTGCACTCACTTGGCTGAATTATAAGCTTAGTTAAATCCACCTCTCTGTTTCACCTGTTTCTGCCCCCTAAGCAGCTGAATATGGCAAGAGAAAACAATGGCAGCTAGTTTTATTTTAATTCAATGGCCACGAACCTCCATTGAGCTACTGGTGTTGCCCAGAGATCCCTAGGATATCATGGGGGAGGGTTTATGGAGCCAAACTTCCTGGTTCAGATTCCTCCCTCTGCCACTTACCAGCTGTATCATTAGGGATATTTATCTTCACTTTCTGAGCCTCAGTCTTCTCATGTATAAGGTAGAAAGAAGAATGATACTTATCTCTGGGATCACAGTGAGGATTAAATGAGAGAGCTCTCTGTGTTTCCATCTATGACCAACCAATCATCTCACTTGTGTCTCAGGTACCCTTACTTCTCAAGTCTCATTGTTTTCTGCTCACTCTGCTGCACCATCAAATTTCACTCCTTCACTGGGTCATTCTCATCGCCCTGTATGCAAACTCTAGTAACCTTCCTTGACCTATCAACCTTCAGGAAGCCACCCATTTCTCTGCAAAACACCTCTGTCTCCTATTTTCTCTTAAATACACTCCTATAAAGTTGTTTTTCATTACTGCTCCATCAAAGCTGCTCTCATCAGCGTTACCAGTGAGCACAATCTTGCCAAAACCATGGAAACTTCCCCATCCTTGTTTTATTTGATCTGTCCATTGCATTTGGTATGGCCAGTTCCTCCCTGCTTGAGACTTCCCTCACTTGACTTCTGGGGCACTACACCTTCCTATTTCTCTTCTTTTCTCTTTGGCCACTTCTCCTTGGACTCTTTTGCTATTTCCTCCTCATACCCTTGACATCTAAATATTGCAGGGCTGAACCCTGAGCCCTCTCTGTTTCTTCATTTACACTGAGTCTCTTGGTGATCTCGTCCAGTTTCAAGTGTCAAATGGCATCTCTAAGTTGATGATGCCCATATTTATATGCTCTTCCTCCAATATCCTCATGGCTCATTTTATCATTTCCTTTAGGTCTTGGCTCAAATTTCACTTCACAGAGAGGCCTTCCCATTTTATATAAAATGGTGTTCTTGCACCATCAGTCTATATATTATATTCTCTTACTCTGTTTTATTTTCTTCATCTGTCATATATTTATTTGTGCATTGAAAGCCTTTTGAGAAGAGAGAAATTATCACTTTGTAGAATGCCTTGTACATAGAAAGCTACCAATACATGTTTATTAAATAAAAGCATGATCTCATTCAGCCCTGACAACACCCCAGCAATCTTATGAGAAGGGTTATTATAGATGAAGAGATGGAATCAAGTTAGCCCATTACCATACAGCAGGCAGTTCAGACAGCTGGACTCCAGAGCCTACATGCTCACCTAGCATGCTACAGAAGCCAGAGGGGTACCTGGATTCTGGATCACAAGGGTACTTTTACTAGGTATGGAATTGATCTTGAGGATAATAGGGAGCTACTGGAGTGGTAGTGGTGGGGTTGGGGGGTGACATGCCCTGGGTAAGTTGCTGACTCCATCCAAAATATGTACATACTTGCCTGTCTGCAATTTCTGGGTCATCGAATCATGCTGGCTCAGAAGCCGCCTTGGCTCTGGGTTGGAAAGTTTAGGCTGACAGCATATGTATGCTTTGCTAGCAGCAAACTGGCCTGTGCTGCCAATATTTAAGCCAGATTTAGTTAAGAGCTTTGAGTCAACTTTTTCTTGATGTCTGTAAAACTGAAAACCTTTCTTGCTGTTTCCATAGCAGCCTGATGGTTGACATAATTCCTAAAGAAGATTATATGTTAATGCCCAAGAATGATTTACTACACTCATGGGCTGCTGACCCAAATGCCACAACTTGAGCTAGATAGTCTAGGAAATATTAAGCTTTTAAAAGGACATTATATTTCAAACTATAGTAAAACAGGATGAGATTTCAAAAAATCTGATTAAATGAACTTTTAAAATGCCTGTAATTTAAATATTTGACTCCTCTAAAGTTTAGCGCGGTATAGATTCTGGCCTTTCATCTACCTCATGCCAGGGGGGTGAGGCAGTTGTAAGATGCACAAGCTATTTCCATATAGGCAATAAATACATTTGGTTAATAGATGCTAAAATTTGCAATGTTTCCATGGTGAAAGGAACTGCTGTTTTCTGTTTTAAAGGGAACCAACTGTTCGCCCTCCAATACCTCCAAAGCCTGTTTCTCCTGTTTCATCTCCTAACCAGCAGAGACGGGAGAATAGGTGAGACCTGGCATTCCAGAATTTCTTGGCCAAAAGAAGCAGTTATAGAAATGAAAGCAAATGAATTGTGACCTGTTTTGTGCAAAGCATGGGTATGTTTTGTGCACACATTCACTGAAGAAGCACTTGTAAAGCTTTTCTAGTTTTCTATTTGCCGACACAAATATGTATTTATGTTTGCCTTTGAATACTTATGGCCATTTCCCATCTTATCGAAATACACTTTCAAGATAGAAGCTGAAGTATTATACATGAATACATATATAAATACATATATAATGACATATATAAATACACAGAAACTATACATATGTTTTTTTACTGAAAACATATATATATGTAATATATATGTATTATCTATATATACAGTTTATATTTACTCCTAGTTAAGTTTCCCATTAAAAGCTACATTTTCTGATAAAAGATGTTCTTCAACTTTGTGTTACTACTCAAGCTCTCCCTTATGTTAGAAATATTTTTGGGTAGCTCCTTAGTCTTGTATTAGCTAAGGAATTTGCAATTTATTTCAAACCAATTACATTTTTAAAAATGTTCTGATTAACCTGTCTCCAAATAAAAAAACAAAAACAGACTTGCTTTTCCATTTTGAATCTCTGACAGTCTATAATTAATACTTACAAACAAATCCAGAGATCTGAAAGTTTTCCCATGTGTTTATGTTAAACTGTTTAAAAGTCTCAGGCTGTTTTTTAAGTTGTGCATTGCACATTTCCGTTATTATTGTGAGATTTAAAAAAAAATGTTATTTCACTGAAGACTGACTACATTAGATCCACTTGATTGCCTGCCTTTGATTCTTTTGTATTTTTGCATTTTGATGGTGATTTTTGTTGACAACATGAAAGAAAATTCTAGAACTATTCTTCAGAAAGCGGGTAACTTCAGATAGAAAATGCTGACTGGGCAGCAGGGCTAAGTAGCATTAGGTGTTCAGCCTATTGAGTTAAAAAACTATGTCTGAATTTCTGTTCAGTGAAACTTCACAAGATCTTTGAAATTTTGTCCTTAAGATGAGAAGATAATTTTTTCCCTTTTAATGAGCCAGGAGAATACCTTTTCATTGAATTAATTAAAAATATAGACCATTTATAACTTTTTATTTGTGCAATGGTTATAATTATACTCTTAAAACAACTTCTTAAGCTTTCTAACTTACATTATTTTTCCTTTTATAGTATTGACCAATTAAATCTGAATTTGAATAAGATTTTTTTACGGGACCTTAAATAAATTGCCTTTAGTACTATCTAAATTCTAATCTAAAATCAGCAACTCTAGAACAGTGAGCTTGTATAGATTCAAAAAAATCTAAATTTCATGGGAATTGGTCTAATCCATTTTTACTACTTTAATTTCTTTCTTCTCCCAATGATCTTAAAAATAAAATTAGGACAACTTGCATGTTTTAAACCCTCATTACTTTAATCACAGCAAGATGATTTTAATGAAAGAATATGAAAGGGAAGTGTTTCCTATGTAATTAACACATGTCCTCAGGAGTACAAAAAATAGTTGAATATAGTTTCTTGAGAACAAGCAAGAATGTTTAAGTAGGTCAATCAGATACTTAGGAAAATAACAGAGAAAAACCTTATATCATATCTTGTGACAGAACCTAACTTCATAAGCTTTTATTCTATCAACTCAATGTGATCATTCTCAATGTGGTGGGCCTGTTGGAAATTTAAAATATTTCCTATCTTATCTGAGCAAATATATTTCTCGATCGTATTCAAATGAGGTAAGTCTTTAAGAAAAAAAAAATCATTCCTTTGCTGCCTAATAATAAAAACGGTTCTTAAGAGATAAGTATGAAAATGCTTTATTGATGATTGGAGACTAAAATAAAATGAACATAAACATATTTAGAACAGATGTTTCTGGATATATCTAGTGGTTAAAAATGTATTAAAGGAGACAGGCTAAATTGCAAAAGTATTATATTGGACCCCAGATTTTCACATAGGAAATGGTTGAGTTGTAGCCAAACAAAAGAGTAAGATAAAGTTTGTTATCTCAAGTAGTTATTGCTCCAACACACTGTGATATTTTTGAACATAAATGTTTTCTTAAAAATTTATATTTAACAGAGAAGTGTTTTCTTATCTAACAGACATTATCTTTAACTTTGAAAATATAGGCAGATATGTCCACATAAACCAGGTGTATATACAGAAGCCAACAGATCTGCTGAAAGAAATATAAGGTATAATGATCTCTATCTCTATCTATGTAATTGTAGAAATGATGAAGTTTGCTTTATTAGCATACTTAAAGTACAAGACAATTAATAATAAAATAGACAAAATCAGTTTTCCAGCTGGCTTTGAGATAGTGGTTAATAAATATTTTTATATGCACCTACAGAATATTATTCTTTTTTTTTCTATCCCAAGCTTTACATTAGGGAAACAACCAAAGTTGTCTCAACATGATAACAGAATAAAATCAAACCCCTTAAGAAAGGAAAACACCTCTCTATTCCCAGCATTTGTCCCAAGGTCTGTGATACAGTTGTATTGATGTTTATTTATTTATTTATTTATTTAAATTTATTTTTTATTTTTTAAAATTTACATCCAAATTAGTTAGCATATAGTGCAACAATGATTTCAGGAGTAGATACCTTAGTGCCCCTTACCCATTTAGCCCATCCCCCCTCCCACCACCCCTCCAGTAACCCTCTGTTTGTTCTCCATATTTATGAGTCTCTTCTGTTGTGTCCCCCTCCCTGTTTTTATATTATTTTGTTTCCCTTCCCTTATGTTCATCTGTTTTGTCTCTTAAAGTCCTCATATGAATGAGGTCCTATGATTTTTGTCTTTCTCTGACTAATTTCACTTAGCATAATACCCTCCAGTTCCATCCAAGTAATTGCAAATGGCAAGATTTCATTCTTTTTGATTGCCAAGTAATACTCCATTGTATATATATACCGCTTCTTCTTTATCCATTCATCCGTGGATGGACATTTGGTCTCTTTCCATACTTTGGCCACTGTTGATAGTGCTGCTATAAACATGGGGGTGCATGTGTCCCTTCGAAACAGCACATCTGTATCCCTTGGATAAATGCCTAGTAGCGCAATTGCTGGGTAGTAGGGTAGTTCTATTTTTAGTTTTTTGAGGAACCTCCATACTGTTTTCCAGAGTGGCTGCACCAGCTTGCGTTCCCAGATGTTTATTTTTTTAAGTCGACTTATTTATTTTTGAGAGAAAGGGAGTGAGAGAGGGAAGGAGGGGGGAGAGGCAGAGAGAGAGAGGGAGAGAGATTCCCCAGCAGGCACTGTCAGCACAGATCCCAATGCAGGGCTTGAACCCACAGACTGTGAGATCATGACCCGAGCCAAAACCAAGTGTCAGAAGCTTAACCAACTAGGCCACCCAGGTGCCCCTAGTTGTGTTGTTTAAATGAATAGGTGGAAATATAGTCATTTGACTGAACTAGTTCTGCAAAGGCTTTGCTAGTATTGGCTGCAAAATAAGGCCATATCCAGCTCCACTCACATCATCAGGAAAAGACTCACAAATTGTATTGATCTTTGGGTAAGGTTTCCCCATGACAGTCCTGATTTATGCCTATTATCTTGCACATCCCATCTAGTTTAGTATTTATTGTGGTTATATTGTTTTTATATTTTTATTTTTTAGAAAAAACACTATTTTTGAAATTAGTTTTGAATGATGCTATTTTATAGATTTATCAATATGATAGACCATTTTTTTTATTATGGTAAAAAACATAATAGTAAGTTTACCATCTTATCCATTGTGACAACCAATGTTTCAAAGTTCAAAACTTACATACTTTTTTTTTTATTATTATCTCCCTTGACTCTCAGAAGAGTCCCAGTTTGAAACATACATCACATGGATACCTTACCTTTGGGGAGAATCACCTTTTCCTTCCACTTAGTAACTTAAGTATAACTGTATCTCAGCATTGCCCAAGCTGTGTCCCATGTACCACAAGACGTCAATGCATGTTCTGTGAAAGAAGGGTTTAATGGCCAACACATTTAGGAGACACAATTAAACAGTTCTCTACCACAGGATGGGGCGCCTGGGTGGCTTGGTCGGTTGAGTGTCCGACTTCGGCTCAGGTCATGATCTCACAGTCCGTGAGTTCGAGCCCTGCGTCAGGCTCTGTGCTGACAGCTCAGAGCCTGGAGCCTGTTTCAGATTCTGTGTCTCCCTCTCTCTGTGACCCTCCCCCGTTCATGCTCTGTCTCTCTCTGTCTCAAAAATAAATAAAAAAACGTTTAAAAAAAAAACAGTTCTCTACCACAGGACTTCTCAGAAATTTTAATGTGTTTACACATATTCCGAATCTCTGAAAGTTGGTTATATTTCCCAAATTTACTTGACTGCAAAATTCTTTCTTCATAGAACCCTATTAACCTTCTATAAAACACTGTCTTGAAAATCTTAAATACAGGGACACCAGTAAGCATTTTCCCTTTTTATGATCTTTTTATGATCTAGGGACACCAGTGTGGATTCAAATACTCTATGTGTCAGGTGATTCCTCCTACCCTATGGTTTAAAATATACTTTCTTTCCCTTTGGAAGCCTAAGAAGACAGATACTTTGACTGCATGTGAGGGACTAATTAATCATCTGGACATGTTGCTTAATGCTCTTTGGCTGTAGTTGAAAAACCTTTGAACACACTTCTGTGTTCACTTGTGCAGTTAACCATACTTTCTTTTCCATTTCCTTTTTTAAAGGAAATGTGGGAGAAGCCAATGTGTTTAAGAGACACTGTAGTTATTTCAGTGAGCATTAGATGCCAGAGCCAATGTCCAGTGAAATGACTGGTGTTTTGTGTATGTGTGTGTGGGTGTGTGTGTGTGAGTGTGTGTGTGTGTGTGTGTGTGTGTGTGTGTGTATGATATCTATCATATCAGCCCTATATCATGAGCTGGTATGATAGAACAATTTCATTATGCAGTTAAAGTCAGTAACTCCTGAACACATGGACTATTGTTTACTGAAAACATAAGAATTTCTAGCTACTTCAAATATAGCTCTACTGTCATTGACTTGTGTTTATTTTTCATCATTTGAAGGAGTCAGGATCTCGAGAACATAGTCAAAGTGGCCACTTCACTTCAGAAAACTAACAGGGGGTAAGAGCTCAGAGCTTTGAGCTTATGTTTTTTTTCTTTTTTAATGTTTCAAAAAAGGCTTAACCGGTTCCTTTAAAAGTTCCAAATATAAACAAAATTCCAATGCTATTTATATAATTTAAAAGAAGAAAGAGTCCGTCTCTCTAAGTAAGTGTCCCTGAAAAATGGGCAACACTGACATTTATGGATACTTTTCTTCTGCTTTGTCTTTTGGTGACTGTACTCATCCTTGTCACCTCTGCTGTCTGTGGTTTTGACCTTGTTCCAAGTCCTCGTCCTGTATTTATGTTGCTGGCTCAGATCTCAACTTCTCTGCCTTCCCAGCACCCTCATTTAGAGTGTCCTAGGCCACATTTACCTTCCTTCCCAAATGCACTATTTCCTGACTTCTTTCTGTTCTTTCCTTCAGCCAAGCTCACCTTTCTGGAATCATTCTTCATTCTTCCATGTCTTTCCCCTTAATGTAGTGTCACGCATATATGCGTTAAATGTCTAAAATTCTCTTCATGCTCACATGGCCTCACCCCAGTTCAAACCGTCATGGGCACCATCATAAGTTAGAGTAGCTACCCAGATTTACTTACGTTCCCTCAGTCTCTTCTCCCCTAAACCATCACTGCCACTTCTTAAAATTCTGCTTGAACAACTACTTCACTGGCTCCCCCTTGCCCGTTCAATTACATATAACCTTTGATAACCTGGTTCCAACCTAATGTTCCAGAGTTATTTCTGACTTTGCCCTCACATTTACCCTACACGAAATAGCAAATTAAACCACTTGCTTTCTGAAGTTTCCAGACATTGTGCCTTTGTTTATGCCATCCCACCTACATAGCAGCCTTTCCCGGCCTCAAGGCCACCATATCAATCCATCCAAGTCCTACGTATTTTTCAAGATCTAGATCAGATATCACTTCTTCTGTGAAGTCTTCACAGAATGATCCAGTGAGATCATTCCAGTGACTTCTATTTATCTAAGCTATTTGAACCCCCTATTTATGTGTTATAACAACTAATCAAAATTGATGTTGTTTCATGGTATCTATGTCAGCATCTCACCCTCTCTGTCATCTCTTCAGTTTCTTAGAGCAGATGTTTTGTTTTATTCACCGTAAGTCATTTGCAGTGTCTAACAGGAATCTTTTGTGCAATGTAGGTACTTATATAATAGATTATGGTAAATAATGAATGAAAAGTGGGAGACCTGGAGTATAAAAATTCCATATTTTAAATGCCATGCCTACAAAAATTCTCATTGCTTGGTGGAAGTCAGCAATGCAATGCTGAGTGTGATTGGGGACCATGGTCTCAGTCAAAAGAACTGAAGAGAAGAAACAGAGGTGACACATTGCTCTTCTGTGCACAAAACTAATTGGAGCTCTGCATCCAGGTGGGGACTCCAGAAAGTATCCTGAATGTTTCACTTCCACCTTCTCTTGTCTGAGTGCCTAGATCTCTAATTCTATTTACTTTACTTTTATGAGGTAATATTTTGTTTTTAAGAGAGATTGGACAGTGTTTTGGTGAGTGGTGGGGATGTTTGAGAGGGAGATATGTGAGTGATGCTGAAGGGAAGTTATGGTTTGGCACAAAGAGAAACACTGGGAACAACTGTCAGTCTTGTCCCCTCCCTAGGCACGATGCACGAAATCCGCAGAAAGATGTGTTCTTTGCAGGGAGAAGTTACTGCTCTGGAAGCATTCCTCCAAGGGGAATGTCTGTTGGATTGACATACCCAAGGACCATTACTATGGGCCATCTGTAGGGACTAGAATTAGCTTCATTCACCTGAGCTGCTCTTTGTGATATTCCTTCGTGAAGTGGACTGTCACTCCTATCTGATTAAGAGCATTTAATTTCTTGCACATGCAATGGTGAAATTTAATATTCAAAGCTTTTATCAATGTAAGGTCACTTTAAAAGCCCAACTTCTTTCTTCAGAATATTATCTCCATTTTATTTAATTTGCCACAGATTGTCTTCTCGTGATTTATGCCAATTTTTTTGTGATAAACGTGAGCAACCCCAGATTCTGATAATCACATTGTTGTGACTCACATTAGCCAGAAAGATCTGGGGCTACAATTTTATAGGATTCTTAGGTTTGTTCTTATCCTGGGAGATATGGAGAGAGTCATACCCTCAGAGGTAGAAGGTGGGATTTCAAGCAAGAAACAACAGTGGGGCACTGTGTCAGGGATAGAATGTTAATTCTTGTCAGGGTCAGCAACTTTTGTATTTCAGTATTTATCCTCAGCCTTCAATCCTACCACTGAATATGTAACATTATTTGAAACGTTTCATTTATGTGATGGCTGCTAATGTAACATGTTTTAGGGTCACTGAGAGGACTTGCCCAGTGGCTATTCTGGCAGTGCGTGGTGCCAGGCACCTTCAAAGCACATGAATGACTCAGAACTATACTTCTCTAGCCTGAGCCAAAGTCTTGATGTCTCTGAAAGCTGTTTAAAAAATAAATATAGCAAGCATTTATTAAATGAAAAATTTAATAGACTGGGAACTGTTTGTTATAATGGCCAAAATTAATTGAAAGTTTATGACTTGCCAGACAGCATGCTACAAACTTTATACTCATTATTAGCTCACTGATTCTTTTCTCAGGTGAGTACAATTTGTATTGTTGGACAGATGGAAAAATTGAGGCAACAACAGATTAGGTAACACACCCAGAGTCATCAACCAGTAAGTGGTGAATCCTGGATTGGGATCCAGGTACCCCTGACATGGGACCCTGAGTATGTAACTACCAAGTTACTTGGCCCCATGGCTTCCTGGTCAGTACCAGTGATGACTCAAGAGGAACATTGAGAAAGTGTGGAAAATGTATGATTCTAGAGCAGGAAGAAGGAAAAACCACGATTTGTGATCTAAAACTGGAAGGCAAGAGAAATGGAGGCAAAGTGGTGACAGAAATATTGAAGAGAGACCATGCTGTGAGGAGCAAACAGGAACAAGAAACCCACTGAGGCTGCCTTCCTGGGGGAAAGACCTGAGCTCAGGTGGCTCTAAGGGATATTCTAGAACCTAGGGACTTAGCTTAAAGAGGTTGTTTGTTCCTCAAGAAACAGCCAGAAAGTTGCAGTTCTCAAAAACAGAAACAAGATAGCAAATTTAGTGGACTTGAAATGAGATAGGAGCACAATTCAAGAAAGCAGCCAGACTTACCGATGAACAGGTGTTTTCCGATAGCTACTTTGTACAGGTACATTATGCAAATGTATAGAATCTGTAACTAGTCAATGTACATATATTTGTTGATTCAGTCGAAAACCTGTATTAAGTATTTATTGTATAAAGGACACGGTATTAAAGACTGAAGAGAATCCACTGTAAAATACAGTTCTAAATTTTAAGTGGAGTGTGTGTGTGTGTGTGTGTGTGTGTGTGTGTGTGTGTGTGAAAGAGAGAGAGATGTAGGAGCAGAAACATTATCATGAGACAAGTGTGCAGTTGTTACATTACAAAATATAGTAGTCTAAGTGTCATAAAGGAGATGAACAAAAACAAAATGCAGCAAAGTTTCCAAAAATGTAGAGGACTCTATTCCTTTGGAGGCCTGGGAAATATGTCTTGGAGAAAGGTATTTGAAAGAGCCTTGAAGGATAAACAAGATTTTCATAGAGGAAAAAGGTGGGGCCTGTGTTGTATTCCAGAGAACTAACCAAAACAGGGGTTTAGGTGGACCGGCCCTTTGACTCTGAACAGGCTTTTACTGATGTGAGATTTTTTTTGTTTTGGTTTTTCTTCCAAAAGTGAAGAATTGGATAATATCATCAAAATGAACAAAAGCTTGAATAGGTAAGATTTGAAAACATCCAATTTTTGTTCTATTACTGAATTGCATATTGTGACTTCTTATGTCTCTTTAGTATTTGAGCACAAGGACCCACATATGGGGCTAATTAAAAGTGGCCTACAAATCTTGAATAAAAAGCTTGCGGGCGTCACTACCAATGAAAGGCTATTCCAATCTAAAGAGACTAATATTAAGGTGTCTTTGATTTTCATACTCTGTTTAGTGAGGCAGTTATATAAAACCACAGTTCTCTTCCTGAAATATTAGTATGCAGGCAGCATTTAGTTTGGTCACTCAGTGCTTTCAGTTTTATGCTTTACAAAAGCCACTTATTATCTTGGTTAACTTTATCTCCTTAATTTTAAATCATTTATAATTGCTCACTTTAAAAATTATAATAATTGAGGTTTGTGTTGGAAGTGAGTGCAGTTTTTGCTATCTCTCTGTTCCTTTGCCCACCAACATACTAAATGGGTAGGAATCAGAGAAAAAGAGAAACTAGGCAAATGTCAAAGGAGCTCATTGATCAGAGAGATGTGGTTTTCATACCCTGTTATGACAATATGATCTTATGATTGACTATCAACAACTCATTTAAGTTTGCTTCTATTCAGTTTATTCATTTATAAAAAGAGAGGGTATTAGATCAAGGATCACAGACTCCATGGCCTCCCAGGGCAGAAGGGACCTGACTGTATGAAACAGAGGGCAATGCCCTGTCCAAGGACTCCAGCTGTTTCTCAGCTGCTGACAGGCCCAGTGTTGCAGACCATTCTCAGGATATCTTGAAAATCCAGGTTTCGATGTGTCATGGCCATCTTTGTAAACATTGGCTCACATTAAAAACAAAACGCTCTTGGGGCGCCTGGGTGGCTCAGTTGGTTGAGCGTCCGACTTCAGCTCAGGTCATGATCTCGCTGTGCTGACAGCTCAGAGCCTGGAGCCTGCTTCGGATTCTGTGTCTTCCTCTCTCTCTTCCCCTCCCCCACTCACACTGTCTCTCTCTCCTTCAAAAATAAATAAACATTAAAAAAAAATTTTTTTTAACAAAATGCTCTGAATCCAAACAACATGTCATGGATCTACTATGTGTGGATCCCCAGTTTGTATCTTCTATCTTATTTTTCCCTAAGGTCCACTGCAATTTAAATTTTGAGTCTTTGAAAATACCTATTTGGAATAAACCAATTTCAAGAATTGTGTCTCATCGTTCGCAACCAGCTACTATTTCCTGTCTATAACTGACCTCTATATAGGAATATAAACTGGTCTATATTTCTTTAGAGTTAAGTATGTATTATTACCACTGACAAGGTTTTTTATTAATACATTTAAAGAAATCAAGGTCTTGACGGTCTCTTCAGAGCAAATCCTAAGGCAGATCAAACAGAGAAAAGGTAAGTGCAGCTGTCCCTAACCTGAAAATATGGTCTCCCAGATTCCTTGCTGTGTTCTTTCAGACATTAGCTGGAAGGGAGTTGTATCCTCTGGCATGGAAATGTACTAGCAGATGGGGTAGTGCTCTCTGTGTTGTACATTAAGCTCAGACATAATTGCCCAGAAGGATTTCTGCTCTTCCATTCAATAAGAGTAAATGAGCAATTCGTGAAGAATGTTTATGGTATCCGACCTTTTAAGATACCACAAAATTTTATTTCAATATGTAGTCTTTTTTATTTGAGTTTCTTTGTGTTTACAGAGCCAAGAGCCTTGAAAATCTCATTTTTACGAGTGCCCGAACAGACAAAGATGACAAAGGGTAAGATTTGACTGAGACTCTTACAGCCCTCTTTGATTGAGTCCTAGACTATATACCATCCTGGGTTCAGCCTCTGGCCCAAGACAAGGCAGGCTGGTGGAACAGGCCCTCCCTGAATGGGGGTGAGGAGACGGGTGGATATCTTGGTGGTGGCTCTGCCACCAACATCCGTCTGGATGACCCTGGGCAAGTCACTTAACCTCTGGAACCACTGTGTCCTCCTCCCAAGATGAAGGGCATGACCTAGATGATCTCCAAGTTCCCTTTTGTATCTAAAAATGAAAAAAAACTCTAGCTGGCTGTTACAACTAGTGGACTGGCTTATGAAATAAACATATTTACTATAAGATGTTTTGATGCTGGGAGCACAGCCTCTCATCACTGAAGTCTTTATGATGTTCTAAGGCACTTTTCAGTTGGAATCTTGGTTGAGTCACTTCATATGTATATCATGGATATATTTATAAATATCTCAAGATCAAGAGTCCTGCTTTTACTTATTTTATATTATAAAAAGGGTTAGGGAATGATTAGTAACTGCACTGATAGCATTTAAGAGGTTAATTTATAGTTCTACACTGATACTGATGTACTAGAAAATTGACTTACATTATGATACTATTTTTTATGTGAAAAGAAACCGAACTCCTGACAGTTTTATTAAAGAAAATCCCGCAATAGTCAAGAATGATGAAAGGTAAGAATTTATGAGATCTTTACTGTCTTTCCCCCAGACTGGATGTTTACCTTGTACTTGGTTAGTTCTTAGATTTACCTTCCTAACATGATAATTATTTCTATTGTCTCGATTATCTGTTAAAGCCATCTCTCTGTGCCAGTCTGTGCACAGAATGGTATTCTAGCTTTCCAAGTCAATCTTGCCAAATACATGCTGAAGCCTCTCTGATGTAGAACACTTGAAGTCTGTGTGATGAAAAGGGCTGGCAGTAAGAATTTCACAGATACAGAATCCTTATTAGCAATCTATTATTATAATGTAATTGTACAAGTATTATTACAGGTAATTTTTTTTTCACATGGAGAACAGATGAAATGGGAAAACAGTCAATTCTCTGCGAATGGTTATATGAGCTGTATAGGAAAAGATGTGATTTCCGGTATTTAAAAAATGAAATTGGGAAGGGTCCATGAAAGTGGTGGAAAATAAGAAAATTAGGATGAGCATCTCAAGTAAATCATTTCTGGGCTGGTAAAGAGAAGAAAAGAGATGTGATTTATAATGTGGGATAACTAATAGGAACTGGCTTTTTGATGCAGGAATGACTGAGCTCACTGACCGGGAGAATCCATCCTTCCTTATTTTTCCTTCTTCCCGCCCTTCCTCCCTGCCTTCTTTCTTACACTGAAAGAAACTAAAATGTCAATAGTCTTATCACGGTGAAATCAGAGACAGATGAAAATAGCAAAGGAAAACACCTGGACAAATGGGGGGATTTAGAGGAATTAACTTTGATATCCCTTAATAGCTTTAAGCGATTTGCATGGAAAAGGTTTATTATTGTTTGTAGTCAATTTATATAAAGCACTGGAGACATCATAGAGTTATTTCTACTTTTCCAAGGGTACATGAGACCTGGGAACTTTTTACTAAAAATGACATGTCTAAATCTTCAAAGGGTTTAGATTTATTTATTTATTTATTTATTTCTCTTTTTTGTTTCTTAATTTTTTTTAGTGTTTATTTATTTTCGAGAGAGAGAGAGAGAGAGAGAGAGAGCGAGCAGGGAGGGGCAGATAGAGAGGGAAACAGAATCTGAAACAGGCTCCAAGCTCTGAGTTGTCAGCACAGAGCCCAATGCAGGACTCGAACCCATAAACTGTGAGATCATGACCTGAGCAGAAGTCGGATGCTTAACAGACTGAGCCACCCAGGGCTCCCAAAGGGTTTAGATTTAAAATGTTGACTGTCTCATTTCCACCCCTGATTTGAATGATTTTCATGTTTAAAGAAAGCAATATATCAACAAATATATTAAAGTTAGCTTCCCACCAGTCACCCCTCAAAGGAAAAAGAAAGCACAAACTGAGACCTGAAGGGAACTTTTGCTTTTAAAATTATTTAATGGTAAAGAAAATGTAGTGTACACACACACACACACACACACACACACACACACACACACTGGAATATTACTTAGCCATAAAAACAAATGAGATCTTGCCATTTGAGACAACGTGGATGGACCTAGAGGGAGTTATGCTAAGTAAAATAAGTCAGACAGAGAAAAATAAATACCATATTATTTTACTTATATGTGAAACCTAAAAAACAAACAAAGAAAAAGCAGAAATAGGCACATAAATACAGAGAATACATAAATACATAAATACATGAACTGATGGTTGCCAGAGGGTAGGGTAGTGGGGGGATGGACAAAATAGGTGAAGGAGAGTGGGAGATACAGGCTTCCAGTTATGGAATGAGTAAGTCATGAGGATGAAAGGTATGGTGTAGGGAATATGGTCAATGGTATTGTAATAGCATTGTATAATGACGGATGGCAGCTACACTTGTGGTGAGCATTGTATCATGTATAGAGTTGTCAAATCACTATGTTGTACACCTGCAACTATTGTAAACATTGTGTGTCAACTCTATTTCAATTAAAAACATTTAGTTTACTTTAAAAATAAAAAATAAAGAGCTTGCAAAAGAAGTTAAAAAAAATAAAGAGCTTGCAATCACTTGGCTTCAACCCACAGGTCAGGCTCTTTGACCATTAGGTCTTTTGAGAATATGAAGAATAAAATATTAGAGTAAAAAAAAAGACCTGCAGATAGCATAGTCTAATTCCTTTACTTATAGTGAGGGAACTTGGTGCAGAAAAGTGAAATAACAGGGTTGCAATCTTGTTAAAATCAGAACTAGGCTTTGAATCCAGATCTCTTCCTTATACTGAAACTGGGCGCTAGGGCTATGATATATAGTAATAAAAGTAACCTGAAAATTGTAACATTGCATAAATGATCAACACAACAACTCAGTTCTAAATGGCAGGAATGTTTATTGTTTTATTAAAAATTATTCCCTGTTAGAATGATTTAATCATAACTGAGTAATGACTGGGACCTTACTATTAGAAAAGTTACCATATCTCTTCAGCATTTTGCATGAGAAGAGCCACTTGCATTAAACAGTTCTAAAGACTTCTGAGGCTTTAGGTACTGATAACATCTTACTCCTATTGTGAGAAATCTTCTGTTGCCATAAGAGACTGAATTCCTCTCTCTCCTCTCTGTTGCTCTGCCTTCCTCCCTGCTCCAATGTTATGAAGAAACCAAGGCCTTGGAAGTCTTATTAAAGTTAATCAGAGGACTGAAAAAAATGAGAAAGGGTAAGTGCAGGTCCTACTTTGCTGGGGCTCTCTTTTTTCAAGTTAGCTTTTCATAGGTCATTTGAAGTGGGAGTGTTATGCTTTCCTCCGTCACAGATGAAGTGTTGTACTTTAAGCCAATTAGAGAGTAAGCAAAGGAATATGACGAATCTGTTTCCATAGGACCACATGTTTGAGTTATACTGAACTAAGTACAGGAAATGTGCTACATAATCTCTTATTCTATACTTTCTTAAACAATTAAAACATGAGCCAAGTTTTGTATTTAAATTAAGAAATATAAAGGACAAAATTGCAAAGTGAGAGGTATGCTAGGAAGCTTTTCTAAACTGATTTAAACTAAGTGCTGCTGTGGGAGTTAATAAAGATCAGCTAAGGATAATTACATCCAAGTTTTTTAGGTCATTTGGCCTGGAAATATCTGATACGCTTTCCGGGACACTCATTTATACAGATATCAGAGAAAATTGAACATAACCTAAGTGACACAAAATTTTCATGTGTTTTTCTTCCCCCCAGAGACATATATATATGTCTATAGGAAGACATATATTCTTGATAATGTTATCAAGATCTCCAAATGATTATCCAAGTGAATGCCAGGACAGATAAGACTAGGAGAGGATGAGACCTGTTTTGATTTCTGAATCTTGGTTGATTTCCCCCAAATTTCGCTGTGTGATCTTCTCAGTGACACTGAAGGGGTCACATCTTTGAGTTTTCCCTCTGTCTTCTGTGTCTGATTCCTACCACCCTGATTTTCACTTTGGAGGGTCTGCAATGGATTCTATCTAAATTTACATTTGGTCAATATAAAATCCCAGAGATTAACTTAACTATATTATTGATAGGCAATTTTCATAATAAAATGAATTTAATACTTGTATAATAATTTTCTCCAAAAGTTTTCAATTAATCATCCAATAATATGGAATACTTAGTTATATGCAATACTGTGGGAATTCTTGGAAACTGATCTAAATGTTTTTTTTTAAAGAGGTAAAGACCTGGATAATGTTATCAAAGTGAATCCCAAAGGAAGGGAAAATGCCACTGGGTAAGAATTATTAGTGTCTTTAAGTTTGATTTCTGTAAGTGACAATCTTATGATAAAATGATTTTGCATTTTAGCTTCATAACCATATTTTATTAGCATGGAGTGAGACAGTAGCAGTGGGCCCCATGACCTTCCCTTCTTGTTCCTAATAAAATTACTTAATTTTTGAAGAACCGTCCTAATTTTTGATACTAAGTTGCCCTTTATCCCAGATTTTAGGGCTTTGATTTGGTTTATGGATGCATTACTGAATTGTTTCTTTGTATCCAAAGGAAGCATAGTCTTAACAACGTTTTCAAGGTAGATCTCCAAAATAGCAAAGCCAAAGTGGAGGCTTGACTAAAACCCTTGTAAATCAACTTCTCTAAGGATGATATGGTCTCTGAAGGCAACCCAGGGGAGGGACTGGCAGGTGTATCCCCTGGAAATTCCACCACGGTTTCCCCTCTTCAGGGCTCTGTCAACATGGCAGCAGCACTGAGTCCCGTCACCTCTGCCATCCTCTGCCATCCCTGTGCAGTGTCATCCTTTTGGGTTCAAGTCATCCCCTTTTGATATCGTTCAATGTCAATGCTCTTCCATGAGGGTCACATGTGTACCCCTGAGAAATGATTCATTCATTTTCCTACCATGTGACGTGTTGTTTTTTTTTTTTCCTCTTTGTAACTCCTCATAACCTAATTATATTTTAAAAGGCTTACATTGGGGAAATGGTTCAGTTTATAGGAAGACATATATTCTTCTCCTTATAACTTTTAAAATATTATTATTAATATTGTTCTCATTATTTAAAACCAGAATAAGCAGTTATATCTGATTTGTTAAGTAGAAATCTATATCCTGTCTTGATCCAGTCTAGGACTTTATCTGACTTATATGACTTCTCCAATCATTGTTCACTTGACTAGTGTTTTACTTAATAACATGCATTAAAATTCATTTCTTTGTTCAAAGAAAACAAGACTTCAATGGATTTATTAAAGCAAATCCTGAAACAAATAAAAATATCAAGAGGTAAGACATGTAAAACTTCCTCCCCTTCCTTTGGCATTTATAAGCACATCGGAATCCTGACT
The DNA here is from genome assembly GCF_018350195.1 of Panthera tigris. Lineage (NCBI taxonomy): Eukaryota > Metazoa > Chordata > Mammalia > Carnivora > Felidae > Panthera > Panthera tigris. Next base: position 51,202,841 of record NC_056660.1, read on the forward strand.
GCTTGTCAGGAGACTGCATTGAAATTCAAACCAAGCTCTCTTTTTCCCCAAACAAATCATATTAAGCAGTTTTATACAAGTGATAGTCAGAAGTGATCTTTTGCATTTAATTTATGGGTAAAGTTTACTATCTGGCAGATTTTGCAAAATTAAATGGGAATTTGACTTTATTGAGTTAAATGATTCCTTTCTGTGTGTGTGTATGTGTGTGTGTGTTTAAGTGTGTATGTGTGTGTATGTGTAAGTACTGCATGTGTGTGTATAAATGTATTTGTGTGTATATAAGTAGTGTGTATGTATAATTGTGTGGGTATAAGAGTATTTCTGTGTACTCAAGGGGGTTCTCCAGAGAAACAAAAGCAATAGGATAAGGAATTGGCTCATGCTCTTATGGAAGCTGAAAAGTCCCAAGCTCTGTAGTTGGCAATCTGGATACCTAGAAGAGCCAGTGATTTATAGTTCCAGTCCAAACCCAAATGCCTAAGAATCAGGAGAGCTGATGGTTTAGCTTCCAATGCCAAAAGATGTCTGAGGCCAGTCAGTCAGGCAGAAAAACTCCATTCTAACTCAGTCTTTCTGTTCCATTCTAATCCTCAACTGATTGGGTCATGGCCCCTATGTTAGGGAGGACCATTTGCTTTACTCAGTCTACAGATTCAAATGTTTATCTCATCCCCGAACACCCTCACAGACATACCCAGAATAATGTTTGATCCAATATGTAGGCTTTCTGTGGCCCAGCCAACTTAACATATGAAATTAACCATCAAAATGTGTGTGTGTATATAGTATAACTACATGTAAATATATGTATGTGGTATGTGTGGATATAGGTAGATGTGTTTATGTGCAAACAATGTGTGCACATATATAGTGTTTTTGTGTGTAGCATGTATATATCTATGTAGTGTAGTGTATAAAAATGAAGAGCTTAACAAAGTGTACTTTGTTCTCCTAAGGCTGTCTGGGTTATTTCAGCTCAGGTCATGATCTCACAGTTCCATGAGTTTGAGCTCTGAGTCGGGCTCTCTCTCCTTCTCTCTCCCTGTCCCTCCCCCTCTCACACACTCTCTCTAAATATAAATAAATAAACTTAAAAAAGAGTTTTCCTACCCATTAACTTTCAAGTAAATCTGGAAAGCTTATATTCTCCTGCTTTTTATTTTTTAAAAAGCAGATGGAATATATTTGAAACTGAGCTTGTTGGTACGTTGCTGAAACCAGTGCACCAAATAATTCCATGTGGTTTCCTTTGAACTTCTTTCCATTCAGTTAACTCAGTACATGATATTATTAGTTGATTCTAAAATGTGTCACTGATGTCTGCAGGCCCAGTTAGCAGTGCAAGGACTCAGCTAGTTGAAAAGCTGGTGTGCTATTCTCAGCAACATGACATGGTCCAGCAACCCAGGGAGTTCGAGACTTGTATTTGCACCCAGTAGACTGAAAAGAAAGCATTGATTTCTTTGGCTACATGGGGGTTCAGGGAGGTAACTCAAGGTAATGAATGTGAGCAGGGAATCCTAAAGACCTGGGTTCAAATTCTGGCTTGGTCATTTGCTAGTTCTCATGCTTCAGTTTACTCATCCACAAAATAGGGATCATAACATTATCCTGCCTGGCCCATAGTAGCTGCAAGAAATTGTGAGCAAAGATAAAAAATCAGGTGAATTATGTTTTCTTAATGATTCAGATACTGTTCAAATATTTAATTTACTTTGATTTTCTAAGAAAAATCCATGACTTCCATGCTAATTTTTATTTAAAAGAGTATTTCAAATAGTCACCTCTTGTTTTTCATATGTTGGTGTGTGACTATGTGCATGCCTATATGTGTCTACAGGCAAATAAATGTTTTATGTGTGTGTGCTTGTGTTTGCATGAATGTGCATATATGTACAATTGCACCTTTGTATGTACACCAGTCCACATGCATATGAGTATGTGCATGTTTTTGCAAACGCAACTGTGTGTGATTGCATAACAATGCACGCATGCTGTGTATACATGGATACCTGTATATCTATGCTTTTGTATGTATATGAGTACATATGTACATGGATGTGTATGTGTGTGCACCCATGTCCAATGCTTGGGAGTATGCACAGTGTGTGTTTGTGCTTGCTGAGAGCTTTTAGGGACAGTAGTTGTCTTTTTCTTTTACTACGCATAATTAAGTTCTGTAGATCTTTTATTTTCTTAATGTAAAAAAATCTTTTAATGTTTATTTATTTTTGAGAGACAGAGACAGAGTGTGAATGGGGGAGGGGCAGAGAGAGAGGGAGACACAGAATCTGAAACAGGCTCCAGGCTCTGAGCTGTCAGCACAAAGCCTGATGCAGAGCTCAAACTCACGAACCGTGAGATCATGACCTGAACTGAAGTCAGATGCTCAGCTGACTGAGCCACCAAGGCGCCCCTAACTTTTTTTTGTTTATTTGTTTTTGAGAGAGAGAGAGAGAGAGAGAAAGAGAGAGTGCTCAAGCAGGGGAGGGACAGAGAGAGAGGGAGACAGAGAATCCCAAGGCAGGCTCCAGACTCTGAGCTGTCAGCACAGAGCCAGACACGGGGTTCGAACTCATGAACCACGAGATCATGACCTGAGCCAAAGTTGGACACTTAGCTGACTGAACCACCCAGGCACCACTGTATATCTGTTAAAAGTAAAGCCAAATCCTGCTCCCTCTCTTATTTAAAAAAGTACAATATTTGTCCATTTCAGGTAGAATACAATTCGAACCCTTAGCAATTGTCTTTCACTTGTTCAATAAAGTCCAACCAAACTGATCTTTTTTGTATTCCTGGCTCATTCCCGCTTTAAGAATTCTGCATATGCTATTCCCATTTTGGGACTGCTCTACCCTCATATTGTCACTTTCTCAAAGAAGTCATTTCTGACCACCAATTGTAATTGTCACCACCCCCTCCTCCAACCCCAGTTGTGTTCTGTGCCAGAACACAGGCACCAGGCACTCTCTAATTTTCTTCAGAGCATGTATTGTTATTTAGAATTGTGACATTCATTTATATGTTTGATTGTATATTGCCTGCCTCTTCCTGAGTTAGAATGGAAGCTTCATGAGGGCTAAGCCTATGTCTGTATTATTCACAGGTGTCCATAACTATTTGTGGATTGAGGGGATGAATAAATACTGAGGATGCGTACACTATGGGGCATTGATTCACACAGTTTAGCTCCAAATATTATTTTAAATTACTGCATTAATTAGAACACTCTTCTTTATTGATTTTATTTACTTTGAGATTTAAATAAACCCTCATTGATATATGTTTTATTTAATATGTTTAAAGAGATCAAGTTCTTGGCAATATAATCAAAGCTATCTCCAAAATCAACACAAGTATTACAAGGGAGCGGTTGTAATGCTTACTGTTGTGTTATTTCTTTGAGTACTCAAATGTGAAAATAGAATCCTGGAATATTTTTTCTCTGACTCTGGAATTTAAATCTCACATACTTCATTTAGGCAAAAATCAACAAGAGGTAAAAAAAAAACACAACACATCAAAAAGGGGGTGTTCTGGGGTAGAATAGTTGGTTCTTTCAGGTTGTTTCATTTTGCATGAAAAAAAGTCCACACATTTTTTTTGTTGCTGCTTTTAGCCTGGGTATATACATTCTCAGATATCTGGATAAAAGTAAAATCTTAAGTCAACATCTAGTTGCTTCAAAATACCTGTATCTGTGATGTTGTTTAGATGTAACCTCAAAGACTTTGTGATACAATCTTAGTAGGGCCACAGAGCATGGAGAAACAGGGTATAAAAGTACCTTCTTTAGAGGAGCCTGGGTGGCTCAGTTTGTTAAACTCCCAACTCTTGATTTTGACTCAAGTCATGATCTCACAGTTTGTAGGATTGAGCCCCACATTGGGCTCTGCGCTGACAGCATGGACCCTGCTTGGGATTCTCTCCCTCTCTCTACCCTTCCTGTGCATATTCCCTCTTTCTCTCTCTCTCTCTTGAAATAAATAAATAAACATTTTTAAAAAGCACCTTCTGCGGATGTCCTTTACCCATGTGACATCCTCTGTAGGTCACAGGGCTATTGGCTTGTGCTGCGTATGTGGAAAACAGAAACAATAAGAAAAGCAAAATTCCATTAAGATTAGAAACAGAATGTTAAAAGATAACAACAAAATACTGACACGTTTTTAATGACTACATGGGGTTTTTTATTATAGTAAATATATCTTACATTTCAGAACTCTATAGATTTTAATCTTCCTATTATTTGTTGCCAATGCAACTACTCAAAATTTGTAGTTTTAACACATAGTTATAAATGCCAGATAGATACCAGGTTCTATATCACGGACTTTAACAAACTGGTATATTAATCTTCATCCACTCTTGTGAATAGAAAACCTACTAATAAATGTCAATTTTTCAAAATATGGATTCTTCAAGGTTAATTTTAAATTCCCATAGCATATTGGAAGTTGATATTAAGAGGATGTGCCTTCTGGAATGTTCCATGAGATGCATATGTAGACTATTAGAAAATGTTTAGCGCACCTGGCAAAGGTTAGGAGCATGACATTAAACGGATCACAATAGAGACAGAGTTCCAGTGCAGTATTTGTGACTGGCCTAAAGTCGCCAAGATTAAAATATTGTCTCACTGAATCTCAGAGATGTATAAATACCCACATAGTCAACTTTAACATTATTCCATTCTTTGGCATGATCTCAGTAAATGTTAATAAAGTTTCTGAGTTTTAATAAATAGTTTTCATCATTTGGTGTTAATCTATCACTAACCTCACCATTTCTTCAATGTTTTAAAGGGGCCAGAGCCTTGACAATCTCATCAACGTGACCCCTGAAGTAAACAGAAGTAATGCAGGGTGAAGATTATGTCTTATCTTTCTTCCTTCCCTGACTGCATCAATTTGTGGCCCTCATCAGAGAAGCTATGTGGAAAAATCTTTGCATTGGAATCAGCAAGTCTGAAATCCATTACTTCCCAGCTGGGTGCCTTTGAGCAAGTCCCTTGAACACTCTGAGCTGAGGCTTCTTTAGTCATAAAATGAGGGTCATGTCTGTTCTACCTTTGTCATTTGATTGTTGAAGGATCAAATGACATAATGGATATAAAATCCCTTTAAAGCAAGAAAGCACCAAAAATGGAAATTATTACCAAAACATAGTTAAGTAACAGCTACAGTGTTGAATTAAATACTTAGGAGGTGTGTGAAAGTTTTTGCAAATCATTATATTGTTCCTGATTGATTTTTTAAAAACTCAATATTGCCCTGATATTATGGTTTTATTTTGGGGGTAAATAAGATTCTGAGCCAGTATATCAATGATCTATATAGAAGTCAAAATTGTACTTTTTAAAATTAAGGACATAGACTGGTATTGATTTCTCTTAAAACTTAATAGAAAAATTCATCTTGAGTACATATATCTTTTAAATAAATACTTAGTTGATTTAATTCCATTTTTACTTATCATTTTTTTTGTTTAAGTTCCAAAGATCTTGATAACCTCATCAAAGTGGTTCCGAGAACAGGAAAAAGTGTGCAAGGGTAAGTTTTAATATGCTTTTTTTTTTTTGGTTTCACACATATCAATGCTTGAAAAGAGAATTAAATTAATATTTTAAGAGACTGACACTGAGGTCAATGATAGTTTAAGAATGTGACCTCCCAGGGCGCCTGGGTGGCTCAGTCGGTTAAGCGTCCAACTTCGGCTCAGGTCATGATCTTATGGTCCGTGAGTTCGAGCCTCGCGTCGGGCTCTGTGCTGACAGCTCAGAGCATGGAGCCTGCTTCGGATTCTGGAATTCTGTGTCTCCCTCTCTCTCTGACCCTCCCCCCATTCATGCTCTGTCTCTCTCTGTCTCAAAAATAAATAAACATTAAAAAAAATTAAAAAAAAAAAAAGAATGTGACCTCCCTGACCTCATGTCTAAAATGGTTAACTAGAGAATAGGTAAACTAGAAGATAAAATTATGGAAAAAGAAGAAGCTGAGAAAAAGAGAGATAAAAAATCCAGGAGTATGAGGGGAAAATTAGAGAACTAAGTGATGCACTAAAGAGAAATAATCTACGCAAAATTGGTATTCCAGAGGAGGAAGAGAGAGGGAAAGGTGCTGAAGGTGTACTTGAAGAAATAATAGCTGAGAACTTCCCTGAACTGGGGAAGGAAAAAGGCATTGAAATCCAAGAGGCACAGAGAACTCCCTTCAGACGTAACTTGAATCGATCTTCTGCACGACATACCATAGTGAAACTGGCAAAATACAAGGATAAAGAGAAAATTCTGAAAGCAGCTAGGGATAAACGTGCTCTAACATATAAAGGGAGACCGATAAGACTCGTGACGGATCCCTCTACTGAAACTCGGCAGGCCAGAAAGGAATGGCAGGAAATCTTCAATGTGTTGAACAGAAAAAATATGCAGCCGAGAATCCTTTATCCAGCAAATCTGTCATTTAGAATAGAAGGAGAGATAAAGGTCTTCCCAAACAAACAAAAACTGAAGGAATCTGTCACCACTAAACCAGCCCTACGAGAGATCCTAAGGGGGATTCTGTGAGACAAAGTACCAGAGACATCGCTATAAGCATGAAACCTACAGACATCACAATGACTCTAAACCCATATCTTTCTATAATAACACTGAATGTAAATGGACTAAATGCACCAACCAAAAGACATAGGGTATCAGAATGGATAAAAAAAAACAAGACCCATCTATTTGCTGTCTACAAGAGACTCATTTTAGACCTGAGGACACCTTCAGATTGAAAATGAGGGGATGGAGAACTATTTATCATGCTACTGGAAGTCAAAGGAGAGCTGGAGTAGCCATACTTATATCAGACAAACTAGACTTTAAATTAAAGGCTGTAAGAAGAGATAAAGAAGGACATTATACAATAATTACAGGGTCTATCCATCAAGAACTAAATAAATGTCTACGTGCCGAATACGGGAGTCCCTAAATATATAAAACAATTACTCACAAACATAAGCAACCTTATTGACAAGAATGTGGTAATTGCAAGGAACTTTAATACCCCACTTACAACAATGGAAAGATCATCTAGACACATGGTCAATAAAGAAACAAGGGCCCTGAATGATACATTGGATCAGATGGACTTGACAGATATATTTAGAACTCTGCATCCCAAAGCAACAGAAGATACTTTCTTCTCGAGTGCACATGGAACATTCTCCAAGATAGATCACATACTGGGTCACAAAACAGCCCTTCATAAGTATACAAGAATTGAGATCATACCATGCATACTTTCAGACCACAATGCTATGAAGCTTGAAATCAACCACAGGAAAAAGTCTGGAAAACCTCCAAAAGCATGGAGGTTAAAAAACACCCTACTAAAGAATGAGTGGGTCAACCAGGCAATTAGAGAAGAAATTTAAAAATATATGGAAACAAATGAAAATGAAAATACAACAATCCAAACGCTTTGGGATGCAGCGAAGGCAGTCCTGAGAGGAAAATACATTGCAATCCAGGCCTATCGCCAGAAACAAGAAAAATCCCAAATACAAAATCTAACAGCACACCTAAAGGAAATAGAAGCAGAGCAGCAAAGACACCCTAAACCCAGCAGAAGAAGAGAAATAATAAAGATCAGAGCAGAAATAAACAATATAGAATCTAAAAAAAAAAAAAACTGTAGAGCAGATCAATGAAACCAAGAGTTGTTTTTTTTGAAAAAATAAACAAAATTGATAAACCTCTAGCCAGGCTTCTCAAAAAGAAAAGGGAGATGACCCAAATAGATAAAATCATGAATGAAAATGGAATTATTACAACCAATCCCTCAGAAATACAAGCAATGATCAGGGAATACTATGAAAAATTATATGCCAACAAACTGGACAACCTGGAAGAAATGGACAAATTCCCAAACACCCACACACTTCCAAAACTTAAACAGGAGGAAATAGAAAGCTTGAACAGACCCATAACCAGCAAAGAAATTGAATCAGTTATCAAAAATTTCCCAACAAATAAGAGTCCAGGACCAGGTGGCTTCCCTGGGGAATTCTACCGGCCATTTAAAGCGGAGATAATACCTATCCTTCTCAAGCTATTCCAAAAAATAGAAAGGGAAGGAAAACTTCCAGACTCATTCTATGAAGCCAGCATTACTTTGATTCCCAAACCAGACAGAGACCCAGTAAAAAAAGAGAACTACAGGCCAATATCCCTGATGAATATGGATGCCAAAATTCTCAACAATATACTAGCAAATCGAATTCAACAGCGTATATAAAAAGAATTATTCACCATGATCAAGTGGGATTCATTCATGGGCTGCAGGGCTCGTTCAACATTCGCAAATCAATCAACATGATACATCACATTAATAAAAGAAAAGATAAGAACCATATGATCCTGTCAATCGATGCAGAAAAAGCATTTGACAAAATTCAGCATCCTTTCTTAATAAAAACCCTCGAGAAAGTCGGGATAGAAGGAACATACTTAAACATCATAAAAGCCATTTATGAAAAGCCCACAGCTAATATCATCCTCAATGGGGAAAAACTGAGAGCTTTCCCCCTGAGATCAGGAATACGACGGGGATGTCCACTCTCACCGCTGTTGTTTAACACAGTGTTGGAAGTGCTAGCATCAGCAATCAGACAACAAAAGGAAATCAAAGGCATCAAAATTGGCAAAGATGAAGTCAAGCTTTCACTTTTTGCAGATACCATCATATTATACATGGAAAACCTGATAGACTCCACCAAAAGTCTGCTAGAACTGATACATGAATTCAGCAAAGTCGCAGGATACAAAATTAATGTACAGAAATGAGTTGCATTCTTATACACTAATAATGAAGCAACAGAAAGACAAATAAAGAAACTGATCCCATTCACAATTGCACCAAGAAGCATAAAATACCTAGGAATAAATCTAACCAAAGATGTAAAAGATCTGTATGCTGGAAACTATAGGAAGCTTATGAAGGAAACTGAAGAAGATATAAAGAAATGGAAAAACATTCCGTGCTCATGGGTTGGAAGAATAAATATTGTTAAAATGTCAACACTACCCAAAGCTATCTACACATTCAATGCAATCCCAATCAAAATTGCACCAGCATTCTTCTTGAAGCTAGAACAAGCAATCTTAAAATTCATATGGAACCACAAAAGACCCCGAATAGCCAAAGTAATTTTGAAGAAGACCAAAGCAGGAGGCATCAAAATCCCAGACTTTAGCCTCTACTACAAAGCTGTCATCATCAAGACAGCATGGTATTGGCACAAAAACAGACACATAGACCAATGGAATAGAATAGAAACCCCAGAACTAGACCCACAAAAGTATGGGCAACTCATCTTTGACAAAGTAGGAAAGAATATCCAATGGAAAAAAGTCTCTTTAACAAATGGTGCTGGGAGAACTGGACAGCAATATGCAGAAGAATGAAACTAGACCACTTTCTTACACCATTCACAAAAACAAACTCAAAATGGATAAAGGACCTGAATGTGAGACAGGAAACCATCAAAACCCTAGAGGAGAAAGCAGGAAACGACCTCTCTGACCTCAGCTGCAGCAATTTCTTACTTGACACATCCCCAAAGGCAAGGGAATTAAAAGCAAAAATGAACTATTGGGACCTCATGAAGATAAAAAGCTTCTGCGCAGCAAAGGAAACAATCAACAAAACTAAAAGGCAACCAACAGAATGGGAAAAGATATCTTTAAATGACATATTGGACAAAGGACTAGTATCCAAAATCTATAAAGAGCTCACCAAACTCCACACCCAAAAAACAAATAATCCAGTGAAGAAATGGGCAGAAAACATGAATAGACACTTCTCTAAAGAAGACATCCGGATGGCCAACAGGCACATGAAAAGATGCTCAACGTCGCTCCTCATCAGGGAAATACAAATCAAAACTACACTGAGATATCACCTCACGCCAGTCAGAGTGGCCAAAATGAGCAAATCAGGAGACTATAGATGCAGGCGAGGATGTGGAGAAATGGGAACCCTCTTGCACTGTTGGTGGGAATGCAAACTGGTGCAGCCACTCTGGAAAGCAGTGTGGAGGTTCCTCAAAAAATTAAAAATAGACCTACCCTATGACCCAGCAATAGCACTGCTAGGAATTTACCCAAGGGATACAGGAGTACTGATGCATAGGAGCACTTGTACCCCAATGTTTATCACTCTCAAGAATAGCCAAATTTTGGAAAAAGCCTAAATGTCCATCAACTGATGAATGGATAAAGACATTGTGGTTTATATACACAATGGAGTACTACGTGGCAAAGAGAAAGAATGAAATATGGCCCTTTGTAGCAACGTGGATGGAACTGGAGGGTGTGATGCTAAGTGAAATAATCCATACAGAGACAGACAGATACCATATGTTTTCACTCTTATGTGGATCCTGAAAAACTTAACAGAAACCCATGGGGGAGGGGAAGGAAAAAAAAATGAGGTTAGAGTGGGAGAGAGCCAAAGCATGAAAGACTCTTAAAAACTGAAAACAAACTGAGGGTTGATGGGGGGGGGGGGGGGTGGGAGGGAGGGAAGGGTAGGTGATGGGCATTGAAGAGGGCATCTTTTGGGATGAGCACTGGGTGTTTTATGGAAACCAATTTGACAATAAATTTCATATATTAAAAAAAATAATAAAATGGTTAACTTTTAATGTTAAAATGGTTAAGTTTTAATATAATCGAGGTAACTTTGATTAGTTAGATGCACAGTTGATTTCCAAGAATGGACAAGACACTTTATTGTTTTATTTTTCTTTTCTTTTTTTTAAAGTTTATTTATTTTGAGAGAGAGAACATGTGTGTGTGCGCGCGTGCGCACATGAGTGTGGGAGGGGCAGAGAGAGAGGGAAAGAGAGCATTCCAAGCAGGTTCCAAGCTGCCAGCGCAGAGCCTGACGTGGGGCTCAATCTCACGACCCACTGTGAGATCATGAACTGAGCCGAAATCAAGAGTTGGATGCTTAACTGACTTAGCTACCCAGGCGTCCCAATTTGTATATTTTTCTTAAGCAGAGGATGGCATAGAAGAGGTGAAATAGAACTAAATGGGAGACTATAGATTTGGATCTAGGTCTGGCTCTGCCCTCACTAACCGTGTGAAATGTAGTTGGTCACTTCTATTTGGGCTTCAGTTTCCTTGTCCTCACAGTAAGGAAATTGGACCAGGTGCTGTCTCGTCACTCCAATGCTAATTCAATTACTAAGTTCCAGTACAATGGTTGGTATCATGGAATCATGGTATCATGGAAAGTTGGTATCATGGAATCTGACTCTTGAGTTATATTACTTCACTTTCACTTAATCTTTCTGTGTCTGTGTCTCAGTTTTTCCCTTTGTGAACATGGGATGATAATACTTCCTATATTGGATGATTGATTAAATTATATAAATCCCGTGAATCACTTGAACAGTGCCTGGCATATCATGAATTTTCTAAAACCACTGATTATTTTTTATTACTTCTATGCAGCTGTAGTTATGTCCAAATATATATATTCATAAGACTGAAAATTCCAATCCTTTGAGATGAACTCTATATTTATAAATATTTTACAATAAAATATTTTTACAATATAAAATGGTTCTCAGTTTTAACAAATATTTGCAACCACATGATATAAATCAACCACTGATCTGATCACTTCTTCCATGTTTTAAAGGGGCCACAGTCTTGACAGTCTCATCAAAGTGGCTCCTGAAACAAACAGAACTAACCAAAGGTGAGGTTCATGGAACTCTTCTATACCTCTGTGTTTTTCTGTTTAACTTTAAAAAATGTAATAAAACTCATTGTCCCACCATGGAGACAGCCAGTGATGGGACCAAAAATCAACAGCTGTGTTAGAAACCTGGTGTTCAGGTCCTTGCTCAGGGCTCCCAGGCCGTGAGCTTTAATGGAGGATAGAGAATTTCTTATAATGTCTCTTATCAGTATGCGATTGTGCTTGGGATTTCAACATAATTCTATTTCAGTATAATAGGTCCACATAATACGTTGCAATCATTTACATGAAAGGGCCTGTGTGTGATTAAATTAGTTTATGAGTTAATTGGAAAGATTAATTAAATGATACAAACATTTCTGGCCTTTTTTTCTCTTCAGGGTATATAGCATATTGTACAATAATAAGGTATACCACATTAACCTTCTTGTTTAGGCTTTTGGTGTTAATGTTGGTATGAAAGCCCATTGTTATAATAATGTGTCTTTAGAGCTATGATTATTAATTTGAGTGTTTAGAATAAAAGCAATTTATGTAATCTGAAGTCTTGCTTGTTCTGATTTAGCACTACATGAAGTGCAATTCTGAAGTGATTTAATTAATATCTTAGAGTAGCCTCAATGTTACAGATTCACGTTATATGTATTACCTGCATACCTTAAATCAGGAAGTAACTCTGTTTTTTAAAAGTCCTAGGTTATGTTGTTTTGCTTGCTTGCTTTCGTTTTTGTTGGTTTTGGAGGGGATGGAAATGGGGAACACATGGAAATGATAAATCTTATATGTTTATATTCTTCTTTTGTTTGTTACAACCTCCCAAAATATCCTAAATGCTAATTCTGCTACCAAATATAATGTGGAAAGTCAAAAGCTCAAGAGTAATTTAAATTTGGGGTTGTCTTGAAAGAAACAAGAATAAAACTAAATTAAATTCTCATATGTACAAAATTGTGTAAGAAATGAATTCATAGCCACCTGCTTTTACATAGGGCTAAAAAGAATTCAAGTAATGATGAAGTTTTAAATTGGCAACAATTATTTAATTTAATATTCAAGTTGAAAAAAATGTACACGTTATTATTGATTTTAGTTGATTTTACCACCTATTGCAACTTGCAACATTTTTTTAGGATCCAAACTCATTCCCTCAGCATACACAAGGTAGGTTTTACCAAGATTATTGAGACTTTTGAGCAAGTTTCCAATTTCTGCCGAAAAATAAGATTAATCATTTGGCTAAAGGCATTCTGAAAGAGGACATGAAAAAAAATGAGAACAAATTGATTTATTGATATGTAGTGGTGTTGGATAGGCTCTTCTTTTTTCATTGTTTCAATTTACTTTATTATAGTATTGAAGCAAATTCTTCATAATTACCATTTGAGAAATTCGTTTTGACACAATAATAGCATAACTAGATCATTACTGTAAATTCACAGTAAATTAATTGTAAATTCATAAAGCCGGATAAAACAAAGAATATTGGCTTTCTACTCTTTCACAAACCCAAAGATTGATTTTTAAATGACTCGAGAAAGTTGGTGGCATAACATTCCTATACTATTCTTATAATATTCTTATACTAGAATATTTTTGGATGACATTGAATATATTTCTGTCTTCTTGGGAAGTTAAGACTCATTGTATATGGGGTCAAAAGTCAAGAAGTGCATACCAGAATAAGTCCAAGCTCCCTCTCAGGATTACTGTGATGATGTTGGTGAAGAGCATGGTGGAGATGTAAGCAGTTACTGTGGACAGAGAGAAAGGATGATAGTGGGAAGGAGCGTGAGGTTTGGGGTCCAGTTGCTATGGTTTAAAAACTGGTTCATTCTTAATCACTTCTTCCTACCTGCCCCCAAAGAGTGCCCTACCTTCCAGGAAGCTCGGTTTCTTTATTTGTAAAGGGAAGATGGTGATATCTACCTCAGTGGGTTGTTTTGAGGATTTTAAAAACTTTGGGAAGTAGAAACTCAGTAAACTTGTTACTTTTATCTAGGATCCCATTGTATGATTTACATGTGTCAAAAGAAAAAATGTCAGTCATAAAATTTGCTGGTTTCCAGCTGAATTTGACCTTTTATTTTATTTTGTTTTAGCAGTAAAGCAAGTCTTGATGAACTTATTAATGTAGGCCCCAAAGCTGTCAAAAACATGACTGGGTAAGAGAAAGATGTTAATTTGTTTTGTTTTGTTTTGTTTTGTTTTGTTTTGTTGTGTTGTGTTGTGTTTTGTTTTTCCTCTTAAAACACAATACAGATGTAAATAATTTGTAGTCATTCTGTGGGCAAACTGAATATAGGTCTTGAAAAACCATCATGATTTTGATATATTCCTGGAAATAAATATCTATTTGTTCCTAGCAAGAAAGAGAGGTAGCTGAAGAAAATAATATGCTGGTGTCTTTACTTCTTTCCACCTCAAGTGAAGCAGTTGAAGAGACCGATTGTGAGAACATAGCTGGTCTATGTGCTAATTTGTTGTTTTTTCCTTTATGATACTGATGTTAACACCTTTGTCTCTTGAACTGATGACAATTTGTTAATAATAGTTAATTCCTAAAAACACCTAGAACACTTTATTAGATGTAGTAGCAGCATTACCTTTACTTCATTTCATAGAACATTTTCTGGTAGTCGGTGGAAATTTTATGAGGTTTATTGTTTCTTAGATAGTTTGATGCTCCCAGCAAAGTTGTGGATATAAAATTTGGTATTTCTTTAGGCAGTGTCTGTAAGATAATAAAACTCGCTTTTTGTCTCTGGGTATATGAAGATTTTTAAACTATTGCACACTATATACATATATTGATTTCCCTTTTTGAGTTTAGTTGGTACATATAAAAACTGCAAAATTTTAGAGATCAAGGAAGGAATCCCAAAGAACTCCCAGCCCTGTTAGTCTGAACAATTTTGAAAACCCCTGTTTCAGTCAAACCTATTCAATTTCCAGAAGAGGAAACAGACTCACAAAGGTTAAGTGATCTGACCAGGGTCACGGAGAAAACTAGTGGAAGACTGATAGTTTTGTGATCTGTTAGGGAATGAATAATTATGAGGAACCTATTGGGTTTGAAGCTTGCAACTAGGTATCATTAGTTGCACATTAAGTATAATTATAGGCCATGGATGCCAAAAAGAGAATTCAGTAGACATACTCAGTCTTATTAACAGCAGGCAATTATCATAGATTAAAGCTAATTATGTACTGGGGGGCACAGAGATGTTACTCCAAGAGAAGAATAGGTTGTCAATTTAATATATTACATTTTGGAACACTCATGTACTGCTTGCTGAATATAGAATGCATTGTCAGTACATTGCATTTAAAAGGGAAAAGAAGCACTGAATAGCTCATTTAATAAACATGACAGGCAGTCAAGCCCATATCCATAGTTTCCTAGGAGTAGAAGACGTTGGAGACGGGCAGAGTCTTAGAGATGTTCCAGTCTCCTCATTTTACAGATGAGAATACTGAGGCCAGGAGCAAAAATCTCATAGTCTCCGTGAGTTCTTCTGACTCCCAGCCCAACTCCTGGGGGCTCCCAGCACACCAACTTTAATCTTAAAAGAAATGAAAGTTAATTAAACACCTCCAGAAATAGTGGAGGTTTATAGAGCTAGGATTGTTGCTCTTGCCATGGGACAGCCAGAAGGTGTCCTTTACTGCTCTACAGGGTCACTTGAAATATTATTTCATAGGTGACAATGGCACAAATGTGCAAATGGCTGCAAAACACTTTGCAGCTCTTAAACTACATGGAGTCAGTGATAGATAAATATTCTAACATACCCGTTTACTATATCCTTAAAGCAAAACAAATGAGAGCAGAAACTTGTTACAGAAAGAATGTCACATTTTTCCCGGATAAAGTTTAGATATAAGATTTCTGCATTTTCAGGGACCCAAGGCCTGAAAAAGGGGTCTATAAATTTGTTATTTTCAAGTCATTGAGATAAATTGCGTGATGCTATCAATCAAGGCAATTCAGAACTGATACTGAGATCCTCGTTTTGTTAAAACACTGTTGTCTTTTCAGTAGTGGTAGAACATAGCATACAATTATATATTTTCTAAGCCAGGATTTCTCAAACTATGGGTCAAAACCCACCAACGGGTCTTGTAATTTTTACAGCAAGTAGCAATCAGCACTTTCCCTCAATTAAATAAAATTAATTAAATAGAGTGGAAAACATGAGAGTTATTATGTAGGAAGGGTATTATTTAATGAAATTTGTGTTTGCTTATGTGTGTGTGTGAGTGTGCATATCTCTATCTGAAGAGAGTATTGAGTTGTGATGTAAACCTTATTTCTTTTTTTTAAGTTTATTTATTTATTTTGAGAGAGAGAGCACAAATGCCTGCAAGTGTGAGTGGGTAAGGGGCAGAGAGAGTAGGAGAGAGAGACTCTCAAGCAGGCTCTGTGCTAATGGCAGGGGCTCAATCTCACGAACCTTGAGATCATGACCTGAGCCAAAATCAAGAGTTGGATGCTTAACTGACTGAGTCACCCAGGCGCCCCTAAAATGTATTTCTTAATGCGCTTTATGAAACAGTAATTTGAATATCACTTTTCCAGGTTGTTGTATAAATGACATTTTCTGTGCTCATCAGAAGAGTGAAAATGGAAGTTCCCATGGTTGTGTGTGCAGTTTAATCATGTTGGCACATGAATGTTGTATGTAGTTACACTAAAAAATATTATGGCCTTTGAACACATTATCTTCTCTACAAAGTCTTATTCTTTGTATTTTTTATCCTAATATATGAAATTAACCTCACTTTATTTTATTTAAAAAATTTTTTAATTCCTGTACAGTTAACATACAGTGTTACAATAGTTTAAGGTGTAAAATAATCTCACTTTAGAGGTCATTGTCTTTTAGGCACAGTTGACTTTATACTAAATCTTGCAATCAATTTATACAAGGAAATTATATTTTGGATAGCTCTTATAGGATAATCCTTCCTTTAATAGTATTTGTAGAAACCAATTGGTTATCTTTAATTGCGAATACTATTCCTGAAGATAATTCAAAACAGTGAAAATTCAGTTAGCAGCTTTCTGTCTACCGTGGAAATCTGAGAACAATGATGGAAGCCAGGGGCTGGGAAGCACATTCAATGGAAATATTAGGTTTGGGGGAGGGAAATGCAGACTTTTTCTCAGAACTTTTCAGTGATGAAGTTCTAAAGGGCTCCCCTTCAGCTCTCAACATTGTTTTAATATTTTTGACAAGTAAAATGTCTCTTATTTTTATATAAGGAGAAAGGACTGTTTGGAGGGAAGGGTAGACAGGCAAGTTGGTGTCCAAGATGTACTGAAAGCAGGCATTCTCAGTCCTGTGATTTCTATTTTTTTTTTAATGTTTATTTATTTTTGAGAGAGAGAGAGAGCACACATGCTCATGAGTGGGGGAGGGGCAGACAGAGAGGGAAACAGAGAATCTCAAGCAGGCTGTGTCCACTGTCTGCGCTGAGCCTGACATGGAGTTCGAACCCGCAGACTGTGAAATCATGACCCGAGCTGAAATGAAAAGTTGGACGCTTAACTGACTGAGTCATCCAGGCACCCCAGTCCTATGATTTCTTGCCATTACAGGCTGACACATTTCTCTGAATAAATATTAAAAAGGGGTTTACGGGAACAACTGAAAAATCACCACCTGCCAGCCCTTAAAACAAGGTATGACACGAAGGCAGTGAATGGCAGCAAACTATGTGGGAAGAAATACTGTTCTTGACTGAGGAAACAAACTGGTGTGGCTTCAGATAGGAAGCAGACAGTCTTCAGAGCATGTAACTAATTTGACCATGAACAGCTGAGTTCATTTCAGCTTTTTAGTCATTGTAAAGGAAAGAAATGTCATGGTTTTGAAGGATTTCTAGAACGCTCCTTGCCAAGTCTTATGCTAAGTATAATCCCAATTTTAGAGCTTATTTTAAAAAATATCTTCAGTTGGTGAATATGATTTAAAAACTAACAAGGACAAGGACATTAAAATCAGCTTGTATCTTCATAACGTTAAAACACTGCAAAGTGGAAAGTTGTTAATCCCAGATGTTTGCTGTGAACACCAGCCAGCGTGCCCTCGTAGATGTGCTCTGGCTATGAAGTATGTAAAGTCAGAGCAACTTCTCTTCAAATCCAGCATAGACTGTCCCCCCAAATTAGCTAGAAAACTTATTTGAAGGCTGTTCTATGCCAAACCAGTATGTCTCATGCTAAATGATAAGACGGCTAATCCTTTCTTCTAATTCCAACCAACTTGAACCCGCATTACCTCTAACCCAAGCTACTTTAATTTTTTTTTTCACGTAAAGAAATCGAGATCTTGATAAGCTCATCAGAGTGAGTCCTGAAACTCTCACCAACAACCGAAGGTAATAGAACTATATTAATTTTTGTACTTTGGGCAGGAAGAATATTTTGGTTTATTATTATTTCAAGCAGATTTATAACCTTAATGCTCCTGCCAAAAGAACTTTACCATTAACCTTCTCTCCTTTTATTTTTCTATTTAAAGAAACCAGGATCTGGATAACCTCATCAAAGTGAGTCCTGCAGTGACCAGAAGCAGTCAGAGGTAATCAAATAAAATAGTCATTTCATGTTTTCATCTGTCTGTTGCCCCTGGGTGCAGTGGATTTATAATGTGGCTTTATTGACCCAGTGCAACCAAAACCTATCACTAAGCTGAATTTATTTATTTTTTTCTCTTTTGAACAGTGAAGGCTTGGACAGTCTCATTAAAGTGAAATCTTCAGGTCTCAAAAACACTGAGCGGTAAATGACTTTGCCTATCTTGAGGTGTTCTCAAGGTTCTAGTTAGGAATTGTGTTTCTTTCTCTCTCTCTTAAAGAAGCCTTTTATTGGGGTGCCTGGGTGGCTCAGTTGGTTAAGCATCTGACTTCAGCTCAGGCCATGATCTCACAGATGGTGAGTTCGAGCCCCATGTCAGGCTCTGTGCTGACAGCTCAGAACCTGGACCCTGCTTCAGATTCTGTGTCTCCCTCTCTCTCTGCCCCTCCCCTGCTTGCTCTCTGTCTCTCTCTCTCTCTCTCTTAAAAATAAATAAACATAAAAAATTTTTTTAAAAAGAAGCCTTTTATTTTTCTTTAGTGTTCAAATGAAGACACAGTTCTAAGTCATGTGTCTCCTGTCAGCAAGGAAACATCTTGCACTCCTCTGGAATCGCACTATTTGGGACTCGGTTCTGTACTTTTTATTTATTTACAGGAGTGCAACTTTGTTTGTTGTCTACAGCATGTTAGGACTGAAATGAAAACTGAATGCAATCAAATCAGAAGAAAACGTATTTCCAAGAAACTGAACCAAACTGGTGGCTTATATAGATGACTATAGAGCATCAGAAAGGATATTCAGGGTCCTCAAATTACAGATCCACAGTTTGTGTGGACTCACAGAATATTACAGCAGATTTTTAACCTTGAACTTCCATTTTGAGTTCTGCAAATATAGTATGATTTAGTATCTTTATGTGATATC
This sequence comes from Panthera tigris, assembly GCF_018350195.1. Lineage (NCBI taxonomy): Eukaryota > Metazoa > Chordata > Mammalia > Carnivora > Felidae > Panthera > Panthera tigris. Next base: position 51,222,119 of record NC_056660.1, read on the forward strand.
TACATCTTTCACCTAAAGGGGCTTATTAATAGACAATAAGGTAATAATAGATAATGCACCCAAGTGCCTAATACCAGAAATTCAAATTGTCCTGCTGACCTGAAATGTTATCATTATAAACATAAAGCTGGGAACCATAGTGTCAATATTCTAAGATGAGGAAAGCAAGTTAACATACGGAAACGTGCTTCGAACCCACTGGGGGAAAGAAGGCAGTGTAGTACATTCATGGCTCAACTCTTGCGTCTCCTAGTTTGTTGTCTATGTTAGTATGTGATTTTGCTATTTCTGCTTATATGGTTTTATCACTGGGGTGATGGGGTCTTTGGAGGAGGGAGGCACTGGAAGAGCCACCATCACTGAGAGAAGTAGCATTTACTGAGCCCCTTTCATGTGACTGGCAATTTACATACATTCAATCCTTACAATGAGAAACATATTCATGAGAAATATATTCATATAACCTACTTTATAGAAGAGGGGAGTATAGCTCAAAGACATTAAATGACCTTCTGAAGAAATAAAACATATCCTGGGTCTAAACTCACGTCCTTCTGATGCCACTGCCTAGAAGAAAAACAGACTCCCATCTTCTTTCCATCCTTTATACTCACCACAGTCCCTTCCCTTCTAAATCCCCCTTCCTGCAGCAAAAGAAGTACAATTAGATATGCTTATTCTAGCAAATTATCACTTAAGTGACAGGGAAGAGAGAAAGTACTTACCTCATAGAGGTTTCCTACCAGCTGAAATAACAGATTTTGGTGTCAACCCTGCCACTGATGATTGTATGGAAATATCTCTGTTAAGTGGAAGCATTTCTTCATAGTGGTTTTGGTTGGGATGGAATTTTCTTTTTATTAGTAATAGTATTAGGATTGTTAGGAGGTCCCCAACTGTGCTGGAAGTGATTAGGTTTAATAACCACGTACAGAATAACTAACAGTGGCTCCTATAGCCAACCCCTCCCTCAGTGTCTGATTCCACAAAATGTACTTCTCTCTGTCTCTCTGTCTCTGTCTCTGTCACACACACACACACACACACACACACACACACACACACACACTTTCCTCTTTTTCTCACTTTTCCTTCCTTCCCTCCTTCCCTCTGGCACATGTGCTATGTTGACAGACCATGGTAACTTTCTGGTAAGAGTTTTATCTTTTGTTTATTAGAAGATGCCAATTTTATAAAGAGGTAGTTTGTATTTCAGCAACTTCTAATAAAACATCTATAGAAAGAAGGCATTTTCCTTATATGGACGAGATTCCTATAAAAATAAAATTTTAAAATATTGGCCATCATGTGGCTTTCGGATGGAGGCTTGATCCATAAATCTAACCTAAGCAACGTCTGACTCTTCTTTACGAGTGACACCAGATTTAATGATAATCAGCCAGGTTATCAAGAATTAGAGCAGAACAGACAAACAGGAAAGCTGTTTACTTGAAAAAAGTGACTTCATTCAATTGGCTCAGCCACCTGTAACTATAATGTATCTACCCTGCCCACTTTATTTTAATGGGTAAAGAGAGGGGCATTTTAAAGAATCTCCCAGAGGGATAACAGCCACAGGCAATTTTACATCCAATTCAATGTGACATGGCCACTGATTATTTAATAGCAGAACAGCAGTGAATTAGAGTCCTTTTTATGTGACTTTGCTGACATTTCCAGCAGCTGTATATGTAATTCACACTTAGGGGTGGAATAAACTTTGGTCATCGATCAGAATATAAGCAGGTGTCCCTGAGCTCCTTCTAGGAACATAACAACATGAACAAATGCAAATGTGCACAGAATTTTCATTTATTCAGGGAGAAACTGCATGGCTTTTAGCAGTGACAGCCTCGCATTGTCATGAACCAACATAAAAAGGAGGCATTCAATTATCTGAGGCTACAAACTTCTGCTCCCAAATGAAGATTGAAAAGCAGCTAGTGCCATGGAGGCCTTTACAGTTAGAAAAGACATCCTTCATCTGAAGTAGAAAAAAGATTCTGAACTATTTGTATTATTATACTTCCATAATTTTAAGGGCTTCCTACTTCCTAAGACATATACCTCCAAGTTTTAGTATTCCAACAAGAGAAGAGTTTCTTCCTATCTTCCTATTGCAGATTTCTCATATTTCTGCTCAAGGAAGAAAGCTGGGGGAAGGGGTGACCTTGACTCTTTCCAGTGCTTCATTCCCCATAATTGGCAGGCCACTCTGCATGCCTCTATCTCAGGAACTAAGATACCTTATCTTTTCCGATACTACCAGGACCAGAATACAATTCGGCCTCCTAATTGGTCCCTCTGCTACCAGTTTCGCCTTCTGTCCTTTAGTCCATTAGCCACACTGTAGAGTGATCTTCCTGAAGCACAGATCTGATCACGTCATTCTGATTAAATCCTCTTGTGGCTTCCCATTGCCGTTGGACAATGGCCATACTCTTAACCTGGTTTCCGAAGCCTAGCTGATCCTGCCTTCACAGGCTTTCCCCACCCCTACCCACCGTGATGCTCCCTCCACAGGCAAACCCCACCCATCTTTCATTCATATTGCATTGATAACTTCTACTTATTCTTTAGGTCTCAAATTAGGTGTCTCTCACTTAGCTCAGGGAGGCCCCTACCCCGGACCCACCACATCTGCATCAGATGCTTCTTTTAGATATTCTCAAGCTGTCTGACCTTCCTGTCCCAAGCTTTTGTCTCCTAGAGGGAATTATTATTTAATCACCTCTCCCCAACTATAAGATTTTTGAGGGTAAGGATTGGGTCTGTCTTGTTCACTTCTTTACTTACAATATAGGTAGAGCACAATGCCTGACACATTTTCGGTGCTTAACAAAAACTCTGTGAATTAGTCTAAAATCTCAAACTAATCAAGGACCTTTGGTCGTCCATCTAGATAAAGCTTATTGCTTTTCAGCTCTAACATTCTGAGCCCCCACAAGTGAAACCAGATTGAAGGAATCTGATATGACTGGTCTGCTTGCTGAAGCCATTGGCTATCTCTTGCTCATGACATAACCTCAATCAACCATGGTGATGACTTAAAGCCACTAAAATTCTTGAGTACATCTTACATTTAAAATACCTACATTTTCCAATTACCTATGGACCTGTTAATTTCTTTAATATAAAATATTTAAGACTTTCTCATTGAAAAGACCTATAAAGATATATAAAACCAGGCCCATTTTGCCATGTCAACAGAGCTGAAGAATTATACCACTTATCTCTCTGTATTCTGTACTTCCTTTTGAAAGACAAATATTCCTTTTGAACTAAAGCTTAATGCCTAAGATTTAGTTCTTGGCATAGAAGAAGTGCCATAGTAAATTTTTTATATGGAGGCTCTTAATTTTGCAAATGTGTTTGATACTCTACAAAAGCAATTTAAGTAAGCTGTAGAGAGAGAAACATATTGCAGCTTTTAATAAATACCTCCCACGCCCTCATGAGAGTGGTGAGTGAGCTGTTAACTTTCTCTCATGCAGAGCGTATCTTGAGAAAAGTTGTATAAAAGCAGACATAGTAATACCTATTTTTTTCTTCATCTGCTCTGTAGTGGGACAGTGGAAAATAGATATTACTATAACAAAGATAAATGCTTATATCTAAGATTTGTGCTGTGACTTTACATAACAGGTAACTCATTCCCCACCCCACCCCCAATTTTGAAAGCTACATTTAAAAAAGCCTTTTTAGGTGCAAAGGTTAACAAAATTTCTTTTTAGCCTTCCTCACTGTATCCACAGAGAACTGGCAATTTTTCTTGGAGCTAATTCAAATTGCTCATAAATGTATACAGTTATAAAGTCTTCCTTCCACTGCAACTGTCATGGAAAGGGTTTGGAATCAAGCCTTTGCTCCACCCTGCTGCATTTAGCTGGGCTTCTATAAAAATCTGCTTGTCACACTTTGGCGCACAGCTTTTCCTTTTCTACCACAGTGTAAAAACACGACGCAATAGATGTGTTCTTACTGAGAGAGTGGGAATTTATTTTTGTATCCTTCAACTTGGGAAGTTTATGGGCAATCTGAACTTCTTTTATTGGATCTTCCAATCTAGCTGATGACGTCAATCAGAGTGAGCAACCAAAGCAAATACACATTTTGTGCTTCTCATACTCTGGAACTTTTCATTTTGCTTTGCATATTAGTATAGATTATTCAGAATAAAATATTATAATCCACTCTGTCAAATTTGATATGTGATGCTGTTTAATAAAAACAACAAAGATTCTATGAAACCACTAATGTGGTTTATTTGATGATTCACAATTATACCACTTTGGGCATACGCTTCTTTGAAGGCTTTTGCATAGGTTCCAATTTTGAGTTACCTACTTGTAGTTGTTGGATTTGTTAGATTCTGGCTTCTCCTTGTTTCTCAGGTCCAAGCCTATTCCTGCTCTCCCTCCTAGTAGCTGGGGTCCACAAAGGCTTGGGTCCTTGGGCGGGGATGGAGGATGTGCAAAGACCCAGCGTCCGCAGAAGCCAGGAACAGAAAGTGCCAGCAGAAGTGAGGATGTGCAGGATCAGGCTGAGAAACCGAGGGTAATCATGTTGTGAAGGCACAGGAGATCTCTATTAGTTTTCTAGGGGTGCCATAACAAGTACCACAGACTGAGGGGCTTAAAATAGAGATGTATTTCGCACAGTTCTACAAGCTAGAAGTCCAAGAATAAGGTGACTTGTCTGCAGGGTTGGTTCCCTCTGATGATTGAGAGAGGAGTCTATTCTAGGTCTCTCTCCTTGGCTTGTAGAAGGCTGCCTTCATCCTGTATCTTCACATTGTCTTCCATCTGTGTGTGTCTTAGTCCAAATTTCCTCTTCTTGTAAAGATACCAGTCATATTGGATTAGGGCCTACCCTAATGACCTCATTTGAATGTGATTACCTCTGTGAAGACCCTATCTTTAAGGAAAGTCACATTCTGACATACTAGCATTAGGACTTCAGCATGTGAATTTGGTGGGGGAAACACAATTCCATCCCTAACAATGTCCCAGAACAAGGATACAAAGCCAGATCTAAGACCTGCATAAAAAAAGAAATATATGCAATTGGTGACTGACACCAATGGAGATGAAATGTCCATCACTTCCTTTACTGATCTTTTTCTACAAGGTCATGGTGCACACTAAGCGTCTGGATGTGGGTGGAGCTGACTGCCTTAAAAGTTCGGGGTCTAATGTCTTCCCCTTGGGGACCCATTTAATATCTGTTCTCAGAGCTAGGTAAGGTAGTTAAAGGTCTCCCCTAGAGAAGTGGAAAAAGGGAATTTAAATTTAATCTCAGAAATCTTTGGGAGCAGTTTCTAAGTGCAAAGCCATGTAAGGCCATGGCAGTGAGACTCTACTCTCAAGTTATAGTGAAAACCATCAGTGTCCATCAGTGGCCCTCAGTTCATCCTAGGTTAGCAGCAGGAGAATCATTTGCTGGGACAAAATTCTAATTCTCCCAAGATTCACATATCCTGGCGAAACTGGATATGTGACATCATGGTACTTCTCTTAATTTTATTTCATTATCCCCAAGTATGTAGTAAAGTATTATTTTAAAATTATCAAAGGAGGATTACTTAATGCCCAGATTATTAAAGTAGTACAGTGGCCCTTGAGGCCAAGAAGGTAGCTCTAATAATTAGCGAAGGGCCATCAGGGTTTAGCAAAAGTCTTCTGTCTCCCTTTCTAAATTTGAATGATGTGATCTGGGAAGTTTCCTTACATAGTTCATTGAGAGAGTCAGTTCTGAATTTTACATCATTCAGACTGCAGAATCAGATGATTGCAATACTTCTGAGCTACTCCTGAAATCTTGTGCTTTTTACTTGTGTTACTTAGCATATTTTCCCTACTGTAACTCCCATTAAAAAATAATCTAACTAATTTCTACATTTTCAAAATTATGCAGCTAGTATTTTAAATGTGAAGTTTAAATGTAGCTATGGAATGCTACCCAATTTGCAGATTTATCAATTATTGGTAGTTTGGATGTTATATGAAAGGAGTATTAAATCTCAATACACTACAAGAAATTTTTGTAGTATTGTTCATCCTTATCAATATTAATTTTGTGAGTGAGAGTCCATACTCTGATTCCATGTGAGTGAGAGTCCATACTCTGATTCCTTGTTTAAATCTACTATTCAAAATCATGAGCAGGGAGATTTATAAAAACTAGAGTTAATTCCAAAGATGAGAGAAATTAGAGCAGAAATACAAATGAAAAGGCAGTCCATCAAAATAGTGAAATCAATAGTGCCTCCTGCTGTGTCACTGAACTTCTGTTAGCTGTCATTTATTTGTGCTTATTCAGTTCACCCACAACGGAGGTCGCTGTGCCATGAATGTTACTTACATTAACTCATTCATTCTCACCACAACTTAATGAAATTAGATAGGGTTAGTCTAGTTTACAAAAGGAAGATTAAGAAGGCTGATTAACTTGTCCACAGAAATAGAAGAGATGGCCTCATTGTTCTGGCTTCTAAACAACTGTCCTAATCAATTGGGTTCATGACAAAGGCTTTTCCAAACTCATGGGGGAAAAAATAATCAAGAACCACCAGTGATATAGCCAATATATAAATAACTAATATTTGAAAAAAAAACATATCAGAGGACATTGTAGATCGTGAAAGCATATGAAAATCATTGCTGCAGCTCAAGATTCAAGAATCTAATTGTCCGATTTATCCTCCACATTATGTATTGTTTATTCAAATTTTGGGTTTCATGTTTCTGTGATCTACAAAGATGGAATGAAGTCTCTAATTAAATATCCAAGAATTGACATTGGATGGGCAGGTGGCTTGGCCTCAAATCTTGACTCTTTTACAAATTAGTTAATTGACCTTGGAAAATTCACTTAGCCTTCCTGAGCCCCAGATGCTGTCCTGCAGGGTTTTGTGAGATCTGAATGAGATAATCCATGTGAAAATACATAGTTAGTACTTTGTGACACAAAGTTAGTACTCATTAAATGTTAACTGAATGAGACTATAAATAATTGTTTATTTACAGACCAGATTTCTCAAATCTTCCAAAAGATTCTTTCTTTCTCACACATAACCTATGCTTTCATATTTGAGTTATAGATCAAATAGCTCAATGTCTGATTTCCAATGTTCTGTATGATATATATATTTATTTATACATATTTATACTATACATAATAATTATGTGGGTTTTTTTCACCTATAGCGACCAAGACCTGAAAAATTTAATTGAAGTAAATTCTAATGTCTCTGAAAATAAAAATGGAAGGTAAGACTTATTATAATTTACTTTTTTTGTTATCAATTTCATATGAGCCTACACAAATTATATAACATTAGAAGATTTACTGAGGAGTTGAATTGTATTATGGTATTTAGATATAAATACGATTGAAATACAAAAATCAATATGCAGAGTACTTAATAGATAATATGGAAAAAAGTTAACAAAAGTCAAATTCTGTTGGAATTTCTGACTAAGGGCCTTCTATTCAATTGCTTAGTGTAAAAGGCATCATGGAAATTCAAAGCTCTGCACTTGGCTGTGAAAATTTATTTTTACTTATTGTTGCTTGGTAGTTTTTCAGTGGTGCAGAAAGCACTCTGGGAATGTCTTTCTTGGATACCTAGTGCTAAAAGAATGCGCAAATTCATCACAGCTACAAAACAAGACCTAGTTTTGGAATTTCTTTACACTGCACAGTATAATGGCATTAAAACTGTTGTATTTTGTTTCTTATACAAGGAAAGCTGGGATAGAAGCTCTACTTCATTGTCGTTACAGACTGTTTAGGGAAGAATTAAATTGTTTTCCGTGTTTTGCAGTCTCCCCAGACCTATGGGGGACTCTAAAAACAATGGGTTCCTATTTTTTACCTTCATAAGGTACAGTTGTCTTTTCTGTTAAAAAATTTGCTATACAAAGAAATGATACTGTCAATGTTGTGTGTGGAGAGTGGAAAAGCAGAAAGAGATCTGGGTCCCCAAGATGTCTACAAAAGACTCTTGCATCTAATGTTAGTTTCTTTCTCTTCCATTAATTCCCTAAATCATCTTCTGCCTTCTTTTCTTGTGATCACACAAAAGGTTTTGATAAAACTAGGGAGGGTAAGTTTTCAATAGAATCTGTTTATCTTAGAAAAACATCCATTATTTTGGAAGTAGGACTGGTCTTACAGTTAGCCAGTCTCACTCAAGTATTATCTGGAAATGATTAAGGTAAAAAATTGCAAGTAAATGTTTATGTATGGTTAAGGAACTTCTCATTTAATATGATTTGACACATGCTCCAATTTCAGCGTGACTTGTTTATGAAGGATTAATGAAGAAATGGAATATTATGGAAATTTAAGAGCAGGAATGGTAGCATGGGCGGACCTCATAGAGGCCTGATCTGGAAGGTTATTTCTTCTTGGCCAGAGGACATTCCGTAAGGAATCCTTGGACATTAACCCTAGTTCTTTGTTATTACTATAACTTAGCTACTTCCTGAATATTGGCCACTTCCTATTTTTGTCTTGCTTTTCCTTCTGCGTATTGGCTTTCTTATTCTTTACCCTATATCTATTTGATAACCAAGAATCTTTGCTGCTTTGCAGTTTCTACCTCCTCATACCTTGAGCTTACTCATGGTAAGCTTTTTCATGGCCTGTCTGGCCTTCTAAAGCAAGGCATTATGGATGTGGCCATCTGCACTGAAGATGGTGTATAGATGGAAAACACCATGGTTGACAATAAGATACACATATTCTCCTTTCCCTTCCTGCAGTTTTGTCTGTGTCTCCTGCCTGACATAATCCAACTGTGACATACATTCACAAATGTACCCACTCTCTCCCAGTGAGACAGGAATCATCACATTCAGTTACTATGTCAAGAAGCCTTAACTACCACCACTACAAAACCATTTTTTGATCCCTGACTTCTGTTTCCAGGTAGTGTTCATTCTCCTTCAGTTCGATCACAATCCTGAATATGTACAATGTTTCATGGTCTGCTCTCTAGAAATGAAATGGAAAATGTAAGCACCACCCTGGCACTGACACAAGAACTGTAATAAAAAATTTCCCCTGGAACAGAATGGAAAAAAGAAATCTCTGGGCCCAATTTTTGTGCCCATGTATTCTGGCTACAAAAAAGGACTTTCCAAATGGGTAAATGGGTAAATATTTAATAGGAAGAAAATTAAGAAAATTCACAGAGAGTAAGAGACTTGACTAAGTGTAGAAGTTTAGTAATTAGAGGGCTGGGATGAACCTGATTGTTCTGGCATCACGTCCTCTCTTTATTTTTTATAGTAGACTACTTTTTAAAACTATGTTTAAAATTTATAGTTTTTTACAAGAGCTCAAGACCTTGACATTTTATAGAAGTAAACCCCAACACATAGGATACAAAATAGTAAGCTCTTAATAAGATTTTATTCTTTATGCAAAAGAGATTTATAAAATTTGCAGTGGTATCAATGTTTATCAGTTGAAGTTGTTTTATGGTGTTTGAATCTTAGGTTGCTAATGTTAAGTTAGTAAGACAATGGAAATCTAAATAAGAGTCCTGGGCCAATCTGCTAAACTGAGACTTGATTCACTTTATGAATGTATTCACTTTGTATAGTAATTGGATGTCCAAGTAAATATATTTTTATAATTAGCATATTCATAGAGTGTACAACCATCACCACAATCAATTTTAGAACATATGTATCACCTCAGAAATCAACTCCATACCCATGAACAGTCACACATCATTTTCCTCCCAACCCCTCATCCCTAGCCTGCTTTCTGTTTCGATGAATTGCCTATTCTGAACATTTCATATAAATGGACTCATATAATATGCGGTCCTTTATGACTGGCTTCTTTCAAGATTCATCCATTTAATAGCATGTATCAGTACTTTATTTCTTTTTATTGCCAAATAGTATTTGTCCATTGTATAGCTAAACAGCATTTTGTTTATTCATTAATTGATGGACATTTGAATTGTCTTTGAATTTTGGATTGTATTTAACTATTGTAAACAATGCTGCATATATGTTTTTGTGTGGGATATGTTTTCATTTTCTTGGGTGTATACTTAGGAGTGGAATGGCTGGATTGTACAGTAACTCTATGTTTAACCATCTAAGGAACCACCAAACTATTTTCAAATCAGCTGTACCATTTTATACTCTCACTAGCAATGTATGAAGATTCCAGATAGGTGAATTTTCAAGCTGAATTTCCAGCACAGGAGACATTTTCTCAAGAGTAATCCCATTTGAAATTCTGTAAGATCCAACACAGTGCTTGAATTTATATTTTGTAGAGTTGTTATTTAATTAATTAAGACACGAAACTATGACCATTAATTGGAAGTTATAATTCAACAATTTGTTTCAATGAATAATAACTTTTAAAGATAGAACTGTTAATTAACAAACATTGTGAGTCATGAGTTCTCCTTTATGAGGATTATTCAAGGCATCTGAGAGCAATACTTGGGCAGGGTTCCACAATTGTACTGGTTCCCAAACTTTAGTGTATGTCACAACCACCGGCTGATAGAAAGACCACAGTTTGAGAACCAGTACTCTTCTGGGTAAGATGATGGGCTCCCCAGCCTCTTAGGTGGTGGTTCTCAACCTTAACTTGCATGTGAGACTCAGTGAAAAGGCTTAAAAGAATCCCAGTGCCCAAGCTGTAATCCAAGCTAATTAAATGAGAATATCTGGATGTGGGGCCAAGTAGCATTGTAAAAAGCACCACAGGTTATTTCACTGGTTGCCAAAGTATTTTTTAACTATTTCTATGGTTCTAAATAATTAAAAAAATATATTGTTACCACTTATTGGCATCAAGATAGAATTTCCTTTTTAACATCTATCACCATCTCTGGAAGAACAAAGAAAGACTTGGCAAGTATTACAGAGCCTAGGAGACTAAAGAGACATGATTATTATGTGGAAGATATATCCTGATTCTGATTCTGGAACTGAGAAAGGACATCAGAGGAAAAACTGATGAAATACAAATGAAGTGTGTAGATTAGTAAATAGTATTGTACCACGTTGATTCTTTAGTTTTGACAAATATACCATGGTTATGTATGATATTAGTATTAGGAGAAGCTGGGTGAAGGGTAGACAGATTCTCCACCTGTCTTTGTAATTTTCCCATACACTTAAAATTATTCCAAAATAAAAGGTCTTTTTTAAAAAAAATCTGTCATCTTCCAAACCTACTGGCATAGCAAAACCCATCAAAAAGTTTATTGTTCCACATTTCAAATTTGCTTACTAGTATTTAGTTTTCATTCACAATTATAAAAATTAAATCTTAGTGAAGCCATTATCATCATCTTATGATAAACACAGCTAGGAGATGCTACTTGTATTATTATTCTGTCTGGGCTTCCATAACAAAAGACCACAGACCAGGTGGCTTAAACAACAAAAATTTATTTTCTCACAATTCTGGAGGCTAGAAGTCCAAGATCAAGACCACAGACCAGGTGGCTTAAACAACAAAAATTTATTTTCTCACAATTCTGGAGGCTAGAAGTCCAAGATCAAGATGTTGTCAGGTTTGGCTTCTCCTGAGACATTTTTCCTTGGCTTACAGATGGCCACTTTCACACTGTGGCCTCGCATGGCCTTTTCTCTGTGTATGAACAAACATACACAAATCTCTGGTGTCACTTTTTTTTTATAAGGACACAAGTCCTGTGATATTAAAGCTTCACCCTTATGACCTCACTTAACCTTTTTTACCTTCTTATAGTCTCTGTCTCCAAATCACAATGAAGGTTAGAGTTTCAAAATGGGAATTTGGGGGGGGGAAACAATTCAGTCCATTACAGTACTGTATGCAGTTTATTCCCCTTTCTTCTTTGAAGATTTTGCTAACTAGCTGGTGATATTTGATTTTATATTGCTGGGGATGGTGCAAACACATTCCAAACTCACTGACAACCTTCATTCCTTGAAGCTGTCTGTTAAAAATGGGTTTTTTATTGTATGTTATATGATTTGAATATTTTTAAGCAATTCCTAGCTAGGTTTATTATTTCTGGAATGACATATTCTAATAATTACGTTAGAAAGTTTTCTAATGTTCATTCTACTTTCTCATTACTTAGTATAATTTTAATGTAGCTGTATGGTTTGTGAAACATCTGTCTTAAAAGTAGAAGATGATTGTATGCCAGAGATAATATGTGAACAATGTTTTCCTCTTCTTTAAGAGCTATCTGGAAATGGAAGGAAAGTGTGTTTAAAAATGATAAGGCTTGATTAAGATCTAACCTGCCCTCTTGTTTTTCACATCTCTTCTATATTGGAGTTTACTAACCTGGAGGGATGAAAAGTGGCTAAAATTTTTGCTATTCCTGCATTAAAATTTTCCTCTGTTTCAGAGGAAAAAAAATATGCCTGCACTTTGTTAAACGTTGTGACACTTTTTAATTAGCAGAAATCTGAGTCAGAGTTCTGTAATCTTCAAAATATTTTTTCTATTAAGAACAAGATGGAAGCGAATTTCCAAAAGCAACCACTGGATAATTTTCATAAATTGATACACTCACAAGTTTATCATATTGTACATGAGATGCTTTCTACCGTGGCACTGCTGGTATTACAAGGTTACTGGAACCAATTCCAGATGGTTTTTGCCCTTGATAAAAAGGTTATTCTAATGTTAGATAATATGACACATGCCTGTAGATTATTCTTTAAGGTAAGACAGTGGTCACTCTGGAGGTGTAAAATAGTACATGTATTCTATTTATGTATCTGCACAGAAGCCAGACAAACATAAAGAGGTTTGTTGTATGTAAACTTAATTGAATAGAATTTTAATAAAACAAAAAAACTTCTAGTGGCCTTCATTTAAGTGCCAAATATTTGTGTCTGCTTTCCCAGGCTAGACAGCCAAGTCGGTGGATCCACTGATGCTATAAACATCCAGTTTACTAGAACTCCTGCCCATTCTTATGAAGCCAGGAAGAATCACAGGTACCACGGCCAATTATATACAAGTGACAGGACTTTCTCCTTCTGTTTTTAAAACTCATCTTACTTTAAACCTCCCCTTGCTTTGAAATGCAGAAATTTCTAATTTTATCAGTGGCTTTATGTAAACAGCTCCACACAAAGGTGTTGCATTAGCAACTTGGTCGTTGGTAAGCTTTGATATCTGGGTAGGAAAGTGTAAATATTATTTTTTCCTGAAAATTTTACATTAAAAAAAACTGTGACACTGGTGTTGACGTTCTTTAGGCAGATTTTAAAGTTTCATTAAATTAGTTGTTAACATGTTCATTAAAGTTCATTAAAGTCAACTTTTTATTTTGCTTTCCAGATTTTTATTTAAATTCTAGTTAGTTAACATTCAGTGAAATATTGGTTTCAGTAGATTTCACTGATTCATCACTTACATACAACTCCCAGTGCTCATCACAAGTGCCCTCCTTAATACCCATCACTCATCTAGCCTATCCCTCCACCCACCTCCCTCCATACAACCCTCAGTTTGTACTCTATTGTTAAGAGTCTCTTAAGGTTTTTTCCCTCTCTCTCTCTTTTTCCCCTTTCCCATATGTTCATCTGTTTTGTTTCTTAAATTCCATATATGAATGAAACCATGTGGTATTTGTCTTTCTCTCACTTATTTTTCTTAGCATAATACACTCAAGCTTCATCCATGTTGTTGCAAAGGTCAAGATTTCATTCTTTTTATGGTTGAGTAATATTCCATTATGTATATGTGTACATACACACACACACACACACACACACACACACACACATTTTTCCATAGTTTGGCTATTGTTGATAATGCTGCTGTAAACATTCAGGTGCATGTACCTGTGCTTGAATGTGTATTTTTGTAACCTTTGTGTAAATACATAGTAGTGCAATTACTGGATCATATAGTAGTTCTATTTTTAACTTTTTGAGGAGCCTCCATACTGTTTTACAGATTGGCTGCAACAGTTTGCATTCCCACCAACAGTGCAAGAGGGTTCCCCTTTCTCCGCACCCTTGCCAACACCTCTTGTTTCTTATGTTGTTAATTTTAGCCATTCTCACAAATGTAGGCTTAGAGACCTCAGCAACTTCTTAAAATGGAGTCCCAGAAGATGAAGAAAGAGGAAAGGGGTCAGAAGGTTTAGTTGAGCAAATTATAGCTGAAAACTTCCTCAATCTGGGGAAGGGCACAGACATCAAAATCCAAAAAGCACAGAGAACTCCCATTAGATTCAACAAAAGTCAGCCACCACCAAGATGCATCATCGTCAAATTCACAAAATACACAGACAAGGAAAGAATCCTGAAAACAGCAAGGAAAAAATCCTTAACCTACTAGAGAAGACAGATCAGGTTTGCAGCAAATCTGTCCACAGAAATTTGGCAGACCAGAAGTGAATGACATGATATATTCAATGTCCTAATATATGGGAAAAATATGCAGCTAAGGTCAACCTTTTGAGGTTTGTGGGGATAGTTATGGTTTGAAAAATAGGAATGGGACACCAGGGAAACACATTAAAATGTATTATAAATATTCAAAATAGTCCTCATGCTCTACAACAGATATTCTGAGTGACCAATTTCCATAGCAGCGTTCTGGAAGTAGGCCAAAACAGTGGACACCAGGAACAAAATAGGAGATGTGAAGAAATTTTGCAGAAGTGGATTAGTATCACTTTAACAATTACATTTCAAAAGTTATAATTTAAAAGGAATATATAAACACTATTTTTTGCATTGAATTGGATAATAGCCTTGCTGTTTTTATTATCCTTGTAAATAAGCTTTAAACATTAAGTAAATGGTTCGTGTTACAGCTCCAATGCTGAAACCAGGCATGCAGGACCAAAGGATACTGTGGTATACACAAGGACCTATGTGGAGAACAGGTACTGGAAATTTATTTAAAATATTTTGCTACATTTACTCTAATTTTGAAATCATCTATGTTAGGAGAGATGCTATTATTTTGGAGTATGTTTGCTTTTCTCAAATAGAAGACCATTTAGGGGTATATTGAGTTCTAGGTATATGATTCTTTATAATGTTTCCAATATTAAGTAGTTGGCAAATAACCATTGTCATTGGATGAACCAAATGCTTGAATATAACAAGTATACACATAATAGGATAACCATGTGAAAGTTCTCACATGATCATATATAACTATACATTATAACAAGTCTACAAAATTACACAATGCAAAATTACACAAAGTTACTCAGATACTCTCATGCTAATTTTGAGTCACACTTTAATTAAATAGTTCTATACACTATTCTGGTTCTATCTAATCGAATCTATCTGTCTGTTTACCTTTCATCTGAAATAAGGGGTGTTACCTTTAGTAGATACACTCTGGCCCAAATTACAGAGAATGGATATCCAAAAAAATCTGCTACTTGGAGTGATGGATGTTGAGAAGAATGTCAACCAAGATCATGAATTCACAACCTATTTGATTTTCAGGGAGTATAAAAATAAGAATTAGCCTACCTGTGGAGTAATATACTGGTTAGGACTACAAATGTGATGTACGTGACATATGTGTTAACCAGAGCCCATTTCAAAGAGGGGAGACTATCTCTAGAGAGGGGTTCCTGAAAGGGCTCTGGGAAATTCAGTACATGTCAGAAA
This sequence comes from Panthera tigris, assembly GCF_018350195.1. Lineage (NCBI taxonomy): Eukaryota > Metazoa > Chordata > Mammalia > Carnivora > Felidae > Panthera > Panthera tigris. Next base: position 51,237,769 of record NC_056660.1, read on the forward strand.
ATGGACAATTTTCCAAAAAACCAAAAAAGGTTTCTCAAAACCACACCTAATTTACTTTGTAAAATGCAGGCTTAAGTTTGATTTTTCTGCTGAATCTAAATCTCCCTAAACTCCACACTGACGGTGTAGGATAGTGTAGAGGCCCTAGCATCAGATTTGGGATGGAGTCTGTCATTTACTAACCAAGTGGTTTTGGCAAAATCTACTTAACTTCTTCAAGTCTCAATTTCCTTATCAAGAAAATGGAAGTAATAATATATGTATCACGCACAAATGTGTGCAAACTCTTACTGAGCATTGTGGGTTATGTATTCCGAAGATACTCTATTTCTTTTCTTTTTTATATTCTTTTTTTAAAGTAAATATAATTTATTGTCAAACTGGTTTCCATACAACACCCAGTGCTCTTTCTGACAATAGTCTGCCTGTAGACAATTGGAGGGAGAAAGATTTCTTATTTAAAAATCCCAGGTAAAGTCTGTGGAATTACCACTCACCCTATGAAATAATAGGAATGTATTGCTTCCAACCCTAATATACTCACAGGTAGCATAAGTAGTTGGGAAGCAATTATGAGCTGCCAGCTGGTTAGTGCATTGCAAGTTTCATTTGTCTTACAGAAGGACTGACATTTACAAACTGGGGCAGTCTGAAAAATAGAACAAAGGGGACTTAAAATTACACTTTTTTGCTTTCATTCTAGACTCTTCTTTCTTGGATGTTTTCAAGTAAAAATAAACATTTCTACAGCTTTCTCTAAAAGTTTAAGAGTCTCTGTGTCTCTACACAGAGAATGTTGATGTTGTGAATGTTGACGTTTCTATGTGCTTACACTGGCCCATGCTTTGCATATTTCCTTTTCTGTGTTAGATTACATGTGGCTTTCCTATAGCAAATGAATGAGGGAGGGGCAAGTATGCATTTCATGAGAAATGATAACTTCTTTTCCTGCTCACGCTTTTTCCTGCGCTCCTTGTCTTACGCTCTATTTCCTTCAGTAGATATGTCAATTTATATCAACCTGGAGGTGGCTTGTGCATCAGCACTTTCCACATTAAAAAAAAAAAAAAAAAGAAAGAGGTTAGTACATGGTCCTAACTTGTAACATCATAGAGAAGAATGACAAAGCTGCATGAGGTGTGTGTGCTTTGTCACCTGTGTATGGGTGTGTACATCAACACTAGGGAAATAGCTCAGTCCTCACATGTCAATTTTGTTTGTTTCTAGTAAATTACTGAAGGATGGATATCAGGAGAATATCTCTGGAAAATACATACAAACTGTTTATTCAACTTCAGATAGGTGAGTTGGTCTACATTTCCATATCTAAAAGTATATACACACACACACACACACACATATATATATATATATACACACACACATATACGTATGCATATATATACATACATACTTATATATACATATATTCGCATATATAGGTGTATATACTTATATGTATAACATTTTATATATTTTAGTGTATATGTATATACACGTGTGTGTATATATACTTTTACATGTAGTATATATTTTATATTCATATTTGATATATTTTTATTATATATATAATACTGAAATACATGATTCTCATCCATTGAACTTAGAGATGCTAATTAAGTGATTGTTATACGTGTGTATGGATGGAACAATGTACAACAACCTCTGCATCCAGGAATTCATTCCGAGGCTTCCTGGCTCTTTCTGCTTTTTGATTGCTGTACTTTATTCCAGCAGCTTTCCATGCCCTACAGCTGCCTGCCAGACCAGCCCCTCTGCTGTTGCTGATTCCCAGGAGTCCCCAGTAATGCCACATATTTAGTGTCTAGGCTTCATTGCATCACTTGATTGTGCCCTCAGCCCTTTCTCCTTGTGGTTTTCCAGAGCCAGCTCACCTACAAACAGCTGCATAGAGATGCTGCTACGACCCAGTCTGGGCCCACAGTCAGTTCCGAGGACAGGGGTTGCAGTGATTATCAAGTTAGTGCTAGTATGTTGACCCCAGACTTTCACTGTTGGTGATCTTTTTTTTTTTTTTTAATTTTTTTAATGTCTACTTTTTTTTTTGAGAGAGAGAGAGAGAGAGAGACAGAGACAGCATGAGCAGGGGAGGGGAGAGAGAGAGGAAGACACAGAATCCAAAGCAGGCTCTAGGCTCCGAGGTGCCAGCACAGAGCTGGATGCGGGGCTCGAACCCATGAACCGTGAGATCATGGCCTGAGCTGAAGTTGGATGCTTAACTGACTGAGCCCCCCAGGTGCCCCTGGTAATCCTTTTTTACCATTTAATGTTCAGTGGGGTGCATAGATGATGCTCGTGAGAGTATGACCTGCAGATTTCCAGTGGAGAAAATTAAAATAATTAGCATTTCAACTCAACCACTGGAAATCAGCTGTAACGCAAATGTGTAACATTCTATTAGTGATGTTCCTTTATAGAAGAGGCTAGAAATATGACTTATCGAGGGTAAGGACATATCTTATTTTTATGCACAGCCTAAGCTTGTAATGCAGTGTTTGGCACCTAAGGCTACTCAGTAAATGTTTTCTGAAAAAAATAAACTAATGCTGTATTTGCGAAGGAAAACATGGGTGGGCCAGGCACCAAAATTCTATCCTCTTTCTGTCACTCTTTTAAGATCTTGTATTACTAGTGATCTTCTGAGTGTCTTGCTTTTAAAGCACACTTCTTAGAAAAATAAAGTCATCTACACAAGCATTAGAATTACAAATGCTGCCTAAATAACCAGAAGCAAACAAATAAAAACAGCTTTTTTTCATAATGCTTTGAGAAGGTCTTTGGCTAACAATATGATCCTTTTTTTTAAAGTTTATTTTATTTCTTTTGTGTGTGAGAGAGAGAGGCAAAGAGGGTGAGAGAGAGAATCCCTGTTAACGTGGAACCCAACATGGGGCTCAAACTCGTGAACCATGAGATCATGACCTGAGCTAGTCAATAAAGTCCGTCGCTTAACCGACTGAGCCACCCAGGTGCCCCAACAGTATGATATTAATAAGGACAACACTATCATCCGAGCCTTCCCTGGGCTGATATTATCATCGTTAACTTAAGGAAGGAAAACATTCTTCACAAAAGTATTGCTCTTAATATGAAGAATTTCAGTTCCGTTATTAAAGTGGTCCTTGAAATTTTCCGTAGTCATCAGAGCAAAAGTCAATTCTCTGTAAGACCAACCCATCAAGCAACTTTTTTCTGTTGATTATTGTGTGAAATTAGCTATGTCCCCAGAGTTCTTATCTAAGCATTTCAATCCCATTGAAAGTGGCTTCCCACTTAACAAGATAAAGTCTAATTCCTTTGCACAATTATTTATGGGCCTTTAGAACCTGCTCCTACCGAATATTGATGGCTGTTTAATCACTCCAGATACTTTATTTCTCTAGCACTTTGGTACGTCCTGTTTGTCCTGCTTGAAATTCCCCCATTATGCCCCTCCACACCTCGCCCAACTCACCTTGAGAGCCCCTTTGTCTTCAAGCTTTAACTCATGTGGCACTTTTTCCACAACGGCTTTCCTGACTCTACCCCAGGGAATAGTTGCTTCGTTAGCCGTGCTCTCCTAACTCTCTCCACGTATCCATAATATGCTATGATTATTGAATCACACACCTGGCTACCCTCGTGGAAAAAAGGAGACTGTCTTACTCTTTATATTCCCAGCTCTTACCTCAGTGCCTCTGGGAATGGAAGAAGATTGGAGAGTGCTTGTTTTCTACTCTTGACAGGATTACAATATTACATGGGAAATTTAAGTATGTGTGCATATATGTGTATGTGTATGCATATGTATGAATTTCCCCATAGGGAAGTATTTGCCAGGAACATATAAGGAATTAGCTGTAGAGTTAGTTGAAAGGGGAAAATATTTATTAATATGCATAAGGACGAGGAAATTCTTAGAATGACTGAGAGTATAAAACCAGACACATTTCATCTACTTAAATCCCTTTCTTCTTTTACCTCCTCCTTCCACCCATTTTCCCTCCTCTCTGCTTCTAGTCCTGGGCTTGATCATAGGAACATGGCTCCTGGGCACGACTAGTTCACTTTCACACAGTGAGCCTGATAGTCCTCATGGGCAGGCCTAGAGGTGACACAGGGACTCTGGGGCCACACTGCCTTCATTCAAATCCTGCCACTGCCACTCAACTGGCTGCATGATGAGAGCAAATTTATTACCCTTCTGTGCTCAGTTTCTTCTTTTGTAAAAGGATGTAAAAATAACAGTACCAGCTTCTCAGCAATGTTGCGAGCAAGAAATGAGTTTATACAACCAAATGCATGGAAAGCACTCTGCATATATTATAAAGCATATTAGCACTATATAAATATTGGCTATTTTTATTTTACCCTTCTATTATGTACCCTACTCTGAAAATTTCAGGCCTGACTGCTAGTTCCCTGAAACTAGTAAATTCTGCAAGGTACTATTTAAGACAGTCCTAGTCCCTTCCAAAAGGAAAAAAAAATCACAGAGTTGTTGGCCTTTCTTAAGGTTCTGTGTGACCTGAGCTCTTTTGGACTTGCTGATCATATCTATGGTTCATTTGTTACTGAACACTCTCTTTCCAAAGTAAATAACAATACTCTCTTTTCCTCATCAAATTTGTGGTGGGGTTATATCTTGTTGGAGAATATAAATTTTGTCATGAAAGCTACACCAATATTCTGATTGTTACAATGACACCAAGAGACTTGTCATAGGAGAACATTTTGGGGACTCTAGACCCCAGAGTCTGGGGTCCTACAGACCCATCACTTGTGAATTTATGAAAATGATTTAAAAATTTTTTTTATATTTATTTATTTGAGAGAGAGAGAGAGGATGAGTGGGGGAGGGACAGAGAGAGAGGGAGACATAGAACCTGAAGCAGGCTCCAGGCTTTGAGATGAGCTGTCATCACAGAGCTTGATGTGGGGCTCAAACTCACGAACTGCAAGATCATGACCTGAACTGAAGTCGGACGCTTAACTGACTGAGGCACCCTGGAGCCTCAAATTTACCAAAACACTCTTGAACGGATTTGTACTTTTGTCCTATTGAATGTTTTGAGAGTTAAAATTTTATATTAATCTACAGCATAATTTTTCTATAATATATGCAAATTAATAATTCAAAACCCTCTTCTAGCTTCAAGGGGTACTCATGACCTAGTTCAATTAAGAAACTGTGAACATCTTTGCCTTGCCCAGCTGCACTCTTGATTGCTAATGAATTAATAACTTGAGATTTGTCTTCATCTTAATTCTTTGATATCATTTTGAGGTATCTAGGAGAATCAATTCTATCGCTGGAACAAGTAAGTCCCCAACTTTCTTTGATTTTCACACAATTTCCTGAAGTATCAACAAAATTAAGCTATCATTTCCACATGTCTTTGTGGGGAATACATCCATCGTTTGCATGATGACGAATTTACTTGTAATTGCTTATGTCTCTATAGGTCTGTCATCGAAAGAGAAATGTGCACTTACTGCCGGCAACCACTGGGCACAGACACTAAAATGATTTTAGATGAATTACAAATTTGCTGCCATTCTACTTGCTTCAAGGTAAGGGTATGTTTATTGCAGTTAATTAAACACAGCATTGCATATGACTGGGATAAAAATAATTATTTAATGAAATACATGCGATGAAGTTAAAACTTTCAGAAATGTTCTCATCCACATTAATAATGCACTACTTAAATATTTCTAGGAGTTATGCAGCCTCAACCTCAAAGGTTTATAATTACTATCTTGGCTTTAGGCTTAGAGTTGATTACTGACACATTTATTACTCTTACCCTGGAGATTTAAATCTGTGAAAATATAAACACTTGTTCTCTTTATAAAAGTTTTTGCAACATTTTAATGAACGATGAATTACATAAAAAAATAATGAACTCCAGAAAGAAAAAGAAATTATTGAGAAGAAAGTTAGCAGCTTTTTATATGGTATATGTATTCAGGATGGATAGACCTCACAATAGTTGAAACTGTCTGCTTTTGAGAACGTGATTAATTCTAACTAATTGTGGCTTAGTATAATAATAATAAAGCTTATGTGGTACAATGCTTCAGCTTGTGGCTATATGCCATTTCCTTTACTTCTCACAATAATATCGGGTAGGTCAACGTGACGGTTGTTGACGTAAACGGATGAGCACTGAATTGGAAGCCTGAAGGCCTGAGTTCGAGTTCTAACTTTCACTAACTATGGCTATAATTTTGGACAATCACCTAATTAGCTTGGCTTCAGTTCCTTTATCTATAAAATGGGGTAGCTGGTTAGACTAGTGGTTCTTAATGCTGGCTGTATGTCATAATCATCTGGGGAAATTAGGAGAAAAACAGAATGGTTGGGGCCAGCCCAATTAAATAAAAAATCTCAAAGATGCTTCCTTTTGGTATTTTTCAAAACTCCTTAGATAGAACTAAGGGCAGCCAATTTGAGAATCATTTGCTTAAATCCAAGGGTCCTTTTTGTGCTGACGTTCTGTGGTTGATGCAAATTATCTAATTCAGTCAAGTAAATGTAATACTTTAACAACTGATTGCTTCTCCTTCAATTAGCTTCAGACAGTGACACATAGCAATCAGATATATGGTGTCTCATTTTGAGAAAAAGAATCCAATCTTAGGCCATAGTATATAGAATTCCACATAAAATAAAAGCTATTTTATTTATTTATTTGTTTATTTATTTATTATTTGCTTAAAGCTATTATACAGAAAACTTTTTAAAATAAAGAGTTCTCCTGATTATGACTTTTAGTAAAGAACAATAATGTCCATTTATTATATTTCAAATGATTTGTTTCGATTTTCAATTTAGTTATAAAATACTACTAACTGAAAATAAAAATGTCCCCACACTCATAGGAAAAGATATATTATTCTATAGCCATGATAATAGAACTACCTGGACTAATTGATCAATGACAATTTGCTTTAGTGAACTCGCCTCTGAAAGCCAACAATCAGAGACAGGCTCCTGCTTGAAAGTCAGCCAGTTGGCAGGTGAACTTGTTTCCAATGAGCACAGGTCTAAGGCAGATGTCAACCCTTTTCTATCTCCATAATGAACACAACACAAAACAAACTGTTCCCTAAACCCTATGTAAGATCAGAAGTTGTTTTGTCCAATGAGACTGTAACTGAACAGCAAAACTTTTAGTAAGCAAACAAGTATGCCTTGTGTTTTTGTTTGAGATATTGAGTGGTGATTTTATCTTTGGCATAACCAACTTTTGAACATTTTTATCTACTCTATTGTGAGTTCAGGAGAAACTTCAGTGGTATATATACCCTGAAATGTACATTTTCAGAGTGGAGAGATGTTGTGAGTATTTATTTGAAAATTTCAGCAGTAGGATCATAAACAAGGGCATTCCCACTTTCCCTGTGGGTCCTCTTTCAAATCTGAGTGTTGCTATGAAGGATCGTACTGAATGAATTGAAAGGGCTTTTCTATCCTATTACAGTTAAGAGTCTACATATATAATGTGTGTAAATTTTACATATTGTTTTTTTCCTTAGTGTGAAATATGCAAACAGCCTTTGGAAAACCTACAAGCGGGTGACAGTATTTGGATTTATAGACAGACAATACACTGTGAGCCTTGCTACTCTAAAGTTATGGGTAAGTGTTAAGCTCTTTAAGGAATGATTGCTTTTACTAATATTAATGTGCACTTAACATTGTTGAAATGAAAGATTTCAATAAAGTAAAAAGTATTTTATCAATTCTACTTAGTTAAGACTTTAGCTGAAGATAGTTATACTATGGTAGTATTTTAGGGTATAAAATCAGCCAACATTTATTATTGTCTCCTGATATCAGACCAGACATAGTACAACTAGGCAAAGAGGATTTATTTTGGAAAATTTTCTATTTTTTTCTGAACAAAAATAGATCTTTTCTGCTCAAATAATTGTGTGAATTGAAGTCCATTTCTGTGAATGACCTTTCATATTTGTCCTGAAATATACGTTTGTACCTAATTTGATTATTCCACTAACTGCTTTTTAAAGTTATTTTTAAATGGGAAGTTTAGAGCTAGTTCTATATACTTCTATATTAAATATAGCATCAAGTATTTTTTGTGAGTTTAAGACCAACTTTACTATAATTTGGGCTTTTAATTGGCATAAATGGTGTGAGAAGAAAACACTAAGGACTTGAGTTTTTAATTCATTTTCTTTAAACAGCATGAAAACTTTAAAAGTTGATTTAAAAGATATGCACAATGTACACTAAATTAGCAAAATAAAATGCTACAAAACTTGATCAGTTTTTAATAGCCAGTATTTTATTTTTAATTCAATGGTAAGTAGATAGAATAATCAGAATGATATTGGATAGCTGGTCAACAGCACAATGTGAAGGTGAGTTTTCTGATGCCTCATTGGTATGGTGAATGAAGGAGGAGAATGTGTGATTCTTACATGGGATCCAAAATATGGAATTTAACGACAAATGTGTGACATTAATGAGGTACTGGGAGGCTACATCTGGAAAATGCTCTGAGAAATATTCAGAAACCCACGTTCCATCAGGCTGCAGATCCAATTACAAGAACAAACCTAATTATATTCATACTTCGCCTTCTATTTTCTGCTTTCCCTAGCCAGTTCCCATATTCCATTTTCTTCCTAATTCAGCAGCCTTATCATGATACAATATTATATCAAGGGACTTGATGTGCATGGTGGCAGCTCTAAAACTTTCAGTCTTCCAGAAGTCCACGAAATGGTTTAGGAAATATGACTATCAAAAGACTCAGAAGTCTTTGTGCCTTCCTCCCTGACTATGTGCACCCCATAGGCATTGCTATTTTATCGGACACAGCAGTTGTCAAGATATGACTCTCAGGAATCTCCTAAATATGAGCGCCAGGCATTGGCACTTTGTGTTCATGGTATATGACCAAAAGCCAGAGTGATGAATGCAGCAGAAATAAAAAATAAAATGTTTAATCCACCACTACCCCCTTGATGAATGGCTATTTAAAAAACTTTCGTTACAGGCTTATTTTTGTGCTGAAGTTGTATTTCTAACTGGTACTTTCTTTAAATTTTTCAGCAAAGTGGATTCAATAATTCTGGCACATGGAAATCAAGATAAAAGCATTTATCAGGATGTTAAAATTTTATTTTAAGAATATGTAATCTAGAAAAGCTTTCACACTGAAGATTGACTCTTGTATACAACTAACAATTCTGCTATTGCATAAATAATCTGATTGCCTTCCATAAAGTCATATACATAAAGGAAACCATCTAATATCTGGCTAGAGTTAGCCATGAGAAATTCAAGTGGTTCCAGTTACCAATGTCAAAGGGATGATGCTTCTCATGGCAGCGAGCTCTGTCAACACTAACTTGGTCCGTCTCTGCTCTGTATGTGAGCTGTGCATCGTGGTGACCATAGTAGACAAGTTTCCCTTTTTGTCATCTTTGTTTCCCTACAGACTTGAATTTACAGATATTATTGACATCCTGATGAACTGTCAAAAAAGCAAGATATGCATGTATATCTTTCACATGCAAAAGAAATGTTGATAGAATTTTTTTTTTAAACAAAGTTTGGCGGAAAGGTGTTTCATATAAAGCTGTATGGACCTCAGAGAATCACTTGATCTTTCCAGAAAAAATTATTTCTAAGGTCCCTTTCTGCTCCTCAGATTATCTGATTCTAAAACACGTGTTGCTTGCTCTTTGAAAGTATCTTTGAATATGTGTCTGTTAAGTATATTGAACTAAATAGGGTATCTAAACAATTTAATGTTATCCTTCAATTTACCACAGAAATGATTTTTATAGAATATTTTAAAAACAAAAAACATGGATTTGTGGGTAATGGGTAAAATCTCATGACATGTATAGTTTACATATTATACCTTGTTAAATTTTCTTTGCATGCATTTCAAAATCTGGGTATATGAATAATTTCTGAGAAATAATGGTTATAGATTACAGAGACATGCTCTTTGGCATATCACATCTACTCATATTACATAGCACTTTACAATTACAGACAGCTTATAAATAAAAATAAAATGAACTACCAGTTACACAGGATCTTTTTGTGAAGTGTCTATAAATATCATTCACTGACATTGATTTTGTCAATTACAGAGATCACAATTTATTATAGACTATGCCATGCTAGTTAATTTAATTCTTTAGCTGCTTGAGCTATAGCTTTCAGTTTTAAAGAGCTTTTTTCTCGAGGAATTGAAAATTCAATAATCATATGTGAGGAATGAGTATTAGTGTTAAAACTGAGAAATTGAACTTATAAACTATTTTATATGCACATAGCAACTGCTTCTCAAAGGAAGGCACATAGAACACTGAGGGGAGGGTGGAATTTTAGGGAAGCTTAAGGTAGTTGTGAAAAACTGCATCAACTAGGGAGAATAAATGATCATCATGTATTTTCCGAGTGTTGATAAATTTAAAGAATTATTCTTCTGTATAATGATTCCAAGCATCTGTTCCTCTTAGGGCCTGGTCCACAAAGTGTTAAACACAAAACGCTTATCAAAATGCAGCAGCGTATAATTGTTGTCCTATGGAGAAGAAGCCAGAAAAAAACAATTAATAATAATTTGATATTCATTAATTCATGCTTGATGAGAAGCAGTGGTAATTGAGCCATATGTTTTATTGTTCTTTTATTACATGCTATCAAAGTGGATCAAAAGAAATAATTTTCTTAGGGTTGAAATTAGTGACAGAAAAGGAAGGATGGAATAGTATCCCTGCCTTTTATATAAAGTGTATTAACATCTCAATGCCTTTGTAGTAATTAAAAATCATTTGAATATCATTTCAGAAGTATTCTACTTTTTAATGCTTCATTTAAAAAAACTTAAAAGGAACATATTTCTCACTTTTCTGTAGCTGTTTAATGGACCCTTTCTTCTATAATAATGTATTAAATTAAACCCAAAGCTGTTATAAAAATGGAATAAATATAGAGTGGAGAGATCAGGGCTTCCAATTCACGAAGACCACTTCATTTTGTCTGGGTTTATTTGCACCATCGGAATACAGATTTCTAAGACATTTGGAAGATTTTTTTTTTTTTTTTTTTTGCAGCCAATCAATTATGTTATTATTGGCATACTTTTCCTGGACACAATTGCCTAACTCTCAGAATACCAGGTCCTGAATTCTATTGCTAATTAAGAGATACCTCTAAAAAGAATGAACTGCTGCAGCATGACAATATCCTTCTAAAAAAGCAAAATGGAAGAAATTTAATAATCTTGGAAATAGAATTTGTTAAGATAGTATTCTTTGTTTTAATAAGGCGAAGAAATAAAAATGTATTGGAGAAGTAATCTGTACACCCTAATTGTCTGATTGCAACCACTCCTCTACTTAGATATGAGTGACAACATATGGTCCAGCTCTGACTGTCAATGCAGAGTCGGACTTGTTTACTACCATAAAAACATCATGAGTGTTTGGAACGTTTTCCTACTCAGCTTGATTCAGAGCTCTACCAAAACAAGGGACTGTTTGGTCTACATTATGGCAAACTAACAATGATGATGTTGATTTTTATTCTTGTGTGTGTATACTACTGAATTTACTGGTTATTTTGTGACAATGTAAATAAGTTGCCTCCACCTATTCTTAAGTACTCAGCATTTCCCAGGGGCACCCATAAATATCTGTTAACTTGGGCATGCCCTTTCCCTCATGGGCCTATTCACTATTTAAAATGTGAGATTTAAAGGCGCCTGGCTGGCTCAGTCGGTGGATCATGAGATTCTTGATATCAGGGTTGTGAGTTCAAGTCCCATGTTGGGGGTAGAGTTTACTTAACTAAAAAAAAAATTTTTTAATAAAAATAAAATGTGAGATTTAGAACATTTAGAACTTGTAGCCACCAGCTCAAACATTGCACGAATCTGGGAATCTATTCCTGCTGCTTATCCCATTCTGAGATGATCTCTTTTGTTAGATGCCTAGGAGTTGTTGAATGTTTTATATGTATTTATTTTTTCTTTTTATCTTTTGGCCCTCTACACCCATTTCTCCTACCCCCAACCCTAACCCTTGCCTGTGGTAATCACCAATCTATTCTCTGTATCTATGATCTTGTTTTTGGTTTTTGCTGTTGTTGTTGTTGCTTACGATTCCACATATAAGAGAGATCATAGTGTACTTGTTGTTCTCGATCTGACATACTTTAATTAGCACGGACCTTAAGGTCCATCATGTTGCTGCAATTCACATTTTCATTTTCTTTGGATAACCACCAAGAGGTGGAATGGCTGGATTATAGGATAGTTTTATTTTTAATATTTTGAGGAACCTCCATACTATCTTCCACAGTAGCTGCACCAATTTACATTCCCATCAGCAGGGGTTTCCTTTTCTCCACCAACCCTTGTTATTTCTTTTCTTTTTGATAATAGTCATTCTAACAGGTGTGAGATGATATCTTATTGTGGTTATCTGGCATATAGAAATGCAGAAGAGTTGTGTGTATTGATTCTGTATCCTGTAACTTTACTGAATGTGTTTATTAGTTCTAACAGGTTTTGTTTTGTTTTTAGTTCCAACATTTTTTTGATGGATTTCTATATATAATATGTCTTCTGCAAATAGTGATACTTTTACCTCTTCCATTCTAATTTGGATGACTGTTATTTCTTTTTCTTGCCTGATTGTTCTGGCTAGGACTTCCAGTACTATGTTGAATAAAATTACTGAGTGTGGGCATCCTTGTCTTTTTCCCAGTCTTAGAGGAAAAGCTCTCAATTTTTCACTATTGAATATGGTGTTAGCTGTGCCCTTGTTATACATGACATTTATTACATTCCCTCTATACCCACTTTCTTGAGAGTTTTTATCATAAATGGGTGTTGAATGTGTCAAATGCTTACCTGCATCTGTTGAAATGATCATATAATTTTTATCTTTCATTTTGTTAAGGTGGTATTGACTGACCTATGGATGTCAAACCATCCTTGTATCCCACTTGATCATGGTACAATCATGTATGATCCTTTCAATCCGTTGTTGGATTCAGTTTGCTAGTATTTTGTTAAGGATTTTTGCACCTAGGTTCATCAGGGATATTGGCTTATAATTTGTGGCATTTTTGTCTGGTTTGTTATCAGGATAATGCTGGCCTAGTAAGTGAGTTTGGAAGAGTTCTCTCCTCTTCTATTTTTTTGGGGGAGACTTTGAGAAGGATTGGTATTAATTCTGCTTTGAATGTTTGGTAGAATCCACTAGCAAATTCATCTGGTCCTGGACATTTGTTTGTCAGAAGGCTTTTGATTATGGATTTAATTTTCTTACTAGTAATTGGTCTGTTCAGATTTTTTATTTCTTCATGATTCAGTCTTGTTAGGTTGTATGTCTCCAGGAATTTATCCATTTCTTATAGGTTGTTCAATTTGTTGGTGTATTATTGTCCATAGCAGTCTCTTATGATTCTTGGTATTCCCGTGGTATCAGTGCAACAGTCTCTTTCATTTCTGATTTTATTTATTTGAGTCCTCTTTCTTTCTTCGTGAGTCTAACTAAAGGCTTGTCAATTTTGATTATCTTACAAAGAATCAGCTCTTAATTTTATTGATCTTTTTTTTTCTATTTCATTTTTTAAAATCCCATTCCATTTATTTCTGCTCTAATCTTTGTTATTTCCTTTCTTCTTCTAACTTTGGGCTTTGTTCTTCTTTTTTATAGTTCCTTGAGGTGTAACTTTAGGTTGTTTACTTGACATTTTTCTTATTTCTTGAGGTGGGCATTTATCACTATGAGCTTCCCTTTTAGAACTGTTTTTGCTACATCCCACACATTTTGGTATGCTATATTTTCATTTTTGTTTTTCTCAAAGTATTTTTAAATTTCTTTTGATTTCTCTTTGACTCGTTGATTATTCAGTAGCATGTTGTTTAATCTCCATCTATTTGTGAGTTTTCCAGTTTTCTTCATGTAATTAATTTTTAGTTTCATATTATTGTGCTTGGAAAAGATGATTTATTTGATTTTCATCTCCCCAAATTTTGTAAGACTTGTTTTGTGGCCTGATATATATTCTCTACTGGAAAATGTTTCATGTAGACTTTCAAAGAATGTGTATTCTATTGCTTTTGAATGAAACGTTTTGTGTATATCTGTTAAGTCCTTCTGCTCTAACATGCCATTTAAGGCTGATGTTTCCTTATCAATGTTCTGTCTGGATGATCTATCCTTTGATTTAAGTGGGTATTAAAGTCCCATGCTATTATTTAATTGCTGTCTATTTCTCACTTTAGGTCTGTTAATATTTGCTATATATATTTTGGTGTTCCTATGCTAGTTGCATGAATATTTACCTGTGTTATATTTTCTTGTACTTCAGAATTGCATGTTGGCTTTATCACAATATAAATGTTTGGCACCATCTGAATCTTATTTCCTGGATCTTTGTCCCATCATTTGAGAAGTCTGGCTCCTGAGGGAGATTAGTGAAATGTTCAGATACATGGGTCAGGTAAAGGTTTCAGTTTTTCACTAGAAGAGAGGAAACTAAATATCATGATTGCCTTATGAATGATATAAGAAGGACGTTTTAACATCATTGCCTCTGTAGTTTCTTTGATACATTCTTTTCCTAATAACATTGAATTGCTGGATTGTTCTAGGTGCTGTATAAAATAATGCATAGTTTATAATCTCCCAACATTCATTCATTTATTCATTCATTCATTCTATTATTCAATAACTTAAAAATCTTCATTTAGATCCTATGTTCCAGTCTTAGCAATGAACAAAACAGCCAAGGTTCCTGCCCTCATGGAACAGTTTTAAAGACAAAAAATACACAGTAATTTCTGAAAGTAATAAGACCCATGAAGGAAATAAAACACAGTAACTAGGTCCTAGTATTGGCCAAAGTCAGACATTTTCTCCTTTTAAACATAATAAGATGGAAGTTCAAAGATTCCAGGAGGTGGAGATCAGCCAAAAAATGTTAAGCTTCCTCTATTCCTCATGGAAAACAATATTCAAATACTACTCAGATAGCTTTCAAGTCTCTGCAGGGGGTGGATTATACCAAACAGCTCCTGAAATCCTGGGCCTCGAGCGGAAGTTCCTCACTTAGATAAAGGAGCCAACAGGCATGTTCTGGTGATTGTGCCAAAAAAGCTGGTGAAGGAAGAGAGGGACGTCTGAACCAGCCCTCAAATGGAGTGGAACCCATGGGTTGGGTATGACAGTTCCTCACTTCATTTGAGACACTAAGGATTAAGTCCCTTTCTGTTTTCCAAATGGAAACATGAAACAGCCAGCATCATTTCTGATCTTGGAGAGATGTCTCATAGGGATTTTATTTTATTTTATTTTATTTTTATTTTTAATATGAAATTTATTGTCAATTTGGTTTCCATACAAAACCCAGTGCTCATCCAAACAGGTGCCCTCCTCAATGCCCATCACCCACTTTCCCCTCCCTCCCACTCCCCATCACCCTCAGTTTATTCTCAGTTTTTAAGAGTCTCTTATGGTCTGGCTCCCTCCCTCTCTAACCTCTTTTTTTTTTTCCTTCCCCTCCCCCATGGTCTTCTGTTAAGTTTCTCAGGATCCACATAGGAGTGAAAACATATGGTATCTGTCTTTCTCTGCCTGACTTATTTCACTTAGCATAACACTCTCCAGTTCCATCCACATTGCTACAAAAGGCCATATTTCAGTCTTTCTCATTGCCAAGTAGTATTCCATTCTGTATATAAACCACAATTTCTTTATCCGTTCATCAGTTGATGGACATTTAGGCTCTTTCCATAATTTGGCTATTGTTGAGAGTGCTGCTATAAACGTTGGGGTACAAGTGCCCCTATGCATCAGCACTCCTGTATCCCTTGGGTAAATTCCTAGCAGTGCTATTGCTGAGTCATAGGGTAGATCTATTTTTACTTTCTTGAGGAACCTCCACACTGTTTTCCAGAGTGGCTGCACCAGTTTGCATTCCCACCAACAGTGCAAGAGGGTTTCCATTTCTCCACATCCTCTCCAGCATCTATAGTCTCCTGTTTGTTCATTTTGGCCACTCTGACTGGCATGAGGTGATATCTAAGTGTGGTTTTGATTTGTATTTCCCTGATGTGGAGCGATGTTGAGCATCTTTTCATGTGCCTGTTGGCCATCTGGATGTTTTCTTTAGAGAAGTGTCTATTCATGTTTTCTGCCCATTTCTTCACTGGATTATTTGTTTTTTGGGTGTGGAGTTTGGTGAGCTCTTTATAGATTTTGGATACTAGCCCTTTGTCCGATATGTCATTTGCAAATATCTGTTCCCATTCCATTGGTTGCCTTTTAGTTTTGTTGATTGTTTCCTTTGTTGTGCAGAAGCTTTTTATCTTCATGAGGTCCCAATAGTTCATTTTTGCTTTTGTTTCCCTTGCCTTTGGGGATGTGTCAAGTAAGAAATTGCTGCGGCTGAGGTCAGAGAGGTTTTTCCCTGCTTTCTCCTCTAGGGTTTGGATGGTTTCCTGTCTCACATTCAGGTCCTTCATCCATTTTGAGTTTGTTTTTGTGAATGGTGTAAGAAAGTGGTCTAGTTTCATTCTTCTGCATGTTGCTGTTCAGTTCTCCCAGCACCATTTGTTAAAGAGACTGGTTTTTTTTTCCATTGGATATTCTTTCCTGCTTTGTCAAAGATGAGTTGGCCATACTTTTGTGGGTCCAATTCTGGAGCCTCTATTCTATTCCATTGGTCTATGTGTCTGTTTTTGTACCAATATCATGCTGTCTTGATGATTAGAAGCATAACGGCAAAGACACCCCAAACCCAGCAGAAGAAGAGAGATAATAAAGATCAGAGCAGAAATAAACAATATAGAATCTAAAAAAACTGTACAGCAGATTAATGAAACCAAGAGTTGGTTTTTTGAAAAAATAAACAAAATTGATAAACCTCTAGCCAGGCTTCTCAAAAAGAAAAGAGAGATAACCTAAATAGATAAAATCACGAATGAAAATGGAATTATTACAACCAATCCCTCAGAAATACAAGCAATTATCAGGGAATACTATGAAAAATTATATGCCAACAAACTGGACAACCTGGAAGAAATCGACAAATTCCTAAGCACCCACACACTTCCAAAACTCAAACAGGAAGAAATAGAAAACTTGAACAGACCTATAAACAGCAAAGAAATTGAATCAGTTATCAATAATCTCCCAACAAATAAGAGTCCAGGACCAGATGGCTTCCCTGGGGAATTCTACCAGACATTTAAAGCAGAGATAATACCTATCCTTCTCAACCATTCGAAAAAAATAGAAAGGGAAGGAAAACTTCCAGACTCATTCTATGAAGCCAGCATTACTTTGATTCCCAAACCAGACAGAGACCCAGCAAAAAAAGAGAACTACAGGCCAATATCCCTGATGAATATGGATGCAAAAATTCTCAACAATATACTAGCAAATTGAATTCAACAGCATATAAAAAGAATTATTCACCATGATCAAGTGGGATTCATTCCTGGGATGCAGGGCTGGTTCAACATTCACAAATCAATCAATGTGATACATCACATTAATAAAAGAAAAGAAAAAAACCATACGATCCTGTCAATCGATGCAGAAAAAGCATTTGACAAAATTCAGCATCCTTTCTTAATAAAAACCCTTGAGAAAGTTGGGATAGAAGGAACATACTTAAAGATCATAAAAGCCATTTATGAAAAGCCCACAGCTAATATCATCCTCAACGGGGAAAAACTAAGAGCTTTCCCCCTGAGATCAGGAACAAGACAGGTATGTCCACTCTCACCGCTGTTGTTTAACATAGTGTTGGAAGTTCTAGCATCAGCAATCAGACAACAAAAGGAAATCAAATGTATCAAAATTGGCAAAGATGAAGTCAAGCTTTCACTTTTTGCAGATGACATGATATTATACATGGAAAACCCGACAGACTCCACCAAAAGTCTGCTAGAACTGATACATGAATTCAGCAAAGTCGCAAGATACAAAATTAATGTACAGAAATGAGTTGCATTCTTATACACTAATAATGAAGCAACAGAAAGACAAATAAAGAAACTGATCCCATTCACAATTGCACCAAGAAGCATAAAATACCTAAGAACAAATCTAACCAAAGATGTAAAATATCTGTATGCTGAAAACTATAGAAAGCTTATGAAGGAAATTGAAGAAGATATAAAGAAATGGAAAAACATTCCGTGCTCATGGGTTGGAAGAATAAATATTGTCAAAATGTCAATACTACCCAAAGCTATCTACACATTCAATGCAACCCCAATCAAAATTGCACTAGCATTCTTCTCGAAGCTAGAACAAGCAATCCTAAAATTTGTATGGCACCATAAAGACCCCGAATAACCAAAGTAATTTTGAAGAAGAAGACCAAAGTGGGAGGCATCACAATCCCAGACTTTAGCCTCTACTACAAAGCTGTAATCATAGGAATTTTATAAACATTACATGTTCTCTTCCCTTGTTGCAATATGAATAATGTATCTGGTGAAAAGAAACATTCAGATCTTGGTATAACTTTCTTGGCAGTCACAATTTGTTAATTTTACCTCTTTTCCCAAGAGAAAAGGAATTCATAAGCTTCAAGGCCATTCAGGCTAGTGAAGGAATGAACTATCAAATCTGCAGAAACATGGATACTTCTTAAATGTCTACTGGTAAATTAATAAAGTCCATCTGACAAAGGCTCCATACTGTATTTTTCCACTTCTGTGACATTCTGGAAAAGACAAAACCATAGAAACAGTAAGCAGATCAGTGATTGCTGGTGGGGGCAGGGGGGTGGAGAGGTAAGGGAAAGTGGGTCTAGGAAGATGGAGAGTTGAATAAATGAAGCACAGGGAAGCAAACTGTTCTATATGATACTGCAACGGCAAGTAAATGACACTATGCATTTGTCAAAACCCGTAGAATTTTTCAGTACAAAAAATAAACTTTATTATGTGCAGATTCAAAATCTCATTTACGTGGTCACGGGCAGGGGATCTCAAGATAGAATGCAGAATGTGCCAAAAGAATTTAACTGTATTACAAATACATGACACCATGTCACTGATGTTGACCTAAGTAACTTTGGAGATGAGTGGCCTCTGTAAGACTAATGACAAAAGTAACTGTACATAGACCCTATATTCTAGCTGATACAGTTGTTTTCTATGGGGTCCAGGTTAACAATTCTGAAATCACTATAGATAAATTCTGGAATTGAATAATTAAGTGCATAGTGGATAGTGGGGTCACATTTCCCACAGTTGGAGTAGGAGGTTACAGATAATAAGCAAGGGGAGGAGGCTAGAATGATCTGTGCAATAATGGCTATGTTGGTATGGATTCAGGTTTAGCTTAACATAGGTACAGATGGTTACATATAGAAATATCTCTAGATATGCACATACACATGGATTGCCGCACACACATATTTTCTTGCTTTGTCAGCTGAGAGGGCCGAGAAGCAATGAAACTCCAATAGCAATGAGTATGCTGATAGCTAGATCTTGATTTCTAATGTCATTTTCCGATGAAAGGGACTAAGGCTTCTTGGAAAAATGGCTGGTTTTAGGACTGCCGTAGGATGTACATAAAATGAATCTGGAGCGTCTTATAGTGCTAGAAAATAAGGAAGTGTTCAAATGCACATGTGTACACACACACTCAAAATAATGTGGATATGTTAAAGGGACATAGGATTCAACAGAAGGAGTTTGCAATGGACAAAGTTGGAACAATCTGAGCAACTAAATAAATAATGTAATATTGAATTATAATGCAAAGTATAAAATGAAGGTCTGGAAGTCCATGCTGGTTGAAATGAATGATTGAGTAAATAAATTCAATAAATAAAGGAGACACAACTCTCCCATGCAGAAGAATTCCAAATAATTTGTATAACTACTCTGTCTTCAAGGAGGTAGAGTACAATTGTCCACTTCTTGCCCACTTCTTATGCGTGGGCTGCACATGGTGACTTCCTTCCACAGTACAGTGTGGGATGAGAGAAGGAGCAACTTGACAGTGGAGAGACCTGATACACAGTACCTCAGACAGGTTATCAAGATTAACATCAATGATTATAAATTATATTGCTAACATGTATCCTTGATAGGATGTGATAAGAATGGCACAATATCCTTGTGATTTTCTTCCCCAAAATCCATAACCCCAGTCTAATCATGAGGAAAACAGGAGACACATCTTAATTAAAGAGCCAACACTGCTTAAAACTGTCAGTCATCAAATACAATAAAGTCTGAGAAACTGTCATAGCCGAGAAGACACCTGACAACTAAATGTAACGTGGTACATGGATGAGATTCTGGGGGAAAAAAAAAGGAACTTAAGTTAAAACTGAAGAATTCGGAATAAAATGTAGGCTTTAGTTTTAGGTTCTTTCTTTCTGGCTTTTTTCCATCTCTTCTTGAATCATGAGCGCCATAACTAAGGTAAGTGAGAACTTTGCCAAATGTTTGGCCTTGGTGTTACAAGGGTTACCAGATCTCCATCCAGCCTGCAACATTTATTCCCTCATCGCCTAATACACGAAAAATAAGCTAACACCACATGTGTTAGGCTTTTGTTTGACAGCATACTGTTTCTAGCACCAGTTTCTAAACAAGTTAGGGCACAACTAAATGGCCGTAGCAAAGAACTTCTGAAGTATAGTGGCTGAGATAAGACTGCTTTTTCTCCTTCTCAAACTGAAACAGAAATAGAGGCTCTGTCCATGAAATTGTCTAGAGCATACGTTGTACGGCCATTGCCTAGTATCTCCGAATCAAAGCTGGCTCACCAGCTGCATAACCGTGGCCCTGCCTGAGGGAAGAGAGAAAAAAAAGAATGTGATGAAAAGCTGCCCTATTCCTGCCACTCACATCCAATTGGCCACTCATGCCCCATTGGCCACACCTAACTGCAAGGTGACACATAGTTTCTAGCCATGTGTCTGCTAAGATAACTTGAGATTTCTACTACTAAAGGAAGATGGACAAATGGGCTGTTGGAGCAGGTAGAAGTCCTCATACAGAACCCTGTGACCTGGGGCTCCCCATCCATCCCCTGTGATAGCTTATCAGTGGATAGTAATACAGCGTCTCCTATAAAACACATCTTTGTATACAAAGACATTGTGATCAGATTCCCCACAGTCATTGTTAATAAGGTTTTTTTTTCCCTACAAACAAAGGATTTTAGATCTGTGTGGCCATTTGAGAATGATTCTGACCTGATGCTCTCAACTTATGGGATTTGCAGATGAAGAGAATTGGGGGCCTGAGTCTCTGAACGGTTCCATGATACAGCCAGTTTGTCAGCAGCAAAACTGGGTTTGGAAACCAGCACGCTGAAGTCTCTTTCACTAAATGTGGGGTTTAAAAATGAATACAATGATCTAAAAATGATCTCACCAGAATGGAACACATTGACAGACTAAGCCTCACATGCCATTCTCTTATTTAGGTAATTCAGTATTTTATTAACTTTTAGAATTACAGTGACACACTGCTAAGTCCTACTTATCTTGTGGTTTGTATGATTCTAAATCATCTTATGCCATACATTTGCAAAACAAGTTCTGTCCTAGCTCGCGTTTGTATAGATTTCTTTTTTCATGAGCTGCTTTTGGTACTCTCTATGTGTCACTATTAAATTAGTTGGATCCTATTTAATGTCAAATGCTTTAAAGAGTCAAACCCTGGGACCAAATAAAAATTTTACTGAAGTTCATATGTGTTGTATCCATAATATGCCCCCAATTTACTATATTTATCATTATTGTAAAAAAATTAGATTAGGATTTGCTCCTTTATTTTCCATATTTTGCTACTTTGAATGTGTATTCGAATATTTCTTCTAGGAATACAGTTTATTGGTCTCTAATTCTAGACTTATTCCCTTCTAAATCTGGTTTTCTTTTTCACTTTAAGGTTTTCCATGAACACTTCACTTCTCATTTTGTGTAGAGATACATTTCATCATGCACTTCTGCTAAGTTTGTGGATGTCCAAGACCATCCTCACTTCTGACACCTACTGCAAGTTCAAGAGTTCTCCTGGACCACAGTTCAATAACTACAAAAAGACACCTAGAACTCAGAAAATCTATTATACACGTTACAGTTTATTACAGTGAAAAGGTACAGATTAACATCAGCCAGGGGAAGAGGCACATAGGGCAGTGTCCAAGAAGCACCAAACACAGAGCTTTAGTTGTCTTTCCCCCAGAGGATTTGTGTGGGCTTCTCCTGTTTCTTCCAGCAATGATATGTGACAATACACAATGAGCTGTGACAACCACGGAAGCTCATCCCAGCCTTGGTGTCCAGAGTTTTTACTGGGGTTCAGTCAGGTAAACTTGGTTGACTGCTGGCATAGTTGACCTTAATCTCTAACAGTGTGTAGCCCAAAACCCCACCATAAATCACTGAGATTTATCACTGTCAGCTGAGAATATCTGGAGTGGTCCAAGACCTCCAGGTAAACAAAGATACACACTTAGCAGGCAGAACATTTTAAAGACTCCCCCCCACCCCACCATTGCCTGCCCAGAGACTCAGGGAAAGGCCAAATCTCTCTTTAGGTTGATTTTTACTACATAACAACGTTCAAGTAAATAATAATATAAGCTTGTAAATCCAGACACACTCAGAGTTCAGTCCCATAACAGTGCTACATTTAAGAAGTGTAGTTCAATTCTTCAAGGGTAATTAAAAAGAATTCTCTTTTACTAGTGACTCTCAAAGGACATTCAATGGGCTCCGAATACATACTATACAACCACTTTTATTAAAATCTCCTTCCCTCATTCCCAACCCTTCTTCCCCACCAGAACTCTCTTAAACTCTCAGTTCTGAATATTGCCCTCCTCCTTTTCTCTCTCCTCTTTCTCATCACATTATTTAGCAGAGTTTAGTCCTAAATTCAGCATAAAATTATCCATCCCCTTTAGACACGGGGAAGAGGTGGAAAATTAGGCCTCCCAATGCAGATTTTCTTTGATAGGTAGGAAAATGGGGGAAAACCAAAGCATATGCCAGTGTTAATTTTTTTCTGATACAAAAATAATAACTTCCACTCACCAGGTACCAACCATTTCTCTTTGCACACCCGGGTTTCTGGATCTAGTATCTCACTACTTTGGAGATGGCACAGCTTGGAAAAATTTTCAACATTTGTTACATGGAGGCAAAATCACTTAAGAAATGCTATAGGTGTATACTGCTGAAGTGATTAACTCCATGATACTTTGATACAGAAAAGGAAATATGTGCCTCAGGAAGCAAAAATATGTAAGTATCAAAGTATTTGGCCTCAAGAATTCTTTTTTCTTTATTATTTTTCACTCTTACGGTTGCCTTCTGGCTCAGTATTGGATGGTTAATTTAGGGAGAAGAGGGGAAAAAATCTTACGGTTCTATCCACTTTTAATAAACACAGAATTTTAAAATGCAGGCATATATCTGTATCTTTAACTCTTTCATAAGGTGTTGACTTCTATAAATCCAATATATGTGGAGATGCTTGAATCTGTTACAAAATTTCAGGATACTCTTGTTTTTAGTAGAGAAAAATGAGCCAGAGAGAAAATTTTTCCACTATCTATGTGCTTTAAAAGCATCATCAATTCATTTGTTAAATTACTCATGTACATGCTTCAGGGTGAACCAAAACCAAACTTGAACCACATTTTATCATTTATTCTTCTGGCAAAAGGAAGCAACAACTCTTCCTTTCTACCTCCATGACCCCCCGGTCTTCCATCCCTACCTACTCCCACTTATTCCAGCTTCAGGAGACTGGTTCAACGGTGGCTAAAATAGCGTGCTTGCTATATTACATTTACTATGCTTACACTTCTAAAACATGACACGATATCACCAATACCTTTCCCAAATCAGCTAGAATTCCTTAATCCCCTCAAATATCCAAACAGTGCTCACATTCCCCAAATTATGCTATAAAAGTTCTCTATTTGAGTTTCTTTGATCATGATTCAGAAAGTTCCATACACTGCCTTTTGGTTAACATGCTCTTGTCTCTTTTAATATACAGATTCTCTCTCCATCTGTTTTTCCCCATTTCGGAATTTTGTAGTTGTTGTAGAAGAAGAAGAAGGAGAAAGGGAAAGTGGAGGAGGACGGGGAGAAGGGAGAGAAAGAAAAGAAGGTAATTACTCGTCTCATAGAGTTTCCTGCAGTTTATATTTTTGTTTTGTTGTGTTTTACACACTTTTCTTGGCCCATGTATTTCTATGTTTTGAGATATGGTCAAATTTAAGTTTGGCAGTGGTGGTGGTGGTGTGGTGTATGTATGTGAAGACTACTTAGGAAGTGGTATTGGGTACATTCGTCAGAAGAGCATAATGTCTTTCATTGTGGGGGGAAGGTATTAGCAATGTGTTAGAGATTGCAAAAAGCAATTTTCTCATTCTATTTTTCCTTTCTGATTTATTAGCCAAAACACAGTTATTAAGAGATACTTTCTCTCATTGATAATTTGGTTACCCATAATTTGTATAGAAAAGATAGAATAAAGGCTTTCTCCTTTATTTACCAGTTTTCAAAATAATAACTCAAAGCCCTAGTATGCTCCAAAGATGATACATGCATTTAAGTAGCATTTTGAACTTGTAGATTTAAACATATTTGATGTGTTTCAACTCATGGTAGTTATTGTCCTTATTGATACTTGAGTTGTGTGATCTTTGGACAGCGGGAGCTTATTGAAGTTGGCTTCTGGTTCCTTTCGACACAATCCTGCTAGGCTTTGACAAAAAGTTTCAGAATCATCTAGTACATTTCCTACCTCAGACTTCCAACCAACTCCTTTTTTTCAAGAGCCCTGGTCTCTCTCTCTCTCTCTCTCTTTTTCAAATTTTTATTTGAACTCCAACTAGTTAACATACAGTGCAATAGAATTCAATGATTCATCCCTGACAGACAACACCCAGTGCCCCTCATAACAAGTGCCCTCCTTAATGCCCATCACCCATTTAGCTCATCCCCACCCACCTCTGTTCCAGCAACCCGGAGTTAGTTCTCTATAGTTAAGAGTCATTCATGGTTTGTTTCCCTCTCTCTTTTTATCGCCTCCCCACATGTTCATCTGTTTTATTTCTTAAATTCCACATATGAGTGAAATCATATTGTATTTGTCTTTCTCTGACTTACTTTGCACAGCATAACACACTCCCGCTCCATCTATGTCATTACATCTGGTCTCTTTTGGTGAAAAATGGTACTTAAAGACCAAAATCTAGGCACTAGGGTAATTCATTGCTATTGTATTGGTCAATATCTCTAGGCCATTTCACTGGATAGTGCTAAAAATAATTTTTTTTTTTTTTACTAAAAATGAGTGTGAACTGATATTCCAATTCAGTTCAGCTTAGAATCATAAAGTTAAACTCATGATCTTAGTGGAGATGTCTTTTCTCCCATGCTATTAACACCGGTTCTCAATGACACAAACATGACACTCTTTTACTTTGTACCACAGTGCACACATCACAGTCTCTAAATTACCATATCAACACCACTATCAACAATATATTTCCAGTAACTTCTTCAACTCAAATAAAAGTATCTCTAGGAAAGAGATGGAATCAGAAAACTGACAGTATGGATGATTCTTTCGGAAGCAAAGACTCATGGAATGGCTTAAACATATTTACGTGGTGTTATTTAAGGTCAGTGGAAGTAGGATAGTATGCGTGGAAGTCCAGCTCGAGGCGATGGTAGAATTGTCTTGTTCTCAGAATTAGCACCTTGTAATTCAAATGATTCATAAGAATGTCTATAATTAATTCTTATCTCTGCTGTGCATTAACCAACTGCTAACATATTTGCAGAGAAACTCTCTTGAAATGTGACAAGACTCACAATGAGTTGGTCTCCCTCCATTAGAAAGGCACAGTAGGGGTCAAGCCATACCCGATTACACCATGGTTCTGTCTGGTATCCTTGAACAGTTACCATAGCCACTTTGAAGCACTGAAATAACAGATGGTAAATTTAAAAGAACAGCTTCTGAAAATTTAAAACAAATCCAAATGTAAACCTCTCTCAACTTCATCCCACTCTTTGCCAAGAAAGGGGAGAAAAACATCACAAGTATGATTCTGAGATGTTTATTTTATAAGTATCATTTATCCTAGATTTCAAAATCCATTACAACTCGTATTAAACAGTGGGGTTTTTGCGGTTTCTTTGGTGAGCCAATGCTTGATTTTTATCAGCTTTCCCTCCCTCGTGACCAAGAGATGGGAGCATCAGTGTGATGAGGTTCACAATTTCTAGGAGGCAGTAGTTGAAAGGAAGCCGCAGCCACTGCCCAGTTGCGTCTTCCAGGTTGACACAAGACATCCCATCACTATAGCTGAATGCATGTGAACATTTTTTACCTTTCTTCTTGTGAGAAAATGTTTAATGCAATTTACCTTTCAGTTTTTGTAATAGAGAGAGGTTTAGAATCACTGTAGCTTCCCCTTGTTCTGTCATCAG
Organism: Panthera tigris; assembly: GCF_018350195.1. Taxonomy (NCBI): domain Eukaryota; kingdom Metazoa; phylum Chordata; class Mammalia; order Carnivora; family Felidae; genus Panthera; species Panthera tigris. The sequence goes on from NC_056660.1 coordinate 51,264,299, forward strand.
GGATGATACGCTGTTTAAAGGATGTACCGTCCATGGTGTGCTACGGGCTAGTGGGGCTGTAGCCTGCAGAGAGAGGGAGCGCACACTCAGACATCTCCTGTGGAGTGGGGTGTGCTGCCCTTGTTAGTTGTTTTTTAATAAGATAATGAAAGAGTGCAGACTTCTTTTTTTTTTAAATGTGTATTTGTTTATTTTAAAAAAACTGTTTAATGTTTGTTTATTTATTTATTTTGAGAGAGAGAGAGAGAGAGAGACAGAGTGTGAGCGGGGGAGGGGCAGAGAGAGAGGGAGACACGGAATCCAAAGCAGGCTCCAGGCTCTGAGCTATCAGCACAGAGCCCGACGCGGGGCTGGAACTCACACCTGAGCTGCGGTCAGATACTTAACCGACTGAGCCACCCAAGTGCCCCAAATGTTTATTTATTTATTTTGAGAAATAGAGAGAGAGCACAGAAGAGGGGTAGGGAGAGGAAGAGGGAGCATCCCAAGCAGGTTTCGCGCTGTCAGTACAGAGTCCAGCATGGGGCTCGATCCCACAAACCATGAGATCATGACCTGAGGCAAAATCAAGAGTCAGATGCTTAGCTGACTGAGCCACTGAGGTGCCGCAGAGAGTGTAGATTTCAGATCAAAATGACATTCAAAGTTCATACATTGATCTACCCACAGACTTCACACCCAAACAAATAAAACTGGAAGAAAAAAATCCTCTTTAGGCACCAGGAACTGAAGAGAAATGTGGGGGAGAAACCACAGGACTGCCATCCTCAGTACCAGGTGTGGCCAAGACAGGGAGGATACAAGTTGCCAGGACCATGGAGAAGTGAGGTGGCGATTGTTGCAATAATGCTGCAATAACCATGGGGGGGCATATATCCTTCTGAATTAGTGTTTTTATGTGTTTGGATAAATATCCAATAGTGTCATTACTGGATCATAGGGTAGTTCTATTTTTAATTTTTGGAGGAATCTCCGTACTGTTTTCCACAGTGGCTGCACCAGTTTGCAACAGTGTAGGAGCGCTGCGTTTTTCCGTATCCTTGCTCACACTTGTTGTTGCTTATATTTCTGATTTTAGCCTTTCTGACAGGTGTGAGGTGATATCTCCTTGTGTTTTTTTAATATAATTTATTGTCAAGTTAGCTAACATACAGTGTATACAGTATGCTCTTGGCTTCAGGAGTAGATTCCCATGAATCATCGCTTACGTACAACACCCAGAGCTCATCCCTACAAGTGCCCTCCTCAATGCCCATCACCCATTCCCCGTCCCCATTATCAACCCTCAGTTTGTTCTCTCTTTTGTGGTTTAATTTGCATTTCCCTGATGTTGGGTGATGTTGAACATCTTTTCATGTGTGTGTTGGCCACATGGATGTCTTCTTTCGAGAAATATCTGTTCATGCCTTCTGCCCATTTTTAACTGGTTAAATCCATAATTTCTAAATCAGCAGAGGCAAAAAACACAAACCATAAAAATTGTATAAATCCAAGAAAAAGTAGAAGAAGAAAAAGTATGTTAAAAAACCCACAAAATATTATGATAGAAATAAGTCCAGAAATACCAATAAGCACAATAAATTAATTCACTTAATAATTCACAGAAGCCATCAGATCGGATGATAAAACAATATTTAGCTGTATGTACCTCATAAAAATCACTTCTAAAACAAAGCAACATAGGAAGATGAGAAGATTAAAAATACTAAGGGAAAGAAAGCTATGATAGCAATATTAATATGATTATTTTTTTTATTTTACTTTTTAGAGAGAATGCATGTACATGGGGAAGGGGCAGAGGGAGAATCTCAAACATGCTCCATGCTCAGCACAGAGCCTGACATGGGGCTCGATCTCATGAGCCTGGGATCATGACCTAAGTCGAAATCAACAGTTGGATGCTCAACTGACTGAGCCACCCAGGCGCCCCTAATATTAATATTACTAATGTTAACTGAATTGTATTTTAGGGTAATAAAGACATTAAAAAGGATGAGGGAAATATTACATAATAATAAATGGAGTTATCTACAAAGATATGAATCATGATCATGAATGCATAAAATATATACCACAACAAATATATGTCTATTTATGTATACCTTACCGGAGTAAGACATTTAAACACTTTTCTATCAGCAACTGATAAGGTAGTAAGACTATGGAAGATTTGAATAACATTAGCAACTTGATTTCAAATAAATATACATAAATTATATATGTTTATAAATATAAGTTTACATGTTATATATTTATATTTATATAATTGTATATATGTGTGTATCATGCACCTAGCAAATTGAATGTATACATACTATTCAAACACACGTAGAATATTTTCACATATTGGCAGTGTATTGGGCACAAGGGAAGTCTCATCAAATTTCAATGAATCAGAGTGAAATAAGTCAGAGTAAAACAAATACCATAGGATCTCACTTATATGTGGATTCTAAAAACAAAACAGAATGAAGCAATGAACTCATAGATACAGAGAACAGATTGGTGGTTTCCAGAGCAGGGTTGGGAGGTAGGCAAAATGGATGAAGGGAATCAAAAGGTGCAAACTTCCACTTAGAAAATAAGTAAGTCATGGGGATGTAATGCACAGCATGAGGTACATGTTCATAATACTATATCATACATTTGAAAGTTTCTAAAAGAGTAGATCTTAAAAGTCCTCCTCACAAGAAAAACACATTTTTGTCACTATGTATGGTGATGGATGTTAACTAGGCTTATTGCAGGGATCATTTTGCAATATATACACATACGAATCATTACGTTTTACGCCTGAAACTAATCTATGTGGTATATCGATTATACCTCAAGAAAAAAATTTCAATGAATCAGATTTATATAGACCACAATCTCTAGTCTCAATGCCATTAAATTAGGAATAAATAGTAAAAGATGATGAAAGCAGTTCATATACACAAATAAAAATTGTAATATGAAACTACAAATGAACCTAAGACATTTCGCAATGAATTTCCAGCCCAACAGCCCCCAAAAAAGGAGATTCCAAAATTTATGGGAATCGGCCAAAATATTTAAGGTAAATCTTAGCCTTGAGTTGATTTAATAGCAGGAAGCATTTACATAAGAGTGGATTGTAGTTCAGCGCTGTCCACTAAGTATTTCCAGTTTTCTAGTCCTATGTTCTGACTGCATCCCGTTGCTGCTCTGAAGCTCTGTGTAGCCATATGACTTGCTGAGGTCAATGGAACGTAAGCAGAAGGAATTTTTGCCACATTTAGGGAGGAGCTTTATGAACTTAACTAGCATACAGTTGGCCAGACCCTTTGTTCTTTTGTTGGCGGTTAGAAAGCATGGAGGTGAGGTCTCCCTTAGCCCAGACACCTGAGTGAGGCTGACAGTCTTCCGAGTCCCCCCCACCCCCCCACTCTCTTCCTGTCTGTCTACATGTGTAAAGCATCAAATGGAAGATTGCCACCATCTCATTTCCAAGTTAGGTTTCCAGTTACTCTCTGGATTTCTGTCTTCTACAAGCTGAATTTTTTAGATTTTCTTCTTTGGAGCAGCATTTGCAAACTGTTGGCCTAATCACCTAATCAGCCTGATCTTTTAAAATTATGTTTCATTGTTTGTTGTTTCCACTGTCTCCAGTTTTTTAGTGGCATCTGGGAACCTTCAGATACTGTTTTCCACAGACAAATAGAAAGTGTTTACTGTCTCAAAAATAAATAAACGTTAAAAAAAAATTAAAAAAAAAAAAAAAGAGGGGCACCTGGGTGGCTCAGTTGGTTAAGTGGCCGACTTCGGCTCAGGTCATGATCTCACGGTCCGTGAGTTCAAGTCCCGTGTCGGGCTCTGTGCTGACAGCTCGGAGCCTGGAGCCTGTTTCGGATTCTGTGTCTCCCACTCTCTGACCCTCCCCCGTTCATTCTCTGTCTCTCTCTGTCTCAAAAATAAATAAACGTTAAAAAAAAAATTTTTTAAAAAAAAAGAAAGTGCTTAAAATACCACCGAATAAAGCCCCCAAAGAGTCTGAAAACACAGGCTTTAAGCTGGTTATAAATCTGCAAAACAGTCCGGGGGTTAATTCCTCCCTAACCTACCCATTTGACTATTCTCTAGTTGCCGGAGTTGCATTCGTCTTTGAGCTCTTTTGTGTTCTGTGTTGGTGAAGGCAATCAAATCTTTAATAAAGTATTCCTGCTAATTGACATATCTTCCTTTCTGAAAACAAATAAAAAACAAACAATATTTCTAAAGCTGAAAAATAAGAACATATCTATAATCATACTGGCACAATCCTTCAGTGACATGATTATTACCATTGTCTTTGTGAAGGATCTAGGATGAGATTTTATAGTTGAAACACAGATCACCCCTTTCTGGCATAATTATTATTCTTTTCTGAAAATTAATTGTGTACAGACCATAATTAGATGCTCACTAATGATTTGTTTTGAGTAAACTTGCAGCAACTTAAAAAATTTTTTTTAAATTAATTAATTATTTTGAGAGAGAGTAAGAGGGGTAGGGGCAGAGAGAGGGGAGAGAGAGAATCCCAAACAGGCTCTGCACCATCAGCACAGAGCCGATCCGGGGCTCGACCTCAAACCATGAGATCATGACCTGAGTTGAAACCAGGCGGCAGACACTTAACTGACTGAGTCACCCAGGTGCCCCTGCAGCAACTTTTTTCAGACTGGCTTATAACTTCTAGAATGTGATGATTTGCCCAAGAGAATACTGCACTATTTTCTGCCATTTCCTTAGATTCAGATAGTCACGTCCTTGAAGTTGTGCTGATCTCTTAAAGGACAAAGAAAGAATCCACTATCATGGGAGGATTTGTTGCCCTACTGTGTCACACTGACTTTTAAATAATTTCCGACTTTGGTTTGCAACACTCCAGGGTGATTGCAATTTTTTGCAAGGGAGTTTTGCAAAATTCTGGAAATTATCAAAGAAAAATAACTCTTGAGTTAAAGAAAGAAAACTCCTCACCACATTGGCTTTTATGATGAGAGACATTTGAGGAAAGCAAGAAGATAGATTGTTCTAAATCAAAATACTTTCAAAACGGGAACCCTCTTGCACTGTTGGTGGGAATGCAAACTGGTGCAGCCGCTCTGGAAAGCAGTGTGGAGGTTCCTCAGAAAATTAAAAATAGACCTACCCTATGACCCAGCAATAGCACTGCTAGGAATTTACGCAAGGGATACAGGAGTACTGATGCATAGGGGCACTTGTACCCCAATGTTTATAGCAGCACTCTCAACAATAGCCAAATTATGGAAAGAGCCTAAATGTCCATCAACTGATGAATGGATAAAGAAATTGTGGTTTATATACACAATGGAATACTACGTGGCAATGAGAAAGAATGAAATATGGCCTTTTGTAGCAACGTGGATGGAACTGGAGAGTGTGATGCTAAGTGAAATAAGCCATACAGAGAAAGACAGATACCATATGGTTTCACTCTTATGTGGATCCTGAGAAACTTAACAGAAATCCATGGGGGAGGGGAAGGAAAAAAAAAAAAAAGAGGTTAGAGTGGGAGAGAGCCAAAGCATAAGAGACTGTTAAAAACTGAGAACAAACTGAGGGTTGATGGGGGGTGGGAGGGAGGGGAGGGTGGGTGATGGGTATTGAGGAGGGCACCTTTTGGGATGAGCACTGGGTGTTGTATGGAAACCAATTTGACAATAAATTTCATATATTGAAAAAAAAAATACTTTCGAAAGCTCTAGAGCGGGTACCCAGTGTGATGGTAGCACAAGTAGCAATATTTGCCAGTGAGACTCAAGTCATGTGAGATTCACTTTTCTCTGATAAAGTTAACACATTTGAAAAAAAAATTAAAGATGCTTTTAAGTATGATGTTATTCTTCAAGGTTTAAGTAATTTTACACACTCATTTTCAAGAAGACCAAGCCTTGTTTTGGGTAAAAAATGTTACAAATTTTGAAAAAAGTTTCTGAACTTTTTTTTTTGAACTTTAAAATATCTCCTAAATCATCATGGGATCTGTTGAGGTTCAGCATAGGCTGTGACATTGTTTCTTTTGAGTATTCTTAGGAGTGGTATTGACATTTGAAGAATCTAAATGGCTAGAAACGCAAGACAATGCAGTGACAGCGAATGCCGTTTTGTCATCTGTGCAGAAATAAGCATTGAATGAATAGCGATTGCACTGTGGAAATGTTGTACCAGTCCTGGCAACTGTGTTGATCTTGGAAACCTACTGTTTTCTAATCTGTGCTTGGTGACTTGTTAAGTTCCAGTATTATTTGCTTATTAACGAATCAGACTTTGTTCAAGACATTCCTGGCTATTGATTTTGCCTTAGTCAATAGTTTTATTGATTAGCCACTGAGACCAGAGCAGGGTATTCTGGTAGGTGCTGCCTAAGACTGGAAGAGAAATACTGCATTTTATAAGCCTGGACCCTGAACCCATACTGCCTAGCTTCAAATCCTGGTTCTGCTGCTTACTGGCTGGTTCAGAATGTTTGACCTCTCTGTGCTTCAGTTTCCTCATTTATAAAAGAGGAATAATAATAGAAAATAGCTCAAATAGTTTTTTGATGATTAAATGAGTCCATGTGATGTAAAGGATTTAGAACAGTTACTGGCATTTGGGAAGCACCAACTGCTACTGTTAAGATAAATTGTAAAAAAATTCATTTTAATGGCAAGGATAGATATGTGAGCTATTTACAAAAATAAAACAAAATGACTACAGGGAAAACAATATTGACTATAAATTAGAGCTGGATGCTGTATCCTAGTCTATTGTTTCTTTGATACATCCTATATCCTGTCTGATAAATGAGTATCACACTACTTGCCCCCATGTCCCACCGTTTGATAAAGAGAACCAAATGGAATAATGCTCACTTGCCGCATGAGTCTTCCTAAAATTTTTAGCCCAAATTAACTGCCCCTTCTTGGGCACTCTCTATGCTGTTGACTCATATTTTCATCATGATACTTAACACACTAAGTCTTGTACTATAGTAAATTCTTGATGTGTTTCTTTCTCCAACTAGATAAAGTCTTGGTGGTGGAGACACTGTCTTACTCACTTTTAAAAATCATCTAGCATTGTGACTTGGACATAATAGACGTGTAATAAGTGTTTATTAAGAGGGTTCTGACAAACTTAGCTTGACAAATACATAGAATTATTATCATTATTACTATTATAACTACTACACTATGTGACTTTACAGGGTGTAATTATGTGGGCTGTTGGCATGAATTCTAGGGGTAGAGTTGGGTGGGGTTTGAATGGAGCAGACTGCATGGGGATTATTTACATAAATTGTGGCTTCATGTATTTTTGTTTTCTCTCTGCATTATACCCTTACATTAAAATGCACACATTAGACGCAGCAAGTATTTTTCTAGCTTTTAATTGGGTCAGATGTGAAATAATTAATTATTATGGGGTTGCAAAAAGCCTTCTAATCCTTCCATGTTGTTACCACATGATAAATGAGGCTTATGAAAATAACTACTTAGGTATTTGTCTAACTTCCAGCTGAAACTTGGAGGTTTATTTATTTATTCATTTATTCTTATAAAAAATTTCAATGTGTCTTTGCTACGTGCTAGACAGCGCACTGGGGCAGTGGGGACCCGCAGTACTCAAGTCCATTCTGTATGGATAAACAGGCATTTTCATTAAGAGGCAAACAAAATCAAACCCTGTACTCTGTCTGAATGAACTTGAAAACCCTGTTGGGGATCTTTGATCTTAGTTTAACACATTAGGTGGTTTTCTCTTCTTGCAGTAATTGGATCTATCAATTTGATAAACATAGTGCTCATATTAGGGTATGGAAATGTAGATGGAAAATCTACATTTAAAATATATGGGGCTTGCTCTTAGAGGACTTTTACTCTAAGGACAAGGGTATAAGGAGAAGAGTGGCTGGGCCACTAGAGACTGTGCTGAGAACTGTCATCATTTTCATGCCTGAATTTGGGCAAGTAGCCTAACCTTGTTAGGTCATCAGTAAAACTAGGATAATAGCAAGCTGTTCCTAGATTTCCTCAGAGAATTAGATTTACAAACTCAAGAAGAAACAATGCTGCCTTTGTAATTCTGTGGCTAGGTCAATTTGATGTCCATAAACACTATTAGAAGTATATGTGAACATACATTTTCTCTCCTAAAATTCAGTAGAGTGACCCAGTGACCATGGTTCTGAAGTGTAAGGAATGGGAGGCACCAGAGAAATATGCCTTTATTCATCTCGTTTTGAATATGTGACCTCTGGATGTTTCTCATCAGTTTATCGTATTTCAAATACATTCTTAATGCAAAGTTCTTAATGGGACGTGTTCTTTCATGTTTCATAAACCTCTGAAATCATATATTTCATTTAAAATAAAAATAATTTAAAATAGAGCCCTATGCATTCAATTTCTTTCAAAACACAAAGCTTTACAAATTTGCATCAAAATAAAAAAATCAAGACTGCTTAATTAAAACCTTGACACCATCAACCTCTTCAATTATGTGTTAAAGAGACAGGCATCCTGGGGATCCCAGTTAAAATCTGTGTACATCCCAATTGTCTCTGCTGTGTGCACATGAGTAGTTCACAGAGGGGGGAAAAGAGGTGCCTTAATAGAAAAAAAAATTATTTAAAATTTCTCCAGACATGAATCATTTCACACTTTTTCAAACAGTTAGGAAGAGGGCAAGTCTGTCTTTTCAGAAGAAGAATGAAGAATAGAAATTTAGGGCAGAATGTGTCATCTCTGTTCTATGTCTAAATTTCAATGAATGCTTTCTTTCTGAACACTAAAATTTTTATCTGATAATTGTTACTTAGAAAACAATTTCTAAGACTTGACCACTGGTTGTTTGGATGTATTCTGTAGACCATATTGAGTAAATGGGGGAGGAGCAGGCTGTTTATTTCACTCCGCTAGGGTATATAAATTTTGTAGTGAAAGGACTGCTTTTCTTTACATCCTAATTCTTGTTGTCTTTACTATTATGTGCCTATTCTCAATTTCTTTGGCTAATGTGGAACCCAGCAGCTCTTTGTTCTCATTGTGTCTGTTGTCTCCCTTTCTTTGTGTTGCAGGGATACTGCTACCGCATCTGCCACTGAGCATGCGGGAAAAATCCTTCAATAGATTCTTTACTTAGGACTTTCAGTAGTATTACTCCACTTCTCCAGGTTTTAGTAGTCGCCAGAATATCCAGGAGATAGACTGAAACTTGGAAAGGTGATACAGGTGGTTAAGTGGTGGTCTAGCAAGCTGGAACTCCAGATAGGAAGGGTCAGGGTAGTTGCCACACATGTTAATCTAATTTCTGGAGGCTCTCGCCAAGCAAGTTAAATGCAGAACACCCACCCTACAGGCAGAAGCTAGAGATACAGATTGATATCTGAGAAGACCCAAGTGTTTCTGAACAGAGCCATATCTAAAACCAATGAATGATAGGATGTGCTAGCAGCTCCAGAAGGATGCGGTACATTGTTACAAAGATTGGTATGTAAAGTCCCTGAGAAGGAACTTTCACTAGATAGCGTATCATCTGAGGATGAGAACCAGTTCTGTGCACTTTTCTCATAATAAAATCTTAGACTTTTCTCTGTGCTAAACACTTGCAATCCTCAGTCAATATTAATTGAATGAAACTAGTGATTCAACTCTTCTGCTTAAAAGCGTCCCCCTTCCACCGCCCCCCTCCCCAAGCAGATTTGCCAATGGTTTCCAAAAGATGTAAGGAGAGCAGGCTGGCAGGCAAGATTAGGGATATTGGGATAGAGGTCTAAGGTTTTGTTTTTCTCTGTCCTCTCCCGCTCCGTAAGTCTGACCTAATAGCTTGTAAATTATTAAAGAGATGGAGCACTGCACAATTTTACTCATGTTTCGCCCATAATGAGTCTTGCTTTTTTGCTCACTGCTTGACGGCCAACTCGTGTCTGGCACAGTTAAGTGGTCAAGGATCTTTGGTTTGATAAATGTAAGAACATACATAGTATGGAAAACGTTCTTGTTTCATTATAACAAACACTGGCGGTAACAGAATAATTTAAATTTGACTAGAATAAACTAAACACTTGGCTCTTTAGCAGCTGGCCACTGTCTTCGAAGGATTTCTTCTTTCTTCTCCGCCTCTCTCCCACCATTTTGTTTCTGTATTACCAATTAATGGATTAATAGCATCATCTCAAAGTCTTTATGTTCCACGTTTTCACTTTTCGGCCCTTATAGTTCCCTGGCCCTCTGGTTCTCTATAGGTTTCATAAACCAGTGGCTAGTGGCTAAGTTCCTTCTGCACAAGAGCTCTTGGACGGTAGCAAACCATCTGGCACAAGGTGCACCCCTCTAGGGCAGGCACCTGCAGCGGCTTTTTTGGAACCCCGCCCCTGGTTCAGAGATCCGCGCAGTTCGCACTCTCTGCAGCTGCGGGAGGAAGTGCCTGTGACGGGAAAGTTCAGGCCAGGTCCAATCAAGCACCGTGGGGTTAGGTGGCGGGAGCGGGGCCTCAGGACCCCAGGACCCCTGCCCAGGCCGCTAACGGGGCCCGAGGGAGCGCCTCTTCCACCCCACCGGCCCCGCCCACCCGGCGTTCGCGCCCCGCCCCGCCCCCGGGCCGCGGCTAAAACCCGGAGCCGCCGCTGCGCCCAGGGGACCGGAGGGACGCTCTGAGCATGTGCAGAGCTGCTTGGCGGCGGCTCCCTCGGCCGGAGGCTGGGGCTCGGTGCTGATGCTAACACCCGACTCGGCCTCTGCCCCAGCGTGGTCGGCGCCCCGGGCCCGGGCGGCAGGGAAGGAGCCGTAGCCTCCCCGCGGCCCGAGGAGCAGGCGCGGCGGCGCGCACCCCCCGGCGGCCGCGGCGCCCTCGGGGCCCACGATGATGGCGGAGCAGGTGAAATGCGCCTCGGCAGGGGGCGGCTCCGGAGCCGGCTCCGGGCCGGTGGTGAACGCGGAGCTGGAGGTGAAGAAGCTGCAGGAGCTAGTGCGTAAGCTGGAGAAGCAGAACGAGCAGCTGCGGAGCCGGGCGGCCAGCGCGGCCGCCGCCCCGCACCTGCTGCTGCTGCCGCCACCGCCGCCCGCCGCGCCGCCCCCCGCCGGGGCCTGCAGCCCGTTGGGACCGCGGAGTCCCCCGGCCGTCGCCGCCTCGGGGGGCCTGGGGCTGGGGCTGGCGTTGGGCGCCGGGGGCGGCGGCGGCGGCGGCGGCAGCGGCGGCTCCAGCCCCGCGTTCCCGGGGACCTACTGCCTGCCCAGCCCTGCGCCCTCCCTGCTCTGCAGCCTGGCGCAGCCCCCGGAGGCACCCTTCGTCTACTTCAAGCCGGCGGCGGGCTTCTTCGGCGCGGGCGGTGGCGGGCCGGAGCCGGGGGGCGCGGGGACGCCGCCGGGGGGAGCCACCGCGCCGCCCTCGCCTCCCTCGCCGCCCCCGACGCTGCTGGACGAGGTGGAGCCGCTGGACCTGGAGAGCGTGGCCGCTTGGCGGGACGAGGACGACTACACCTGGTATTGCCGAGCTCCGCTCCCTCCCCCGGAACCCTGGCCTCCGAGGCCCCGGGACGGCGGGGAGGGCGTGGGCTGGGAGGAAGAGGGGGACCTCGCCATTGCCCCCGGACGTGGTGGCCTGGCAGGTGCCCAACTCGGCGACGAGCTGAGGCTTTTCATGAGGGCGGAAACCTGTTTCTCATAGCTCAGGCTGACCCAGCTGGGGATGGATTGGTCCCCTTCATCTCGCTGTATTCTGCTTTCTGCTGAGTATTCGGTCCCAAGCTCCTTTTTCGCATTAACTGAAAAATCTATGCCATCTTTTTGCTACCCAGTCCTGCGTTTTTCTCCCAGTCATTTTTGGGAGTAACGGGGGATGGGCAGGGTTTGGCCTCAGTTTGCGACCGTTCCCTGTCTTTTCTCCCCAGCGAACGCTGGACAGGCTTTGCGTATCGTCCCTTTCCGTGGCATCCCAAGCCGCCTGGTGATGGATCTCTCCTTAGAGATTCGTTCTTGCAGTTTGACTTGTGCAGTCGCATGTCCTCTTTTGCTGCATTTTCATTGATAGCTTCTCATTTCAAAGACTGACTTGGTTTTTGAAATGTGCTGCCACCACCGGCTTTCCTATCAGTAATGATGTCAAAAAATGAGGGCTTTTCGGGGAATGGAGTGAGCAGCTTGAAAACACTGTTACTTAGAAACCAAGGATCTGTCTTTAATTTTTTTTTTTAACTCAAACTGTTGATTGAATAAAAGTGAGATTAGAGAAACTTTTTAAAATTTTTTTTAGAAGCCGTAAGTTGGTTATCAGAAAACTTGTGGCTGGCAGCATCTTTTCATTTGAAATCTGGTTCGCCCTTTCTGTGTTCCAACCGTGACTCACTTTGGGGAGGTCTAGTTCCCTTTTCATGCTGCTTACTCGTGGAGTAAGTCCTTTCATGACTGATTTCTTTTAGTTGGCTCATATGCTTTCCTCCGTCACTAGAGGTAGTGGGATATGGTAAGATGAGCAGAAGCCCCAGATGAGGTAGAACTTAGTCCCTGCAGGGAAAACCAACAGCATTCACCTCTGCAGAGCTATGTGGCATGGAATGGTTGTAGTCCTTTTATCTAGGGTCGTTTTACTTAGGACCCTTCCTGTTTTGGGTCAGCTGGATTTTCCTCACTCTGTTCCTGTTGCATGAACACACAGCGGGAATGAGAAATGGAGAGCCTTCCTGGTTTCCCATTGAGAACTGTAGTGCTCCTTTAGACTCTGAGAACTCAGACTGCAAAAGTTTAGTAACCAATTGATTTGATTGGGAGAATCAAAATGTACGGAGCTACAGCAAAGCAAACTCCCCCTCCCCCTCCTCCTCAATACTCGTCCAAAGCAAACTCCTCCTCCTCTCCTCCTCCTTCCTACTTGTCCGCAGCTGTGCTGGTAGCTCAAGTTGTAAAAATCAAAACCGCTTACCACTTTGGGGAGAGTTAAGCCATTCTTTAGAAGTTACACCTTTATTTTTGTGAAGCCCAGGCTGTGTTGTAAACTCAGTTTCAACCTGAATATGGTACTAGAAGATGCTCTCATGCTGGTTGTTCTTAGGTTCTATGATAACTATAAGCCCTTAGGCCACTTTCAGATTATTTTATGTTGATTTAGTCCCCACTTGGCCTTTCCTAGAGATAACGTACTTAAATAGTAAAGGAGAGCTTGCTTGTGTTTTTGATCCTATGCGTTAAAAATATTAGCATTTTAAAATGTGTTGTGATATACTTACTGTTGTCTAACTATTGCTAGAATTTTGGTATGTGGGCTTTCCTTTTGTAGTTTTCTGTTCTTCAAAATAGTATTGAAATGACTTTGAAAAACAATGACCTCCTTAGTAGGATTACTGTTAGCCCTTCAGATGGTTCCCAGTGAATGTAAATTATAGCAGGTTCTACTGATTTCACTCATGGAGTAGTTAGGTGACTACGTAAATCAGTGCCTTGACGCTTTACAAATGTTTCTCCAGACAAGTGGCATACTGTTTTATGGAGTATCTTTCTCAAAACAAACCTAGGATTAGAATCTCATGTGGAAAAACAGAGGGATCATTACTCTCAGGTGGGATGTAACTTAAAAAATTTTAAGGTCGCCTGATTTACAGAAACCTTTCATGGCGTTTTGTACACTAAGGTATTTTTGTATTGCAGTATTTTGGCCTGTTGATAAACAAATAAACAGGGTCTGATTTTCAAAGTTTAACCCGCTTGTAAATGCTTGCAAAGCTCTGGTTTTCCTTCATCACTGCAAACTGTTTAAGTACCTGTCCTGTAGTGTCACAGATAGGGTGCTTTGCATTGGATTCCCTAGATGTTTGCAGGGAAGCAACGTATTTTTATTTCCCCTGTTAAGAAACAACTGTAGTGGGTAAGAAGTAACTGAATATTTTTAAAATATCTAAAAATAGTTTTACATTTTCACTATAAAAAAAAACACACAAAACAACACAACCCAACACAAAAGTGAGTGTCAAGTCACAGGAGTCTCCCCTCTTGTTCAGTTCACTGCCATGATTGAGTTTACCTCTGTTAACATTCTGTAGATCCTTCAAGATCAAAACGTGATTATACCAATCAATATGCAAATATATACACATCAATTTTTTTACTTACCTTTCACTGAACATATCTTGGACATCTTTGTCTCCCTGTGACAATCGCATCATTGTTAAAGTAACAGTAGTAAGGATCGGCTTACTGTTAACATATTGCTTATAATTTTTCATGCATTTTTATCATGATTTCATCCTTGGGGGCTAAACAAAATTGATATTTGATTATTTAGAATAGTATTTCCCACTAAGATGTCTTATCTTCAGGAAAGAAATTCACAAACTTAGATTAATTCTTGAATATTTTAAGAAGTTCTTTCCTATAGGTCCATTTTATTCTAATAAAACTTTGGACTATAACTGTTCACATTTTATTAACCTGGACAACTCTTGGCTCAAGAGTTATGTGTAGAAGGAAAACAGTGACTCATAGAATCAGTATTTGCTTGATGATGGTTGATTAGTTAATGAACGATCAATCAGGTCTCTTAGATCTTTTCCCCAAACAATTATTTAATCTATAAGCATCTTCTGTTTACAAAAAACAAAAAACAAAACTTTGTGAGAAGGATGGTGTGTTCTGCTTTTCATTTTGATGAAAAGCTTTGAAAGAAAATAATGGTCTCATGTCTTCAAATATTCATCCCAGTTGAATGTGAATTGTTTGATTTTGCTTTAATCTTAGCAAGGGCTGTTAGAAATAAGTGTCTCAGAAAACTAGATTTTGGTTCCAGAACCTTAATTCTTTAATCCATCCAGTTGTTTTGATCCCATAGTAAACTTCTCATCCTGCTCTACGGAATCTTCAGTGATCTTCCTGCTAATTTGACAGCCTTCACTTTCCAGAAGACCGTAGGTGAGAAAGTAAAGGGGGAATCTGTGAGTGTCAGGAGCAAATACGAAGGTCCAAGGATTGAAGTGTTGATACGTACCTGGACCGTGTGACTGCATGATATGCCCGCCTGTAAGAAGGATGGTTTCAGGATCACTGTCCCAGTGTCGCCAGGCTGAGAGGCACCAGGGTATAAGGAGGAGAAATCAGATTGGTATGAAGTGGTAAGGGGAGCAGTAAGTTAACTGTGTACTAGACCTTTCCATGACCCATTTCAGCTCCCCTGTTTCGTGATTGAGGAACTGAAGCTCCAAGGTGGAATGATTTCCAAAGGCTCCACCAATTAGTTACTGAAAGGTTAAGACCACATTTCAGATTGTTTACACAGATTCTGAAGCGTTTACACCACTGATATTTCCCCCTAGCTTGGTTATGACCCATTAGTGTGTTATAAAGTCAGTTTAGTGGATTGACCGGCATTTCTTTTTTAAAAAATGAAGAGCAGAATATAAAATCAGAATGCATCGTGTCTTATAACACAAATTTGTCTTGATTAAACTTCAGTTTTACATGTGTGTGCCTTGGCTTGAAGTAGTAATTGTATTTGTGCGATATGATCACAGTCAGGAAAATTCAGTTTTACACCATTTGAAAGCAAGACAGTCTTGGGGAAAGTAGGTGGAGAAGCACAGCTCTCTGAAGATAGGGCAGCACTGGGGAAAGTCAGGTCTTGCACACCTCAATCAGGAAGACAGGTCTATATTCAGAAAATGCCAAATAAAAATATGCCAGCTAACATAAAATACAGTCCTACAGGGCCTTTATTTTAGTGAAGTGGCAATTAGAAGAATATTGAGACTTACGTAAAAAGGATGTGGCAGAGATTTTGAACTTGCCCAATTGGAAAGGACAGGAGAAAAGTTCATAATTATACAAGGGGGAAATGGTGATATGTACAAACTAAGGAAAATTTAATGAATGAGATATTCATCTTTCATGTGTAACACCCAAGACCCTGGACAGCTGGCTAAATCATTGCCAATTCTTTATCAGAGCTGCTGAACACCTTGTACTATGCATATGGCACAGCTAAATTAGACCACCTAAACTGTTTTTTCCATAATTGATTTTCAGCGAAAAGACCAGAGGGTGCTTCACTTTCTGACAATGCTAATTGAAAACCTGAGTGTTTTCTAGAAGCAAATGGAGTTGACTGAAGCATGTGCTGAGGTCTTTGAAACACTGCAGTGAGACATAGAAATAAAAATTTAAATTGAACTGTGGAAGGTTGGGGGGGAGAGTCTTATAGGACAATTCCATAACTGAAATTTGGATTTCATGTGTCCTTTTAATAGCTTAGTGGCGGGAAGTTTGCTTTGCAGTGGCTGACCATTTTGACCCTAGCAGGTGCTGGTGAATCAAACACTTTAATTCGACTAAAGATTGATTGATTGTGCTTATCAGTGCTAATGTTTTAGCTTTTCTTAAAATAGAACTTGCGATGATTGAAGGGTCTTAAATTACATGTCTGAAAACTGCCACATATTACTTCTCAGTGACAGGTTCCTAAAATCTATGTATATATTTTGCTGTGTCATTTGTTTTTGTGTTATCAGAAGGATGACTTTAGAACCAAATGTCTACTTGAGAGTGAGATTTCTGGGTCGTTGTAATACTTCCTTTGAAACCTTCGGATTATTATTTTGGTTATTCCTGTCCCTCCCCATGTTAGCACTTGTATTAAGTGAGGCCATCAAGAATGAAATGTGTGGAAAAGAAGAGATTCTGTGAGAAAACTAACCATTTCTAGTCATGTGCTTTTGGAAGTTATTGAAGCAAGGTTAAAGAAACTTAAGAGTGTGACATTTTAAAGATAGCTTTTCTAATATTTGAAGAATTCTCAAGTTTTAGATGAAGGTTTTTCTTATATTCTTGCCAGATTGTAATATAGTTTCATCCATGAAGCTATAGAATTTGAAAGAGCAGTTTGGAAGGCAGGAGGTATGCTGTATTAATGATGGCAAATTAGGATACTGTGATGACAAATAAGGTGATTTTTATGACTTTTAGGAAGATTGGAACCATGTAGGAGAAATACAAGTTTTACCTTGCTTATCTAATTTTGGAGTTATGTTGTACTCAAGGAGTCTGGAGTTTTGTGATCTCCATCTGCCTTTTTTCTTTATTTACATCCAGCTCTACGCCTAGCCATAGAAATAGTAGGCTCAGAGCTATCCTGGGTAGGTTGTTTGGAGACTGACTGAAAATGATCACTTATTTTTTGTTTTTGTTAAGTTTGTGAGAGAGAGAGGGAGGGAGGGAGGGAAGAAGGGGGGGGGAGAGAGACAGTGTGAGTGGGGGAGGGGCAGAGAGGGGGAAAGACAGAGAATCCCAAGCAGGCTTTGCATTGTCAGTGCAGAGCCCGATGCTATGCGGAGGTTGAACTCATGAACCGCGAGATCATGACCTGAGCTGAAATCAAGCCAGAAGCTTAACCGACTCAGCCACCCAGGTGCTCCTGAAAATGATCACCTGTCTTCATATCATCCATTTGCACAATGCTTCTAAAGTTTTATTAAGGTAATGCAACAAATACGGCAAGGCTTTTTATAGAAAGCAGCAGCCCTCTATTGTTCCTACCTCTGAGTCTTCCACAGAGGCATCACTTGATACTCGTCTGGCTCTGTGTTTCACTTTTTATTTCTAAACAGTCCTCCATACTGTCTTAGACATTTGTAGACTTGTTTTGGAAGATGAAGACTAAGCTCTCTTCTCTTCACCCCCAAACCATCATATCTGCTTTCCCTACTCCTAATGGGATCTTTGGATTAAATCCTATGTAACGCCTGTATTATAACTGTTCTTAGCTGAGCCCTGTGAATTGTGTGTTACATTTATTTTCCTCTAATCCCTCTGTTGCTCCAAGAGTTAGTAATGGATTCTCTTTTTCCCCTTCAATTTCTTTAATCCCTATTACTAATTTTTTCAAATACTCTATAAAAGCCATATATTCCTTGATTAGGTCATATATATCTGACAGTTTCTCTCTTTTTTCCCCCCCTCTTTTTGAGGAAGTGTGTGTGCAAGTGGGGGAGAGGAGCAGAGGGAGAGAAAGAATCTTAAGTAGGCTCCACACTCAGTGGGCTTGATCCCACGATCCTAGGATCATGACTTGAACTGAAACCAAGAGTGGGATGCTCAACCAACTGAGCCACCCAGGCACCCCCATTTGAGTCTCATATCTGTTTTAAAAAATTTATGCCATTCCTTCTGGAACTTTTAAGCCCATTGCTCTAGTCTTTACTGTTTGCTTCTTAGGCTGCAGGCACAGTGCTGTTTCTATGGGAATTCTTTAGGTTTCTTGCCTTTGTAGGATCCCCCATTTTTAAAATTCTTTGTCTTCATATTTCATTTATTCTGGTAGGTGGGACACAGCTTCTAATAGCTTTATGAGAAAGGGCACATTTATGAGAAGTACACTGTGAAATCTTGTATATTTCAAAATGTCTTTATCAGGGTGCCTGGGTGGCTCAGTTAAGCGTCTGACTTTTGAATTTGGCTCAGGTCATGATCTCATAGTTCATGGGTTCAAGCTCCACATTGGGCTCTGTGCTGGCAGTATGGAACCTGCCTGGGATTCTCTCTCTCTCCCTCTCTGCTCCTACCCAACTCTCATTGTCTCTGACTCTCTCAAAATGAATAAAAAAATAAAAATGTCTTTTTTCTCATAAAGATTCATAGTTGGGCTCGATATAAAAGTCTAAGTCAGTTACTTTTCCTTATGTTTGAAGGCATTATTCTATTTTCTAATTTTTATTGTGTTTTATATATCGAAGTGTGCTGTGATTTGGATACCTAATCCTTCTTGATTTCTTTAGCTTTCTTTATCCCTAGTTTCCTAAAATGTCACGCTGTACCTTGATAGAGGCCTTTCTATTTGTTGTACTGGACTTTGTAGGTGTTTTCACTTTAGAGACCAGTGGCCTGCCTTCAATTCTCAGAATTTTTTCTGCCTTTTAAAAAAAAAAAATAACTTTTTCCCATGTGTGTGTGTATGTGTGTGTGTGTGTGTGTGTGTGTTTTAGAACCTGTAAAATAAGGTGCAGGCCCACCTGTACAATCATTTAATTTTTTAATCTGTCTTCTTTCATTGAAAGTAAATCTGTCTTTGTTTTGCATCTGGAAGACTTCTTGATCTTTCAAACTCACTTATTGAATTTTCTGTTTCTGCTAAAATAGTTTCATTTTCCAAGAATGAAGAAACTCTTCCTTCCTTCCTTCCTTTTTTTTTTTTTTTTTTTTGTGAAAGCAATGTTTTCTCTCAGATGATACCAATTTTAGTTGTTTTAGATTTTTCATCAGTTCCATGCATTGATTTCTCAGTTCTTTTTTTCTCTACTTTTAGTCTCAGCCTTCTATTTAAAAGGAATAGTCTAGGTATCTGGTGTCATCGATTATCTGTTTATACCCAAAGGAGACAGTTACTGAAATTGATCTGAAGTTCAGCATGGGTAGAGCTCTTCATAAGTGATTGGATGGGTAGTCAGTTCACGTTTCATTCAGCATTTCTAGGTCTTCTCTTGGGTTCATCTGTTTCTCCAGACACAATGCTTCTATACTGCTGAGAGATAGAAGTAATTCAGTCATTTCTAGGAATGTAAAGGGAGAATGGGGCTAGGGTTTTAACCAGTCAGCATGTAGTCTTTCATTTCATGTCTCTGGCTCAGTAAAGTACTTCATCCTTCGTTCTGCTAAATTGATGTGCCTGAAGTCAGAACTTCTGGGTCAGCCTGTCCAGATCTTAAGTTGGCTCTGGTCTTAAGTTGTGATGGCAAAGAGGTGGTGGGACTGAGCCTGTTGGGAGTGAGCAATGCTTTTGAATATGCTACAAGGCTGTGTGGTCAAATTAAAGAACTATATTGCATAGGCCTAAGGGATTAAGGAAATCTTCTTAAAGAGTTCCCTTATAAGTAAGAAAATCCACAAAAAATGACCTCAAATGTCCAACTGAGGCAACCTGGTTGGTGGAAGCTTTCTTATAGAAGATAAGAGCAGTTCTTGTGATGCTAGAGGTAATGGGCAGAGCAGTGCTTCAGACAGTAGCTTCCTGTGGCAGCTGAGAGGATTTGAGAAAAAGCAGAGACTCAGGCGGTGACCTGAATTTGTGCGTTAAACAGTGAGGATAACTTACTAACTTAAAGAAGTTTAAAGATAATTTCCACAGTTGACTAATTTAGTGGTTCATTTCTGTCAGGGCTGTGGCACCTGCTTGTTTCACCTGAATTCATCTGATTCACCTTGAGATGGCTACTCAAGTCTCAAGGACATTGAGGGACAGAAAACAGTAGGTTCCTGTCTTGTGAATTTTTTAGCTTTATTGAGACAGTAGTGAAGTATAAGCTGCCTATATTAAAATATATTATTTGATAGATTTTGACATATGTACACACCAATAAAACCATCACCACAATTAAGAAGAGTGGACATATCTTAATGCTCCAAGTTTCTTTGTGGCCCTTTGTATGCCCTCTCTCCTCCTGCCTACCTCCCATCAAGGCAACCACTGGTCTGCTTTTGGTCAGTTTAGATTAGTTGCATTTTCTATACTTGCATATATACAAAACTATATAGTATGTACTGTGTTTTGTTGGTTTTTGGTCTGGCTTTTTACAATCAAGATAATTATTTTGAAATTCTTCTGTGTTGTTACATGAATCAATAGTTTATTCCTTTTTATTGTGAGAGCTGTTAGACTGTATGGATGTAACAATGGTTTGTTTATCCATTCATCTTTAAATGAACACTTGGGCTCTTTTCAAGTTTTGGCTATTCCAAATAAGTCTTTGTGTGGACACATGCATTCATATCTTTTGACTAAGTACTTGCTGTTGAGAGGCTGGAACAGAGTAGGTGTATGTTAACTTTTTACGAAGCTGCCAGTCTTTCCCATAGGGCTTATGCTGTTTCACATTTCCACCAGCACTGTATGAGAGTTGCCATTGCACCTTATTATCACGGATACTTGCCATGGCCAGTCGTTTTAGTTTTAACCGTTCTAATAGATGGGTAGTAGTACCTCGTAGTGGTTCTGCTTGGCATTTCCCTAAGGACAAATGATGAGCGTATTTCCTATAATGCTGTTTGCCATTCATAGATTTTGTTTGGTAAAATGTTCAAATCTTTTGTCCATTTTTAAAAATTGAGTTGCTCATTATTAAGTTTGCAGAGTTTTTATGTATATTCTACATACAAGTTTTTAAACCAGATATGTGATATGCAAATATTTTTACCCAATCTGTGGGTTATCTTTTATTCCTTCTCTTTCAGAGAGCAAAGGTTTAATTTTAATTTTAGTGAAGCCTGATTGATAAAATTTTTTTTTTCTTTTATGGATCATACTTTCCATATAAGAAATTGTATCTAAGAAATATTTACCAACTCAGGTTTACAAAAACTTTGCCCATGGTTTCTCTTTAAAAGTTTTGTAGTTCCAGGTTTTCCATTTTTGTGAACATGTCTTGAGTTAACTTTGGCTCTTGTGTGAAGGCTGGGTCAAAGTACTTTCTGCGGGGTGCCTGGGCGGCTCAGTCAGTTGAGTGTCCAGCTCTTGAATTAGGCTCAGGTCTTGATCCCAGGGTTGGGGGCTCAAGCCCACCATTGGACTCTGCCCTGAGCATGGAGACCGCTTAAGATTCTTTCCTTCTGTCCCTCTCTGCCTCTGCTCTTCTCCCCCTGTTTGGGTGTTCTGTCTCTAAAAAGAATAAAAAAATTTGCTTTTTGCAGATAGATATCCATTTGTTTCAGCACGATTTGTTCAGAAGACCATCTTTTCTTCATTGAATTGTCTTTATACTTTGTCAAGAATCAGTTTTCCATATGTGTATAGTTCTGGCCATTTTGTTTCCCCATTGATCTGTATATCTTTACGTCATACTAAACTGTCTTCACTGTTGTAGCTTTGTAATGTGTCTCGGTCAGTGGTAGCTCTTGAACTTCATTGTTTTTTAAAGGTTGTTTTGACTCTTCTAGGATCTTTGCATTTCCATATGAATTTTAGAATCAGCTTTTACATTTCTTTAAGAAGCTTACTGAAATTTGGGGATTTTGTTAAATAGATAAATTTAGGGGTAATTTACATCTTAACAATATTCTGCCTTCTAATCCATGAACTTGGTCTGTATTTTTATTTATATCTTCTTTAATTTTTTTCAGAATGTTTTGTACTTTTCAGTGTAGAGGGCTTGACATACTTTGTCAGATTTATCCTTAGGTATCTTATTTTTTTTTTATACTATTGTAAATGGAAAGTGAAATTTCAAAAATGCTGATTGTTGCTAGTATAGAAATGCAGTTAACTTTTGTATGTTGATCTGGTATGCTACAATCGTGTTACTAAACTCCCTTCTTAGTTTTGGTATCTTTTTTGTAGGTAGATGATCATGTCATCTGTGAATAAAGATAGATTTATGACTTCCAGTCTAAATGTTTTTATTTATTGCATGATTGTACTAGCTAGAATCTCTAGTCTTTATATCGTTCTTGATGTTAGGGGAAAAGTGTTTAGTCTTTCACTGTAAAGACACTGTTTTTGTAAATGCCTTTAATCAGATTAAGGGTGTTTCCTTTTTAATTTGCTGAGAGTGTTTAATGGATGGATGTCCTATGCTTTTTTCTTTGTTGAGATTATTACATGCCTTTTCTGTGATAAGCTACACCGATATTTGAATGTTAAGCCAATTTTCATTCCTGGGATAAACCCCACGTGGTACTGATAAAGCATCCCTTTTACATACGGTTGGACTCAATTTGCTAAAATATTCAGATTTTTGCTTCTGTGTTCATGAGGGATATTGGTCTTCAATTCCTTTCTTTATAATATTTGGTAGAATTTAGGAGTGAAGCCTTCTGGACCTGGGCTTTTTGTTGTGGGTAGTCTTTTACATTTATATCCTTTAACTTTTAACCTGTGTGGTTATATTTAGAGTGCATATGTTGTAGACAGCATATAATTGGGTCTTTTCTGATCACTTTAAAAATGAGGAGAAATGTGCTCACGTGCCCATCAGAAGATACCCCTTAGTTTTTATTGGCTAGAATTGTTTCCAGAGCTTGTGCCTAAACCAGTAATCAGGCAACTAGGAATAATGGAAATACTCAGATTGGCTTAGCCCAGGGCACCCATCTCTAGGTGAGCTCTCCAGACACTAATATCAGCATCACCTGGGAACTTGCTAGACATTCAGATTCTTTGACCTCATTCCAAACGTACTGAATCGGGTAGGTTAGACCTGCCTGCGACCAAGTGTTTAGCAATTTGTGTTTTTAAAAGCCTGCTAAGAGATCCCAATGCACCAGAGATTGAGAACAACTGACTTAGGCTAGCCTTTACTTGGGAGTCTAGAGCAAGCCACCCAGTACTGGACAGTTCAGAGGTCTTTCAGCAAGGGAGGGTGAAAAGGATGGATTTACATAGGTATTAATCTTGTCACGGTAGACCAAGGTGGGGCCCAGGAATAAGTTTTGACTAATCGCTGTATTCCCGATGAAGGGAGGACCGTGGTTCACTCTCTAAGGGAAGAATGTTCTATTAGGATTACTACTAAATTGATTAAAAGATATTTTAAATCTGCATCTGCAGCAGGAGTTAGCAAACTGTGTCCTGGGGCAAATCAGTCCGGCTGTGTGGTTTGAATGGCTAGTCAGCTAGATATTTACATTATTAAAAGACTGGGTAAAAAACCCAGAAGAATACTCTTTCATGACATTGAAAATTATGGGAAATTCAAGTTCCTGTGTCTATAAATATTTTGGAGAAGCACAGTCCTATTTATATATGGTCTGTGATGCTTTGGAGCTGCCACAGTGGAGTTGAGTGGTCATGACAGAGACTGTGTGGCCCACAGAGCCTAAATATTTACTAGCTGCCCCTTTATAGAAAGAAAATGTTTGTCAACCTCTGATCTACAAGAAGAATTTGCTGAAGAGTAGTACCATTCCCCAACCATCTTGGATAACTGAGAAATTATTTTGACAGATGGGAGTCCTGACTATAACAGTATGAGAATGAATAATGAAGTAAGGTGTTCCAAGAAAATGCGCTCATTAGAATTGTGGTAACTTTGTTTAAAGAAGTATTACTTTCACGATATTTATAATTAGAATGCAGCTTTACAAATGTTAATTACTAGAACCAGTGGTTATAATTTTCTTTCTTTTTTTGTCAGCTAAGACGATGAACTTCTTTTGTATAACCCTGTGACTGAAAATACTCTCTAAGTTACCTTAGCACCATATATCAGAAATAATATTACGGTTATTTTGAGTTCTGCCTATTCTGTTTAATGGTATAGATGCTGAAACCAAACTTTTCCCTACAACATATCTTTGAAAGCTGTTTGGCTTTCTTGAGAAAGAAGCACATACCAGATTTAGTACAGATTTGAGACGGGGAATAACTGATTATTTAAGGGTTGAGAGGATCAACAGACTTTCACTAGTTTTAGGCTTGTATTTTTAAAAAGCACATAAGATTTGCCTCGTTTGCCGTGTCATGTTTACATACATGAGCTCAGTTCACGTAAGATTCTGTCACCAAAGAGATGAAAGTGTCCATTTCTACAAATGCAAGTGAGGTAGTCAGATCATCGCGGTGCCTGTTCAAGGTCAGTTCAATAACAAAAGCCTCCTTTCTGACTATGAGATGTTGGTTTATAGTTTTTTGAAGTCCTCCTTCCCACCAAGCTACAGAGAGCATACTATTTTATTTAGGGGTATTTCCCTGTTAAAAAATAATTTTGGTATTTGAAGTAATCAAATGTGAGCTTTGTTTCACTAGAAACTTGTTAAGTACATGTTGTTTTCCCTAGAAGAGGGGTCATCTCTGTATACCTATATAATACCTATAATGTAGATTTCTCTTTTTAAGGTTATACGTTGGCTCTTCAAAGACATTCACATCATCAGAGAAATCCCTGAGCCCTTTGCAGTGGTGTAGACACGTCCTAGATAATCCGACTCCAGAGATGGAAGCAGCAAGGCGTTCCCTGTGCTTTAGACTGGAGCAAGGTAATTTCGAACCTGCGCATTTACATTCTCGAACTCTTGCCACCGTCAACTCTGTTTTTGTTGCTGGTTTTGGAATTGACACTTAAATGGAAAAAACTTGCCCAAAGGTATAGCTGTTACATGCAATTTGCTTCACATTTATTACACATCAGGATTTCCCAGTGTAAAATGTATTTAGTTTCATGCTTGTTTTTAGCCACATTTTTAGCTTGTGTTAGTTTGTATTGAAAGATAGGAATAAACTTTATTTTTCTGTGTTTTTTTTTCTTTCTGTTTGCAAATATACCAATAAATAAAATGGGTCAGCCTTTAATTCTCTGGGGACAGCAAGAAGGTGGTTGTATGGCTGAATTCCAGGATAGAAAACTGAAGTTTCATTGGGACCTGAGTTCTGACCTTTTTGAGTTCCATGAATGTTTAATTGGGTTGTATAACTGGAAGTCCTAACCTTTATAAACTGGGAAATAATCTTCACACTGTACATAACATTAGTTAACTTATGAAGCCCAACATAAGTTTAAGTAAAACAAAACAAACAAAAATTGACTGCTGTGGAAGGAAGAGCAGTAAAAGGAATTAGAAAGCAGGACTTAGCTCCTTGCCATTTATATTTAATTAAGGCTGTGATTATTTAGGTTTTTGCTCATCTCTTAACTCTTGGTATCTCTTTCATTATCTAGCAGCAGTGTTTCCATTATCCGTATCACACTTGAGCTTGGAATTACAGATTCCTGCCTCTTCCAGATTAAATAATCAGAGTAACTGGAAGTAGGGTCATGGGAATCTGCACCGACAAGTTCACCAGTGTGATTCTTACGCACACTGAAGTTTGAGAACATCACCTATGCAGCCTTTCGGGGATAACGATGGTTATCAAATTTTGGACAGGAGACAAAGTATAAAAGGTGACATTTCTTGAGCTCTTAATTCTGTGACAGTCAGTGCATTAGGTTCTTGACATCCTTCATTTTATTCAGCCTAACCACACTCATCTGTAGAGGGCACTATACCCACTCCTAGAGAAGGGACAGGTGGAGTGGAGGGCAGTTAAGAGGGTTACTGGGGCCAGAGTGACACCCAGGGGCAGAGCCAGAACCTGGGTCTCCTTGACCCTAACGACTGTCCTTAATCAGTCTTCTGCTTTTTTGGCACAGCCATGACTGAATATCAACAGAAATCTGTTTTAAATATTTGGGAAACATCAAATTAAAAGGCACATTTTATTAACATTGTAACTAAAATGAAATAACTTATTTAGTAATTAGTTGAAGAGTGGGGTAGGAACCAAGGAGAAGTATTAGGGTTAAAACTTTGGTGACAGATGCTTATCTAAGATAGCAACCATCTGAGTTAGGAGACTTTGTTCATCTACCCAGCTGACCCTCAGCAAACCATTAAGTCCCTCTGGGCTTTTTAAAGGGTTATGTTGACTGTCTTTAAGGTTCTTTATTCAAACATCTCTTGATTCAACTACTCTTTGTATGGACACTCTTATATATGAATTTGGCTCAGTTTCATTTGAAGTAAAGTTCAAATGAAATTCAGAACTAGAATCCTTTAGTTGAGGGATCAACAAATTTTTTCTGAAAGGGACCTGATAGTAAATATTTTAGGCTCTGCAGGCCGCACGGTATCTACCCTCAGTAGAAAGCAGCCATAAATGCAAACGTTAATGAGCAAGGCTCTGTTCCAGTAAACCTTTTATCTGTGGGCACTGAGATCAGAGACTGGAGTAGGAACTGGAGTGGACACTGAGATATGAAACTGGGGATGAGTTAGACTTGGGCTACCCAGGCCTTAGTTTGTGACCCCTGCTTTAGTTCATTTGCACACAAGATAGATTTACATACAAGATTGACTTAAAAAAATAGAGGCTTTGGGGGCACCTGGGTGGCACCTTGATTTCAGCTCAGCTCAGGGTCAAAAGGTTTGGGGGATTGAGCCCCACATCTGGTTCTCTGTTGACAGCGAGGGCCTGCTTGGGATTCTCTCTCTCTCCCTCTCTCTGCCTCTCCCCCCTCATGTGTTCTCTCTGTCTCTCAAATAAACATTTAAGAAAAATAGAGGCTTTGTTAAGTTTAATGTAAATAATCCTTATTGGTGGCTGCTTTTGAGAATTGAGACTAAGTGCCTGATTATCTAATTTTCCTTTCACTGACAAGCGTCTAAAGCAGAACGGTGAGGTCATGAGGACAAGATTTAATGTGTAGTTTTATTCATAATGTAATGAATTTAAATTTCATGTAAGAGTTTAAGCAGAGAACTAGCTTTCTAAAACCTACATTAGTGTTTTGTGAAATTTGTGTATAAATCTAAATCCTCTTTTGCTGTGAGACTAAATGGTTTTGTTCCAAAGATCCATAATCCCCTTAGGAGATAAGAAGTCACTGATTACAGTAGGTTGTTCATTGGATGAAATTTGTTTTTGAAATTTAACTTATATTTTATAAAGCAATCTATCATTTAGATTTACTCTTATGAGTATTACAGGGAAAATAGCAGATTCCTACCCCACCTCTCATGTCCATTTGATTACCCAGATTCAATTACTTAACAAAAGCTATTTGTTTTGGTTTTGCTATTTATCTCTCATTAAATTCCCATACCTGTAAGTTGTCAACTTCTTACTTTGAGTTATGAAGGTTTAATTCTTTTTACTACCTTCTTCCCCTTACACCTTTTCTCTGCACATCTTCCCATGTAGCTTTTTGCCAATCTTTAAATAGATTGTTTAATATTGATTACAATACAAATAATCTTATCTAGGTCATGCAACATTGTATTGTTTTTTCATCTAATCTTTTGTTTTTTTTCTGGAGTTAAAAGTAAAAGGACCCTTACTTGCTGGTTTTGGTTTTTGTCTTTAATTTTACCCCACACACTCCAAATGAACCATCCTCAGTACAGTTAGACATACAAATCCACCAAGGGTTTTATTTCCCTTTGTTTTTCCAACCGTTCCTCCTGGTAGTGCCCTCGGCTGCCCACGATGTGCTCTGAACTGGCTCTCCACAGGCCCATGCGGCTCTCGTGGGACTTCCTCTTACCCTCGTTCTGCGGATCCTGTCCCCTTTCCAGTGTCACAATGCCTGTTTCCTGGATGCAAACTTCCTTTTCCTTATATTCCCTCTTTGGGGAGAATTCATTCTCCTCTTGCCTTTTTGGGGGAGTAGAAGAGAAATGAGGATATGGGAGACAGAAACTTTGAGAGCCTCCTATGTCTGAAAGTGTCTGAATTATATCTTTGATCTTGATTATTCTTTGAGCTAGGTGTAGAACTCTAGCTTAGAAACCAGTTCCAGCAGAGTCTAGGAGACGTGGCTCCATTATATTTTAGCTTCGGGATTGCTGTTGAAGTCCTTGTACCATTCTAATTTCTGATTCCTGTGAGCTTTCTCTTTAAAATACCTTTTAGATAGAATTTTAGAATCTCTTCATTCCTAGTACTTTGAAATTTTCATTTTTTGTGCCATATAGTTAGTGGGCACTTTCAACAAGGAAACTTTAGCTCTACAAAATGTCTTGTGTTATTTCTCTGTAAATCCATCCTCTCCTGCAGTTTTCTCTATTCTTTCATTCTAGATACTCCTTTTAAGTCAAATGTTGAATTGCCTGCTTTGATGTTCAGATTTTATATTCTTCTCTTCTGTTTTCTGCCATGATATTGATATTCTGCTTTCTTGGAGATTGTAAAAATTCCTCTTCGAAACCTCTTTGCTGCATATTAAGTTCATTCCATGTGCTGGGCACCATTGTAGGGAATGAGGGAATGGGGGTGCAGCAGGGACCAAACAGGTGTTAAGTCCATGCCTTCGCTGAATTTACCTTCTAGCACAAACACCTTCACTCAGTCCTCCTGGTTTTGTAAGGTACTGTTATTTGTGTAAGGTATCTTAACTCCAGTAGCTTTTTACTTCAGTTTATTTAAGCAATTGAACCTGTCTTTGATAACAGCAGGAGAGGGGTAGCTGCTTGGGGAGTTGAGAGGGAGTGTTTTCCTAAAGACTTCCCAACAGTCATCTTGTTTTTACTTTACTCTGAAGCTCCCTGCCTTCTGTGGTATCCTGCACATTCAATTCTAGAACATTCCAGTTTCTTGTTGGCTTATCCCCCACTGTGGGCCCTTAGAGCAGAGAATGTCAAAACCCAAGCCCATTACCTAATGTTTATCTATTTTCCGTTTATCAGTGAAATGACCTTCTTAGACTGATAGTGTCTCTTTTCTTGTTTGGTCTTACTTGTAGGTTTAGAAGACTTTTGAGTTTAGCTGTCATTCTAGTGTGTTTTTTTAAACTGAATTTTATTGTTTGTTCAAGTATAATTACCAGTTTGAGGTGCACAGTATAATGATTCAACAATTCTATATATTTCTCAGGGCTCATCAAAGTAGGTGTACTCTTGGGGCGCCTGGGTGGCTCAATTGGTTAAGTGTCCAAATCTTGATTTTGGCTAAGGTCATGATCTCACTGTTCATGAGTTTGAGCCCTATGTCAGGCTCTGTGCTGACAGTGAGGAGGCTGCTTGGGATTCTCTGTCTCCCACTCTCTCCATCCCTCCCCTGCTCGTGCTCTCTCTCAAAAATAAACATTTAAAAAAAAAAGTGTACTCTTAATCCCCTTTATCTGTTTCATCCATTCTTCCTACCTTTCTTCTGGTAATCACCAGTTCTTTGTATTTAAGAATCTGTTTCTTCGTTTGTCTTGTTTTTTTTTTTTCATTGTTTGTTTGTTAAATTCCACATATGAGTGAAATCATATAGTATTTGTTTTTCTGACTTATTTCACTTACCATTATACTCTATTCTCAACATCCATGTTGTTACAAATGGTTAAAATTTCATTTTTTATGGCTGAGTAATATTCCATTCTATATATACCATATCTTCATTCATCTATCAGTGGACACTTGGGTTGCTTCCATATGTTGGCTTTTGTAAATAATGCTACATTAAACATAATAGTACATATGTTTTCAAATTAGTGTTTTTGTGTTCTTTGGGTAAATACCTAGTTTTTACTGGAATTACTGGATAATAGGGTAATTCTATTTTTAAAGTCCTAGCCACAGCAGTCAGACAATAAAAAAGAAATAAAAGGCATCCAAATTGGTAAGGAAGAAGTAAAACTTTCACTATTTGCAGATAATATGATAGTGTATATAGAAAACCCTGAAGACTCCACCAGAAAATTACTCGAACTGATTAATGGATTCAGTAAAGTCACAGGATACAAAATTAATGTACAGAAATCTGTTGTGTTTTTATACACTAATAATGAAGCAGCAGAAAGAGAAATTAAGAAAACCATCCCATTTACAGTTGGCACCAAAAATAATAAAATACCTAGGAATAAACTTAACCAAGGACCTGAAAGCCGTATGCACTCCAAAAACTATAGAACATTGATGAAAGAAATTGAAAATAACATAAATAAAAGGTATTGGATTGGAAGAACCAATATTGTTAAAAGTGTCCATACTACCCAAAGCAGTCTACAGATGTACTGTAATATCCCCATCAAGATACTAACAAAATTTTTCTCAGAAGTTGAATATATAATCCTGTACTTTGTATGGAACCACAAAAGACCCCGAATAGCCAAAGCAATCTTCAAAAAGAACAAAGCTAGAGGTATCACAATACCAGATTCAAGCTATACTACAAAGCTATAGTAATTGAAACCGTATGGTACTGGCACAAAAATAGACACATAGATCAATGGAACAGAATAGAGAGTCCAGGAATAAATCCATGCTTTATGGTTAATTAATCTATGACAGAAGAGGCAAGAATATACAATGGGGAAAAGACCACCTCTTCAATTAATGGTGTCGGGAAAACTGGACAGCTACGTGCAAAAAAATCACACTGGGCTACTTTCTTACACCATACATAAAAATAAACTCAAAATGGATTGAAGAACTAAATTGTGAGACCTGAAACCATAAAATTCCTAGAAGAAGACACAGGCAGTAATTTCTTTGACATCAGCCATAGAAACCTTTTTCTAGATTTGCCTCCTGAGGCAAGAGAAAGAAAAACCAAATTAAACTATTGGGACTACACCAAAATGAAAAGCTTTTGCACAGCAAAACAAAAACGCAGCCTACTGAATGAGAAGGTACTTGCAAATGATATCCAAAAAGAGGTGACTATCCAAAATATATAAAGAACATCTGCAACTCAACACCAAAAACCCAATTGAAATGGGCAGAGGAATGACCCCATTAAACATTTTGCTAAAGACCTACAGATATCTGGCCAACAGACACAGGAAAGGTGTTCACCATCACTCCTTAGGGAAATGCAAATTAAAACCACAATGAAATATCACCTGACACCTGTCAGAATGACTAAAAATCAAAAAACAAGAAACAAGTGTTGATGAGAATGTGGAGAAAAAGGAACCCTGGTGCACTGATGATGGGAATGCAAACTGGTGCCACCACCATGGGAAACAGTATGGAGGTTCCTTGGAACATCTAGTGTGGTTTTCTAAGAGAATAGAGAGGAATTGATAGTCTTCAATATCGAAGAATTCCTACTGGCTTCCAATGAAGGGGATCCTTTGTCAATGATAGCTGATTAACAGGTTACAGACATTATGGTTTTAACTATTCATATTGTAGCATGAATATTTAATTAGGATTATGTAAACATTCCATATTTTAGAACTTACAAGTAATTCTAACAAAGCATTTTGTTCAGACTTCATTTCTGTCTTGAGCAATCAGCATTTTCAAGTAACAAATATTATTGAGCATTTTCTTTGAGAGCAAGTTTGTTTCCTTTAATTTGAATAGAAATTGCCCAAGGACAGTGACCTTGTTTTATTGGTCACACCAGCTAAAAGGGAACAGTGATTACTGTTGCTAAAATAAATGAATTTTTGTTTATTTTGTAGAGAGAGTGAGCAGGGGAGAGGAACAGAGGGAGAGAGAATCTTAAGTAGGTTGCACGCTCCACACTGAGCCCACCATGGGGCTCAATCCCACGACCCTGGGATCATGACCTGGGCTGAAATTGAGAGTCGGATGCTCAACTGATTGAGCCACCCAGGCCACCCTGTTTAATTCTTCTTGAGCCTAATGTCACAGTTACTGCTGTTAGAATTTCAGTTTTGGTTTTGCACATTTTCAGATGGAATGGAGTCTTTGCACCACTTTCCTTACCAACCATATCATTCTTTTCTTTTCAGTGCCCTTTGAAGTATTAGTTTGCAGCCTTGTTTTACCATTCACAAGCGTGTTTATATTAAAATAGGTTTTACTTACTGCCTTTTGTTGGAAATGAGTGGTTGTACCTGCTCCCCACCCCCTCCCCGAATTTAAAGACTGTTCACTAAGACCATCTGCTGCCATGACAAGCAGGGTTGACAGATTAGATTTTTTGAAAGGGAAGTGTTGTCCCCTTTCTGCCTCACTTTTCCCGTCTCTCTCACTTGTTAACCAAGGGGTAAGTAAATGTTCTTTTCTGTTAGCCTGGGGCTTTAGATTAGATGTTGCTTTCATAATTAGAGAGCAAATATGTTGATATTTGGTTTCTATTTCTTGACCCTGATGCTTCTGGGAAGAAAATTACTCAAAAATTAGAGACCAACTCTCTGTAGAATGTGTGGATGGGGGTCTGTAGTTATGAGGAGCCGGTGTTTCTGTGGTGGACCTTCTACCCCTCAGGCCCCTGGTCCTACATCCCTTCCTGATTCCTTCTTGGACCCTAGGAATGTAGTATGTACTGTTTTCTTGGTTGCAAGTTAGCAGTCTTCCCTGCTTAAGAAGTAAACTTCTCCGGGAGCACATCTGCGTAGGAGTTGGTCAAGCTCAGTTTCTGTGGCTGCTTCGGGTAGCGTTTCTCCCAAGGTTCTCTGTGTGGTTGCCAATGAGTTTATTTTGATTGTCACTTTGTGAAGGACCCCTGGCTCTCTTCCTGCTGCCTGCTTTCTGTCGGGGGGTCATCCTAGTCCTTCATGCTGTATCTGACAACCTCATGACCCTGGAACTAGGTAACAAAACCTGGTAAATTGTGGGAGAATGTATGGGAAGTGTTCACATTTTGTCTTGAGGTTATGAGAACAGGCTTATTAAAATCCTACCCTTCTGAAGAAAGTTTGTTTGTCTGAAGAAAATGAGGAACAGAAAGGGATGTTTTGTGTAAGTTTTATTGGGAGATAGCACCTGCATTGAGACCTTTTTCAAGATATTACTAAAAGAAATGCTTTGTCTTCACAGCTACAGTTTTGCAATTTGGTTAAACGTGTGTGTTTAAGATACAATAGGACAATTATTTTTGGTGTAAGGGTGTGAGTGTGTGTGTGTGTATACATATATGTATATGTGTATATATCCGTGTGTGTGTGTGTGTGTGTATATATATATATATGTGTGTGTGTGTGTATACATATATGTATATATGTATACACACACCCCTACAGATGACTCATATGTATCCAATGCTCCTAAATTCTCAAAGGGAACATTAATTGAGCAAGTCACTTAATATTTTAATTGAAAATTAATTAAATTGAAACTTTGATTGTAGATCCCCAAACTTATTTTCCCCTTTTCCAAACTGATCTTTTCATGCTCCAATTTCATAATTTATAAGGTCTTCTATATCAAGTAGTCCACACAGGCCGGGTACTTAAGCTTTCCCAGCATCCTCTACACGTACCTTTAATTTGTAGAGTTGTTGTAAGACAATAAGTAAAGATGTTTGTGAAACAGACATAATAAAAGCTTAAATATTAGGTTTCTTTCCTAATACATTTGAATAATGTAAATAGCTTTTTTGGATAATGTACAGAAAGTAATGTTAAAAGTGAAAAAACTCTAATAAAAGTGATTTTATTAGAGTTAGGGGTGCCTGGGTGGCTCAGTCAGTCGAGTGTCCAGCTCTTGATTTCAGTTCAGGTCATGATCTCACGGTTCTTGTGGGATGGAGCCCTGTGTTGAGCTCTGCACTGACAGCTCAGAACCTGCTTGGGATTCTTTTTCTCCCTCTTTTTGCCCCTCTCCCGCTTAAAATAAATACATAGACATTTAAAAGAAAGTAATTGCCAAAAGTTAAATCTTTTTGGTACTTCTTAATCTACAATCTATTCGTATAAAATTAAGAAAGCCTAGAATAATATTTTCTCCCCCCCCCAAAAAAAAAAACATTGGACCCTGATTTGAATATACATTCTTAGACAAAACACTGTATCTTGGTTGGTTCTTCTCTGTTGAAAATGGTCCTAACAGTGTTTGTTATTTTCCATTTGGAAGTGCCTTGTTTTTGAGCATCTTTTTACTTAATTTTTAATGCATATATGCCTTCTTTCAAGTAAGGGGTATAAGAGTGTGTGTGTGTGTGTGTGTGTGTGTGTGTGTGTGTGTGTGTCTGATAATAGAGGGCTGCACCTCAGTTTCCTTTCGAATTGCCAGTGCTTAATAAATTGTCAAACATGTTTTATGTTCTGAATGTTTGTTTTTTTATGATTTATTAATTGGAATACATTTAAATGTCTTACATGAGCGAAGAAACTAATTGAACATTGGTGTTATAGATGGCATCCAATTAGCCAATCCAAAACAATTACATGATGGTATCATTAAAATGATGGTGTTGGGGGTAGATATTTGAGTCTGTTTTGTTTGCTGCTATAACCCTCCCAGTGCTTAGAATAGTTCCTGTCATGTTGTAGGTATTGAAGGCTAATTGTTGAGCGAATGAAGATGGTAGAAGGGTTTTTGATATAGTAGTTGGACATAGTGCCCACTAGTGCCTCAGTGTTGCTTAATTCTGATTAAGAACATGTCACCGTCACTTGTCCCATGACTTATTTTGTAATTGGAAGTTCATACCTCTTAAAATTCCCTTCCCCTATTTTGCCCATGCCCCCCACACTCCTTCCTGAGGACAACCACCAGTTCTCTGTATTTGAGTCTGTTTCTGTGTTGTTCAGTTGTTTTGCTTTTTAGATTCCACATATAAGTGAAGTCATACAGGATTTGGCTTTCTGTGTCTTATTTCACTTAGCATAATACTCTCTGGGTCCATCCATGTTGTCTCAAATGGCAAGATTTCATTCTTTTTTATTGCTGAGTAATATCTCGTTGTGTGTACACACCTTCTGTGTCCATCTGTCTATCAGTGGACACTTAGGTTGCTTCTGTATCTTGGCTGTTGCGGATAATACTGCAATGGACATAGGGGTGCATATATATTTTTGAATTAGTGTTTTTGTTTTCTTTGGGTAACCTGCAAGTGGAATTGCTGGACTGTATGGTACTTCTATTTTTAATTCTTTGAGGAAACTCCATGATATTTTCCAGAGTGGGTGCACCAATATTTATTCCCACCAGTAGTCACAAGGGTTCCCTTTTCTCCACATCCTCACCAACACTTGTGATTACTTTTTTTTTTTCTTTGATACTAGCCAATCTGACAGGTGTGAGGTGACCTCTCATTGTTATAGTTTAAGAAAAGACAGAAAGCATTTCACTTGTTTCCATGTCTTGCCTTGTAAGTGGGGACATTTCACAGATTTCACAGGCCTGTTAGAAAGGTTTCAGGAAATGTGAAATGTGAAATTATTTTGGTAAATGTGAAATGCTGTGTACATACGTGGACACATTCCTGCTATGCAGTTTCTTATTCAGAATGTGAGCCAAAACATACAGGGAACCCTCTTTGTTTGGCTGTTTACACTTTATAGAAAACCAATAGCATTTTTTTTCTTTGGGAGGGGGTAGTTTTGTTTTCTCTACCTATAAATAAACATATTTTATTAGAGTTAGGATCTCAAATTGGTAAGTTTTGAGTGTAATTTAAGAATAGTAGAAAGTTAAGGCAACTTCATTAGCTTTTTTGTTTTATGCTTCTTCTTAAGTCTATATATGTTCCATTTCTGCTTTTCTTTTTCCCCACTTCCCCCACCCTTTTAGACTGTACGTAACAAACATCTCTAGAACTTCCATGGGTAGCATGGGCTCCTGCGATATCCTAAATTGAAATAAGGCTTATCTAGAGTCGGTGGTGAGTCTGTGTCATGAGGCTGGGACGTTGAATAACCAAATAATGATAAAAGAGCTTATCTGAGTAATTTGAGATGCCCAATGTGTGGCTCACTTAATTTGGGGCCGGTTAATAAAAGCTTATCTTGCCTGGAGATACTTGAATATCCATAACTATTGAATCAGGACAGGTCACATTTGAGGAGTGTGGGTATAGTTTTCACAAATAGTGTAACCCTACGCAATTACTATCTTGGGTTGTGTTTCCTTATGAGCAATCTCTCATTTCCTCTGGGATTATATGCTAAGCATATGTAAACAGATATTGCTTCTTTATTGAGTTTTTCTTTCATCTTCCTATGATACCAGTTCCTATTCTTGTCTCAGTTGTTATGAGGTAGTATCCCTCTCTAAATTTAGGCAATGGAAAAGAAAGTTGTCGATGAATCCAGTGCTCTGAAGGTGGCCTTTTCATTTGTTGAAAGCTGCACAGATTGAACTGAGACATTAGGAAACTTATCAAGTGTCTGTCTCCTGGAATCTGTCCAGCTTCTCCTTGCCTGGCCCGAGATAGTATCTTCATCAGCTCATGTTTCCAGTCTTGAGGTGCTCTGTCAAATTGGGAACACAAAATTAAAACTTAGTCTGTGTAGTTCATTTTAGGTAAGCTTTATAAAGGAGTCCCTTTCTCATTGGGAAAATAATCTGGAATCCTACTGAAATTTGCAGAGACAGGGTGTCTTGACATTTGCCATTTATTATTCCTGTGTGCTAGAAATTGAAGACACATTGTCATGGCTGTGGGCTTTCATCACATCTTTGCTTTGCTCAGATGTTCGGAAAAGTCCCATTGTGTTTCCTTCAGTGTTGGGAATGATGTACAGTAAGTAGCAAATAAACAGGGATTGTGATCCTATGGAATTTGCTGTTTCTATCCCATTATATCCAGCAACATGGATGTTTCCTTTTCTTCTTTTTCCCTTATCAGTTACATGTGTTTCTCTGTGGTTTTTTGCTTTTATTTTGCGTTTCTACCACAAGAAAGTTATTAAAATAAGCAGTAGTGAAATAAGCAGCTTATGACAGTTCATGTTTGTTATAATGAATATATAACTGACATGTTATTTTCTTACCCCAAAGAGGAAAAAGTAAAACAATAGACATTCTCCCACAGTAGTTGTTTACTGCTTTTATAGTACTCTGATGATGGAATTTGCTTCTATGGCAGTGAAACTTTATTTTGATAGATGTTCATGTCTATTTCTTGGGAACTCTACAGAATAGCCAGTTTAGGCAAGAATTAGTAGATTCTCCTTTTTGGAATCATGGGGCCTTGATTAGAGAGACGATTCAAATGCTTAACCATGAAATAAATGAATTGAGCACTTGCTACCTGCAAGCACAGTGCTACATATGAGGGGTATGGTGGCAAGACGAACTCAGTACCTTGCACTGGCAACACGCAGTCTGGTATAACTGACTGCATGGATAGCAGCTCTGGTTCTTTTTTTCTTCCCTTCTCTTAAAACAGGCCTGATGGTGCTAGCGGGCCCAAGTGGAAGGGGTATGCTTTCCCAAGGATGTGACATGTTTGTTGTAAGTCAGCAAGATTTGAGCAGGTAACTCTGGCGGGGGGCGGGGAGTGGCCAGACCACAGGAACAACATGTGGAAAGGTCTTGAGATGGGGTGAGACTCCAGACATGAGAGGGAGCAGCAGACTGTTGCGGTGGGAGTGTGGTGGAGAGAAATGGAGCGGGGGGAAAACGTGAGCCTGCTGTTTGGTGATTCTGCATGAAATGAGAGGCATGCGGGGTTTTCAGGGCACTTAAGGATTCTGGACTTTGTCTTAAGATGGTTGGGAATCCTTTGGATAGTTTTCAACAAAGGAGTGACATGACTATGAAGAGGAAAGTGTCAGAGGGTTAACTGAATTGTCTTGTTTTTTGTTTGTTTTTAGTTTATTTTGAGAGCGGGAGAGCTCATGTGCATGCAAGTGGGAGAGGGGCAGAGAAAGAGGAAGAAAGAGACAATCCCAGGCAGGCTCTGTATGTCAGTGTGGAGCCTGATGTGGGGCTCGAACTCACAAACCGTGAGATCATAACCTGAGCCAAAGTTGGACACTCAACCAGCTGATCCACTCAGGCGCCCCAACATTTTACCACTCTGAGTGAAATATGGAAACCTCACTTTCATTTAGGTATCTTATCTTCCCCCACTTTTATTTTTATCTTTTTATATTAAATATAATTTGTTATCAAATTGGTTTCCATACAACACTCAGTGTAACTTCCCCCACTTTAAATGTCATTATCAGATGGTATTATAATTTTTGTTTCAATCATCAAATATAATTTAGCAAGCCATGAGGAAAAAGATGGTCTCTTCTTTGTACCCAGAGTTCTGTTTTCGTCTTGTTTTGTCTTCTTGGTGCCCCAGACCCCTTCTCTTACCATTTCCTTTCGATTTGAAGAAACTTCTTTAGCCAGTATTTGAGGGTGGCTCTGCTAGCAACAAATTCTTTGAGTTTTCCTTTGTCTGAGGCTGTTTCTCTTTCATTCCTGGTGAGTTGGTCAACCAGACCCAGAATGCCCAGCTGGCGGGCCTTTCCTTGAAAGAGGCTCTGCCGCTTCTCTGGCTTCTGTGGTTTCTGATGAGAAATCCACTGTTGCTCAAATGGGTGTTCCTCAGTAATGTTCCTGGGTAACGTGTCACTGCTCTCTGACTGCTTTCAAGATTTTTCTTTATCTTTAGTTTTCAGTAGTTTCGTATGATGTGTCTTGGCATGGATTTTTTGGAGTTTATGGTGTTCAGATTTCACTTAGTATGTTGGGCATCCCCACGACCCCCCTGCCCCCAGTTTAGTAATTCACTAAGAGCACTCACAAGACTCGGTGTATATTTGTACTCAAAGCTAGGATCTATTAAAACAAAGGGATACAAATCAAAATCAACAAAGGGAAAGGCACATGGAGCAAAGTCTGGAAGAAACCAGGTGCAAACTTCCAAGAGTCTTCAGGGTAAAACCAGATAACCTGTTCTTAAAGAAGGGAGAGAAGTCTCAGCTTGGGCTTCCTACCCCTAACTGAGAAGCAAGGCGTGAGGCGACTTGAGTTGTGATGCCCACTTTAGACTGAGAAGGTTGGGGGCGGGGGCGCTGTTAGATGAACTTGTACAGCATTCCAAGGATCAAGACCTCCCTCCTTTGCACTGCTGGAGTCCTCAGCCACTCTGCCACTGCATGTCTAGGCACCTCACGGGAAGCTTGCTTCTGGAATAATCCAGGCATTGACATAGTACCTATTGTCCATGTTTTCAGTTGGAAGCCTGTTGGGGTAATAGCTGTACTGGTACAGAAGAAAGTCATGCCAGTTACTTATTCAGATTAACATAGTCCATATCCATAAATTTAGACCAGGAACCAAGTCTCATTTGCTTTTTGGGAAAACTAATAGCATGAACAAAATGAATAGATCAACTGACTTTGTAGGAAACAAAACTAAGGGAATAGAGAACTCCATTTGCTTGGATTTAAGAGAATACTACACCTTTAAACAATATTACTTGGCAAAGCAGCAGTCAAATCATTATTTTTAGTCATTTTTAATTTCTTGGAAATACTGGAATAGGGATGGACAGGGCTAAGAACCAAGCTGCTTATCCATAAGGAAATCTCCCCCCCAAAAGAGGAAGTATGAGAGCAGCTAGGGCACATGGAGGGCATGTCCCAAACCTCCAGTCTTTAACAGTTCTAGAAATTGGAACAGACAGTTGAGAGCAAGAAAGAATACAAGAAAATTTCTTTGAGCTGAAGAAAGACAACTCCCCAGCATGAACTAAGATAGATGAAAAAAGACCTAAACCCTAGACATCCTGGTTGAATTTCCAGGGTCAAAATTCTAAAAATGTTCAAAGGAAGAAACAGGTTATTTGCAGTGTCATAGGCCTCAGACATTTCATCAGGAATACTAGATGCTAGCTGAATAATGAATCTTGTCCTTTCAGTTTCAAGGAAAGGTACTTTCAAGCTATAATGTTGTACCCAGGCAAATCATAGATTTGTGGAGAATAACGAAAGAGGGTTTTAGTTCTGCAAAGATTTAGAAAATTTACTTTACACACCCTGTTTTAATGGTGGGAAAAGTACAAGGAAGAAGATCCATGAGGCCTAAAGAAGAGTGGCCGTGGAGATGACCCAGGAGAGGCCAGGAACAAGGAAAGGAGAAAATGGGTTGACTCTCAAGGCTAGTGACATTTCTCACCCCGTGGTTTGGGGCCTAGTGCCAGACAATTCCTTTCCTTTTCCTGGGGTCTTCTGACCATACCCAGCTCTCCAGTAAAGATGCATCTATCAGAACACTGAAATGCCACTTGTATGTGGTTTAACATTTGATGATGACCTTAAAATTGTCCTGATCACAGCTATCGAACAGAATGGAGATACAGTAAACCTTGACAATGTAAAAATAGGACTGTGATGGTAGTGGAAGGGAAGAGAGAGAGTACATGGGCTAAATAACCTTTTTCACTATGGGGAGTCAGATGGCAACAAGGTGAGGTTGATTTGTCTGCTTCTAGTTACACTTACAGGGATGCCTGGGTAGCTCATTCCGTTCAGTGTCGGACTCTTGATTTTGGCTCAGTTCATGATCTCATGGTTTGTGAGGTTGAGCCTGCATTGATCTGTTGGGATTCTCTCTGCCCCTCCCCTGCTTGTGGGTACACACACTCTCTCAAAATAAATAAACAAACAAAAGAGGTTACACTTTCATAGTAGTTATATTATTGTCCCCAGCTTCTCAAACAAAACTCCTGGAAAGGGGATCTGGATGGGAAAGGGAAAGAGATACCTGTTTATACCTTTATATATATTTTAATGTTCTTCCATGTGCAGGCATTTTAGTAAAATCATGCAGCAGCTACTTCTAGGGCCAAAAAAATAAGTTTTTTTCCTTGTCAAAATTCTTAATTATGTGTATTTACTTTCTACCACCTCTCAAGTTTAGTGGGTCAGAGGCCTTTTCTGCCATGGACTATAAGCACATGCATTGTGTCCCTTACTGGAAGAAAGTATTTTAGCCCAGGAGATGCTGAAAAGGAAGGATTATCCAAATTCTGTTTCCAACACTTTTCCGTTCAGGAATGCACAGGGTTTTCTAGTAGCCTGCTGGGCCTGTGTTTCCTAACATACCAAATGGTCAAAGGCAGGAAGGTTCTTATTGGTTATCCAGTCTATCCTTTCTGAAGAGGAAACACTTTCAGACATGAGATAATCTAGACTGTTTCTTCTGGAAATTGGACTCTGTAGCATCTTCCTTAACCTACCTCATTTTTTTTTTTAGGGTTTATTTATTTTGAGAGAGAGAGCGAGGCAGCGCGGGTGTGGGAGGGACAGAGAATCCGCACTGTCAGCACAGAGCCTGATGTGGGGCTCAAACTCACAAACCGTGAGATCATGACCTGAGCCAAGATCAAGAGTTGGATGCATAACCGACTGAGCCACCCAGTCACCCCTTAATTTACCACATTATTGCCGTGTAGAACTTGGAAATTCCTCTAGCTGGCTGTCCTGGCTTGCAGGGGTGGCTGTAGTCCAACTTGAAGCAGCTGTTTAGAATCTGCATGACAATATCACATCATGGGCAGATTATTAGGTCATTCTTTTCCCTTGTTCTTTTCAGGTTAAATTAGGACTTTCTGACTCTGACAAAGGCTGACTCCTCACATTCTGTGGCCATTTTCCCTGTCCTTACATTTGATTAAAGCCACAGCAGTTAGGTCTAAGAGAAAAACAGCTTCTATAAAAGGGAATTTTTAAGCATGCCTTTGAAGTATAATTACTGTTGAAGTCAAACTTGTTTTCTAATCTCCCTTGCTAATTGGAGATGGGAAGTCTGATGATCTGTGGAGTTGCGGGGCTCATTCCGGTCTTAGATAACACTGAATTTGGTCCGTGTGTGGTTCGAGTTGGCAGCTTCAGTTCTGACCAGTGATGAAGTGGAAACAAGTTGACAGTCCAGAGAATTTCTCCTTTCCAACCCACATTTTTCAGTTTTTAGACCATGGTCCTGGTTAGAGAAGACTCACAGGAAGATCCAGGAGTGGCAATGAGAGAAGAGCATTCAGCCTGTGGTCTTGAGACTGGTTAAAGGCTGAGAAGTAGAAAAGCCTGATGCTTTAATGATGATGACTAGACACTTTAACCAGCAAGTCTCACTTTGCTATTAAGACCTAGGAAACATTTGATGTATTAAATTCAAGATGAAGAATAATTATAAAAGACAGAGCCCAATGGAATAAATGTTGTTAAATAATACTCTATGGTGAAGTTTTATAACCCTCATTCAAAAATTAAACATTTATCTTCCAATCCTTGCAGGTATACAACACCCTAGTTACTTTTAAACCTAATATAAAACTTTTTTTTGGGGGGGGGGGTGTTGGGAGAGAGAGTGCACGCACACATGCACGTCCATGGGAGAAGGGCAAAGGGACGGGGGAGAGAGAATCTTAGGCAGGCTTCACGCCCAGTGTGGAGCCCAATGCCAGGCTCGATCTCATGACTGGGAGATCATGACCTGAGCCGAAACCAAGAGTTGGACACTTAACTGACTGAGCCACCCTGGCGCCCTGTTTAAACTTAATACTAATGTTGAAAGTGACTTTCTTGATTAGCTCTAGGTATTATTTATATGGGTAAATGACCTCTTTAGCTAGACGTTTCTGAAAGATGGTATATATATCATGTTTTTGTAAGTTACTACATTTTGAATACAAATGGAAGTTTAAATACTGAGTATCACAATGTTTTGGGGCTGTATGTTTATATAAATATAACAAACATGTATATTAAACCTATATAACAAATATGCATATATATTATATATGTTAAGCGTATGTAATAAATATGTATATATATATTAGCCTATCACACAAACACATGTTTATAAACATGAATATGTGTTAACATGTAACAAACATGTTATATTGACATATAGCAAGTAAATATATGTATACTATGTGTATGGGTACATATACCATGGTTACTGATTTGAAAATGTTTCATTTGTCATCATAGGTTGAATGAACTAGCACTGTGGGAAAGATTCAAATTAACCTGGTAGGTTTTTCTGCCTATAATTTGAAGAATGAGGGTCTTGGGGACTACAACTAACTTGTCCTGAATAAACAATCACCAGGAATACCAATCAGGGAGGGATGTCTACTACTTCTGTAGCCCTTCTCCTTGTAGGAATACACTGGCAAATGCATACTGCTTGAATCCTCTTTACTTTGCGTGTGTCTGGGAAAGAACTTAAGAACACCTGTTTCAAAGAAGCAGCAGGACTTCCCGGTCCCGTGTGCTCATTCATCAGGCCATGGAGAGCTGTGGAGAAATTAATGCTTTTCAAGTTTACCCAATAAACCTAGAGG
The DNA here is from genome assembly GCF_018350195.1 of Panthera tigris. NCBI lineage: Eukaryota > Metazoa > Chordata > Mammalia > Carnivora > Felidae > Panthera > Panthera tigris. The sequence continues at coordinate 51,307,667 of NC_056660.1, forward strand.
ATCAGATAAGCTGCAAGCCATATGTACCTACCCCAGGGGGCTTGCTCAGGTTGGGGGCTCAGGTTGGGGGCTCAGGTTGAGTCAGCAGTGCCTGCTTAATGTGAACTTAAGGCCCTTTGGAAACCTTGTATTTCAGTCTGGTCAGAGTTGATGAGAGAACCAGTAAAATACTATCTTTACCCAGGTTCCTGAGTCCCTTTAAGTTTAGTGCAGACATGGGAGTGCATCTACATGTAAGCGTTCTATAGGCTCTCACCTGTAGGTATGGACAAATATAATCTGATCACCTGGGAAATTTATAGCTGAGGCGATGGTTCGTGAAAATAGAGTGGTGGTGTTTGGGTATAGGTCAAAATGCTGCGGTCTGGATAAAATTTCCTGCCACCATAAGGGAGAATAGCAAGCTTTAGAAGAGGAGGTGTCTCCTATCCATTCACTGATCTTAGACCACTCTGTCACTGGTGTTTGTGAAGGGCCATGCATGGGATTCCTCTGATTGTTTGGCTTAGTATTGAGGCCTGTCCACCTGTTCTATGAAGAAGGAATAAAAACAGAGGATTGAAAGTTTGTCTCCCCTTTCCCCCTTTCCCTTACTTTGCAGGACTGTGTGGTTAAAAAACACCATTATTTAAGAGTCAGAGACATGACCTTAGCAGCCCGTGGTTTTGAAGAAACCATACTTGTTAGAATGTGGCATTTGGGACATATGCTTCCTCTGAGATAGTCTTTGGATACAGAAGTGAGTGCCGTTGACCTACCCTGATCAAATCGTTGAATGTTCAAGGTTTAGTACTTTGCCTCTGAGTTGAAAGACTGAGTCTGTAAAGTTGTCTAGATAAGAAGACGTAATGCAGAAAGCATGCTCATTATTTTGACAAGACATGTTAAAATGCCCGAGAATTGGGAAGAGTAAAAGGGCAGATTTCTGCACTCTTCCTTTCTAGCTTCTAGAACATTTCCCTTCTGGGTTTAGAGAACGATTTTGCTACAACTTGCTTTAACTTTTCAGCACTCTTCTAAAAAAAAAAAAAAAAAAAATTGCTTCAGTGTGTGAATGCATGCCACAAGCTTTTGTCCAGTGCTTGCCCTGTTATCGTCCCACAAACACACCTAAACGTGGGAACCCTGCAAAAGCAAGATGCTACATGATTTGCTCCATTTGAGAACTAGCATGTGGCAGGATGGAGACTGGAATTCTGGTATCTAGATTCTTAGTCCAGGGTCCTTTTAGTCTTTTGCTGATCTTTATTATAATATGTTATGAAAAATTACAGTAAGGAGGTACACTGTTGGCCATCATTGTTATATCACATCACGTGACATACCCTTATGATGCAGTTCTAATCCTGTGCATTCTCCAGAGTGAGTATTGTTAAACTGGTATGTCTGTTACCCTGGGGGTTGGCAAATTGTGGCCTTGTCTGGCCTTCAACCTGTTTTTGTATGGCCCAGGAGATAAAAAGCGGCTCACATTTTTAAATGGTTGGAAAAAATAAAAATTCATGACCTATAATTTTTGTGAAATTCAACTCTCTGTATATATAAATAAAGTTATATCAGTGCATAGTCCCATTCATTCATTTACGTGTCGCCTGTGGCTGCTATATAATGCTGTGATGGTGGAATTAAGAAGTTGCAATGGAGACTCTATGGCCAGCAAAACCTAAAATATTTACTAGTTGGCCCTTGGTAGAAAACATTGGCCAACGCCTGTGTGAGCCTGTTGCCATGATCCCTGAGTTTCACTGGTATTGAATACAGCCATCTAGCCCTTCATTTTATTCCCTTTACCAAGGTCTTACCAAAGATCTCTAAAATTCCCCAATGACACATAGTCTGCAGTCACTAAGGTGGTCAACTCTCTAAACCCAAACCTCTAGGACATAAATGCCTTTACAGAAACATAAAACATTTGCTAATATCTTCAAATAGTTTTTTAGGCTCCCTTATTGTTACAGAGTCACCTAGGCAATTACTTTGACTTCTCCCCATGGGGGCCACACCATTACTACTACACTGGTCCTTTACTCCAGCCTCTGACTTCTGAGCATATTTATTGCCTTCTAATTTACAGATAACGGAGGCCAATATTGCATTCTCTGTATCCTCACTAGCTTTGCCTTCTAGTTGCATAGGAAGAAATAACTCTCCCTTTTCTAAGGCTGTTCCCTCTACCTTACCTCTCTGTCACATTCCTTCTGATCTCCAGGACCTCAGTTCAGTGCATTCCCCTTTTCTGTAGACTCTTGTTTTCTCTACTGGTTCTGTTCTCATTCTATCAGTATGTAGGTCTCCCTTATCCTAAAGAACTATTCTGCCTTGAGTTTCATGCTCTGCAAACCTACAGCCCTATTTCTCTTATTTTTATAGCCTGATCTCTCTAGGAAGAATTATTTCTTCTTCCTCATCTTACATCTGCTTGACCTATTAAAACAGGTTTCCGTTCTAGCTCCTCTGTTGAATCTGCTCTCTTCGGTGACCCAGTTGTCCAGCCAGTTGCTGTTTCTTAGTCATCATCCCATAGTAACTTCTGCGTCCATGTTGCAACCCTTCATTATCTTTACTGTTTTTGGTCTCTGCTCATCCCTGAACTCTGCAGCCTTTCCCAGTCTTTGTTACTGAGTCTCCCTTTATCCACTTGTAAATGTTCCTGAAGTCACTTCTCTTTTCCTTGTGTACCTTCTTCTTGGGTGATTTTATTCATGCCTGTGGCCTCATAACACCTACTTGTTGATGTGCCTCTTTTTTTCTCTAGCTGCTTTCCTGAACTCTCCACCCCTTAGTGGGCACCAGCACGTAGGTATGTCCTATAACCATCTCAAATTCAGCTGCTTTTTTCCTTTCATTTAAGCATGCTTATCTTATGTTCCCTGTCTTAGTGGATGGCATCAGTGTATTAGAAACTATGGCATTAGCTTTGGCCGCCTCCTTTTCTCCACTCCCTGTATTCATTGGGTCACCAGACATCTCCTCTTTAGCTCAGATGTGGCTTATTTAAAATATTTTCATCAAATGTTCTGCTGAGACTTTAGTTTGATCCCTTGTGATGACTCACCAACTCTGCTGTGAAACCTTCTAACTGGTCTTCCAGTCCTCGCTCCCTGCCCTAATTGTCCACCATTTGTATGGCCATTTGTGCCGTCTTCATAACATACATATCTGACCAGGCCTTTCTCCTCCTCAGTCAAAACACAAATTGAATATTAAAGCACGTCCTCCTAATGACAGTGTGGAACCTGCCGCCACCCATCCTCCAGCCCTAGCTCTTCTTCCGCGTCCCCGTGCTTCAGTCCTAACAACATGTACCCTTCCTTGACCGTGCACTGCTTCTTCCTGCTTCCGTGGCTTCACATAAGTTATTTCTGTCTGGAATGGGAATGGCCTTGGACCCTGTAGGATAACCTCTTCAACCTTCAAGGGCCATGTTAAATATAATCTCTCCTGGTGAATGAAATCTTTGGACTCCCTTGGAAAGTTAATCATGGTCTTTGTGAGTGTACTTCACAGTGCCTTTTTTCCACTTACTGTATCACATTATATGCATATCTTGCCTGCCTTCTACGCTAGCTGGTCTTCAGAAATTGGAGTGGGAAGGAAAGAGGGCAATAATCATATTTTATTCATCTCCGTATCTGCAGCATCTGGTACTTTATAGTCCCATGGTGGGTGCCTGCTCAAATGAATAGAGAAATGAATTTTAAAAAGCAGGTGGGAGCATCAGGGCCAGATTTCTGAGAACGACTGTGGAGCAGGGAAATAACTATGTGCTGTGTGTGTCTTTGAAAGATATTTGCGTCACTACTCAAGACTGACCTTTAATGTTTTTTGTTTTGTTTTGTTTTTATCTCTTGGTAAATTTTGAATGAAGGAACGACTCTGGCTGTGCTCTATAAATGTAGGGTGTCTGCATAATGCTAGAGCATGCCACTTTATTTTTGGCTCACGGGGTACACAGGGTCTTGCCTGTGAAGATTTAAATGATAGTTGACCAGTTTCTCAGGGAAGATCCTGGGTTAGGGAATGATGGAGAATATAAATTTGGGTAGCTGAGAAGAGCCACAAGCGAGGAGATACAAAATTATAAGTTATTTAGAAATCAGTTCTGTGAATTTTAATACAACAGATCTAAAATTTGCTTTTAACGAGTTTTCATCAGACTTATTAAAAGCTGAAGAAGTAAAACACTCACAGGGGCTGCTTTAGACTGATTTCTTAACATGTGGTCCTTCTGTCTTTCAAAGCAATGGTCCTGGATCACCTGCTTTGTGTGAGAGGTGGATAAGAGAACGTGGCAAATTAGACCGAGCCAGCCTCTGCAGGCTGCAGTTTTGCCTTTGACAGTCTTATTCGTCAATGAGAAAGAAGATGGAAGTAGGGAAGATCAGGGCTTATTTTCTAGAATAACTTCCCCCTATATCTTAGTCTGTTCACGCTACTATGAAACAAAATCCCACAGAGGAGGTGGGCAGCACTTTACTGCTCACAGTTCTGGAGACTGGATGTCTGAGACCAGGTGCCAGCATGCACAGGCATGGGGGGCCCTCTGCCAGGTTGCAGATTTCTTGTGCTCTCATGTTGTGGAAGGGGCTCAGGAGCTTTTTGGAGCCTCTTTTATAAGGCACTGCTCCAGTTCATGAGGGTTTTATTCTCATGACTTAAGCTTCTCCCAGTGGCCCCACCTATAATGCCTTCATGTTTGGGGGTTAGCACTTCAGCATGTATTTTGGGGGACACAAACATTCAGACCATGGTACCCGGATTAGAAATGTGGCTGTACTGTTAGAAGCTACTAGAAAGAGTAAGAGCACTGCCCTCCAGGACTTCCTCACCCAACTCAGATGCTGCACTATTGGAGGTAGCATTTATAGAAATTCTACTAAACCCTCTTTTAGCTGTTTTATGAATAGTTTCTTTTTTTTTTTAATTTTTGTTAATGTTTATTCATTTTTGAGAGAGAGACAGAATGCGAGTGGGTTAGGGGCAGAGAGAGAGGGAGACACAGGATCCGAAGCAGGCTCCAGGTTCTGAGCTGTCAGCACAGAGCCCGACGCGGGGCTCGAACTCATGAGCTGTGAGATCATGACCCGAGCTGAAGCCAGATGCTCAACCGACTGAGCCACCCAGGCGCCCCAACAGTTCCTTTGATTGTAAGAGATGGTAGCATTTCAAGAATTTGAGTAAGCTTTGTCACCTTCTTGTAAGACTTCCTGCCAACTAGTGTCCTTGGCACGACCCTTCACTTTAACATTGCAACCTAGCATGGCAGGACCTAGCTCACCCTAGGCAGGGACTCCTGTTAAATCTTGATGTGTCAATCACCTGATCATAGGCCCTAGTCATTAGTAATATAAAGTCATTTAGGTGGAAACCAGAAGAGTCACACACACAAAGTTCAACAACTTAGTGGCTATTAGGAAGTATTAATGAGTTGTGCTCCTACAGGTATATTTCTTCATTGAGCCTTTATCCAGCTGGGCTGAAATGTCTAAACTAACTTTTGTCTTCAAAAACTATATTAAGTTACAGTTAATAAAGTTTAAGAAATTGGGCAAAACCATTTAGATGTTAAGGTAAGAATGGTAAAATGGTTTGAAATAAGGAAATGTTAGTAAACTCACCAAGATTTTGACCGCATTGCACTTTGATTTTATACTGTGTGCCAGACATTGTGTTCAGTACTGAACTGGCTATCTCTGTGGTGAGAAGAAAATGTGAAAATAATTGTTTCTAGAAGATGTCCTAGCACTGCTTTATTTTTGAACTCGTTTAGCTTCATGGAGTTACTGATCTTTTGAGGATGATCACTGAGCTTCTCATTAGATCAGTTACTCTTTTTCCTTTCGTGTGAATTACTGCTTTCTTAAATTTGATTTTGATTATATGCAGAGACCTACATGTTTAACAAAAATTTGAATATTTGCTGTATTTGTTATGAATCTAGGCAAGGCATAGAAGGAATGTCATTGGGGCTGGAAACTTATTTGTTAATAATTCTCAGTTTGGAGAATTAAAGAAATTTAGATTCTTAAACCTATCCCATCATCTGCCCTTTGTGATTTTTCTTGTTATTGTCATCACTGGAACATTTATCAAATTAAGTTTTTTCTGGGGTGGGGGGGTTGTTATACTTAATGATTTCCAAAAAATGGCTTCAGAGGCGCCTGGGTGGCTCAGTTGGTTGAATGTTTGGATGTCGATTTCAGCTCATGTCATAATCTCAGGGTTGTGGGATCAAGCCCAGAGCCTTGGGCTCTGTGTTGAGTGTGCAGCCTGCTTAAGGTTCTCTCTCTCTCCCTTTGCCCCTCTCCCCTGCTCGTGTGAGCTCTGCCTTTCTCTTAAAAACAAAAACAAACACAAAACAAAAATAGCTTCACAGATCTGTAATTTACTTTTTCAGTCTGGCAACTTTGAAGATGTACCGAAAATAATTGACCACTTTTGATTTTTGTAGAAAGATGAGGGTTCAGTCCATACCTTAGTACCTAATCACATTTATTTCCATAGAAGATGCTTGTTAGATCAGGGAGGCAACATAGAAGGTTTTGCAGTACAGGTGTGTTAGCAAGGAAGTTCAGAAACACTAGAGGTGGGTAGGAGGGCATGGCAGTGGGGAAGGGTCCTGTGAGATGATCCGGAGTGCCTTCTAGATCATGTGTGCCATGAAAAGCCACCGCAGTACTAGTATCTGACTAACACAGCTTTGGTCATGACGTTTAGGGTGGGCTTGCTAGGGACGGTGATGGCGGCTACAGGTTGTTTGAGGAGTAGATGACATTCATCTGGTGCGAGGTGGTGAGCATCCTGGTCAAGGAAATTGCAGTAGGACTACAGAGAGCATGTGGGAAGGAGTGTCCTGGGAGGCTGTCCAAATTAAGGTATTTAGGAAGGAAAACCTTCAGCGTGTCCTGGTGTTTGGGCCCAGCTCCGTTATATCTAGGGCTTGGAATAGAACAAGCAGATACATAGTCCCAAGCCTCATCCCAAGTTTGAGAAGCCCTCTACTTACTGGTAGTACTTTGCAGTAGAGTGTAAGGAAACATAACTGTTGTTCAGAACTTTGTTTCCCATTTTCTTCTTTAGCAATGCCATCTTACTCCTTTTTTAGGGTCATTTCAATCATCCCTGAGCCTCTGAAAAAACATCCTCATATGAAAAATCCATTAAATTAATTGACTGAAAAAGATAAAATTGCCCTTTAGAAGGTTGTTTTGTTTTATTCGCTATAGAAATGCTTTCTGGGGCACCTGGCTGGCTCAGTTGGTAGAGCATGTGACTCTTGATCTTGGAGTTGTGAGTTCAAGCCCTACGTTGGGGAGTAGAATTTTACTCACAAAATATTAGCAAAAAAATAAAAATGCTTTCTGTTACAATTCCTACAATTCTTCAGCTACATAGTGAAGAATAAGTAGGATGTGATGGCTTCCTGTCCTTTCCCCTCTCCTCCTCCGCCACAGCCTCGGGTACTAGTCTAATGTTGTTGTTTTGTTAGCTTGCCCCAAGATAATTCTCCTCCCTCCTCTTAAAAGCCTCCATGCCAAAGGACAATGTAGAGCATTCTTTCTTGCAATAGATGCTAATTGTGTTCTTAGTCAGGATCTTGCTGTCATTGCCACAATCACTGTACCATTGTGCTGGGAGGCTGGGTCACAGTAGTTATTGTGCAGAGTAGTGAATGCTGTTTACTTGGGATGCATTGTCGCTTGCATCTGTGGGTGAGAACACGCAGTTACTGTAATTTGCCTGGCAAGTGATCAGACATCATCTGTTAAGCAAGTTAGCAGTCACAAAGAGCTATTGATCTTTTTTTTTTTTCTTAATATAGAATTTTAATGAGAAACTTTGAGTCCTAGAGATTAAAGGTGCAGGAGTGGCTACCTTGGGTGTGTTGCATACCAAGCTCTACTTTGCAGTGTATTTGGGAATCAGGTTTGTGTGTCTAGAAGTTACAGGACGGGGAATGGCAGCCTCGTGGGTCTCTGCTCTGGCTGAGCTTGAGAAGAGCTCACCCTTAATTACAGGTTGGGTAAGTGAGGTGACTGCTGTCAGTCAGGAGTGACGCTCTGCTGCAGGGTCCCCTTCTGGACACTGGTGAATTCTGAAAAGTGTGATCCTTGTGCAGGCGGCTGCTTTCCTCTTTCACTTGCAGGAGGAAGAGCTGTTTTGCATGTAATTGTTGGAATGGGGCGGTACTTACCTCCACAACTCTTGCTGAAATAAGAGGAAACATTTTGCTCTTTGAAATAACCTTAGTGATATTTTGCAAGGCTCTTAAGTATCCCCATTTTGGAGCAGATTATTTTCTTGACTCCCACACCCCATCGTTTCTGTCCCTTCAACTGCACTGCCCAGTTTGAAGTGCTCCTCAGCCATCCGCTGGCTCATTAGTGGTGCTCATTAAGAGTGGTCTGGGCGGGTGGGGCGCCTGGTAGATCAGTCATTGAGCGTCAGACTTCATGATCTCACGGTTCCTGAGTTGGAGCCCCATGTCGGGCTCTGTGCTGACAGCTCAGAGCCTGGAGCCTGCTTCGGATTCTTTGTCTCCCTCTCTCTCTGCCCCTTCCCTGCTCTCGCTCTCTCTCTCAAAAATAAACATTAAAAAAAAAACATTAAAAAAAAAAAGAGTGATCTGGGGATGCGAGTCAGGCAGTCCTTTTCATACTTGCTGCTTCAGGTTTGGTGAGATTTCCAGCAAATACAGTCCAACTAACTGCTTTATGTGAAGTTTAACCTCCTCTGTATTTCTTATCTGTTCCCTCCTGCCCTGCTTATTATTATTAGTCCATGTCTAAGTGATTGCTTTTTAGAAGAATGGATTTTGCTTAGCAAAGTAATCCGTATGCCTTGAAGGAAGACTATGTGATGTTTGGTGTGACTTACTCAAGTTTTTACGGTTTTGAGGTCTTTTGCATGATCCCAAGAACTCGGAAATAGCAGGGGTTGGCATTTTGGGCCGAGGGAGATACGTTAATTCTGTCAGGTGAAGCAGTGTACGAAGAATTAGATCATTTTCCCGTTGTAGGTAAAATTCCTTGTTGTTCCTTAAAGTACTAAATTAATAGTATGTATAATCCTACCTTTAAATGTTACATAAGTAATACATGTTCAATACAAAAAATTTGGAAAATGTTTTTTATTAAAAAAAATCCAACAAGTTACCAGTTCATCTCTACACCTTCCATCAAAAATAGCTGTCATTAAATTTTGTATCCTTCTCCTGCGATTTTGTATTGTTTTTCCATAATCCTTGGTTTGGACGCAGGGCTGTTAAGAAATGCAGGAGTTCCTTTAAGTTTGTGTCCTGAAAGCCAAGAACAGGTTTCCTTAAATATTATTTGATCAACATTTTCCATATTAAATGGGTTGAAAATGAACCTTAGGAAAAAATATGGGACTGTGTATAGGTAACAGTAACATTCCCCACAGTTTTTAAGCTTGAGCTTTTTTGGACACTGAACGTTTATATTATTACAAAACACTTAAATCCTTGTGCAGAAATAGGAAATAAAAAGCATTTCTAATGTAGAAATTCAAAACAGGTTTTCATTATTACACAGGTATATTGGCTTTAATCAAGCTGATTCCTAGTTCTTAAATGAAGGTATCAGTAGGACTCTAATTCACAAATTGCCTGTTTTTAAATATTTTCACCTTCGATATGTGGAAGTCATTTAAGTTATCCTTATGAAAAGTTGCTTTGTCTTTTCATTTTTTTTTTTTAACCTCTCCCCTTTCTCCTTCTGACAAATAAGCATCTGCTTCCGGATAGCTAACTGCTGCTGTTTATTTTCTGCTTCTGTGACAGCTAGCCGATGGCGGAGTCTCTTCTCTTCAAATGTCTCCCTGGCTTTTCCTTATAGTCCTGTTGCAAGACTCAGCCCTTATAGCAATGGCATTAATACTCCCAGCTTCTCTAAAACCTCAAATAAAGCAATACTAACACCTGAAAGAACAGGTAATATTTCAACTTCTTGACCAGCTGCTTGCTTTATCATTCAGTCACCAAAAACAGCTTACCTGTCCTCTCTTACTGAAAAGTTGAGGGTGATCTTGTGACACAGATTGTGTGCTGCACACTTACTTTGGGTACCGAGAAGGCTAGCCTTCCTTTGTGCTTGAGCACCATTGGTGTGCTCTCAAGTGTGTGCAACAGGCAGTTTTCCTGGTTAGCAAAACTATACGTATATGGCTAGATTTCCAAATGCCTAGTGTGCCTTTAAAATTAAATGTCAAACACAACTCAAGTGTTTTTTATTATGACTCAGGAATGTAAACCTTGTATGTCTTAATTTTTAAAATTTTATTTTTTCTGGTAGCTTTTTATTAAGCCAGGGCTCCACAGGAAAAAAAAATAGCCACAGTAGCTTCTTGTGAGATGAAATTCTCACCATTTCCTTATTTGTCTCAGCATTGGTGTGATTCCATTCCTACAGTTTTTCTCCTTTTGGGGCCTTTCTTCCTTCGTTCTTTTACCCAAGCCATTGCTTTTTTACTTTTGTGGGTGACTTCCCATCTCCTGGGAGTACTGTACCCTCTGTTATTGAGATTTTATATATGCTTCTGTGTATACATGTGAGCCTTTTACATGTGATGTTCTTATTCATTCATAGCTCTATTTGTACCTGTTTGAAAAACGGACCAGATTATAGTTTAATCTTAAAATTTATAATCCGTTACTACTAGAGAGAAGCATATCTGATTATTAATCAAAAGTGAACATGGAACTAAGTATTCTTCTATAATGTCTTCAGATATATACTTACCTAATGGGATGCAGATTTCAGCACTAGTGATATATATACATTTTGATGTGGTAAAACCATAATTCAATCTGCCCTCTTAACAGTTTTTTTGGTGTATAGTGCAGAGTGATTTTTTTTAATTGTGAAAATTGAACCTGAAAAAATATATGTGAATCATGAACACGTGAAGGACGTGCATATTGTCTCGCCATTGAATGGTTACGTGTTGGTCACCCTTCAGTGGCATTATGAAAATAGGAAGAAAATTGCTGACTTGATACAGGAATTGCAAAGCATTATGTAAATATCAGTTCTTCAGGCCAAATGATAAACCTGTTTCCTTTGTTTTTCAGGTTACACATCCAGGGGCTCCCCTCTCAGTCCCCAGTCCTCTATAGACAGTGAGCTGAGTACTTCAGAATTGGAAGATGATTCTATCTCCATGGGATATAAGTTACAGGATCTCACTGATGTCCAGATCATGGCTCGTCTCCAAGAAGAAAGTATGTTCTCTTTAAAGTAGGAAACTTCTTAAATTAGAGTCTTCTACTTGAAATGTGAGGGGATAGGGAGGCTTAGGCATTTCTCCCAAGGTAATGGGTAAACATTAGATTCTTTTTCTCATGCCTACCCTACCTTGTAGATGGGCCAGTTAATGCCCCTCAGGCTTTCATGGGCATCATAAGTTGTTAGGACATACTCTGGTCAAAATACATGAATATAAAGACATCACTGGTACAGTTACTATGGAAACCGTTTGTTGGCTTCTTAAAAAACAAACAAACGTGCAATTCCCATAGACCCCAGCAAGTTGCAGTCTTGGGCACCTGTCCTAGAACAGTGGAAATTTTTGTTCACATAAAAACTTATACATGAATGTTTGTAGCAGCTTTATTTGTAACAGCCCCAAACTGGAATGAACTCAGATGTCCTTCAAGAGGTGAATGGTTAATCAGGCTTCGGTGCTCCCATACCAGGGAGTACTACTCAGCAGTAAGAGGGAGTGGACTGTTGATGCAGGCAGCATCTTGGATGAATCTCCCAGGAATTCTCCTGAGTGAAAAAAGATCTCAAGAGATTTCATTCTGTGTAATTCCATTTATATAACATTTTGGAGTGAGAAAATTTTACAGTTGATGAGGGTTAGAGACAGGGTGTGGGATCTCAGGAAGGAGGGGGACGTGGTTATAAAAGGGCAACACAAGGGATTTTCGTGTTTTGTGGATTTTTGGAACTGTTTAGTATTTTGACACTGGTGGTGAATATTTGATCATACAGGTGATAACATTGTACGGAACTTAATACTTCCATATATATGAGTAAAACTGAAAATATCTAAATAAGTTGGGTTTGTATCACAATATCCTGGTTGTCATATTGTTTTATAATTTTGCAAAATGCTACCATTGGGGGACACTGGGCAAAGTGCACAAGGGATCTCTCGGTGTTCTTTCTTAGAACTGCATGTGAGTCTATAGTTATCTTAATATAAACTCAATTAAAATCCATTGACAAGCTTCTCAGGGTAAATATAAACAGAAGAGATCATTAGCGATGGGACAATGTATCAGTGGCTCTGCAGGAAAGTTAACAAATCTAGAAGTGAACTACCGCAAGGTATTAAAGGCACAATAAGATGTAGATTACAGAACTGGGCTAGGCTTGGTTTGGAGTTTTATCTTTTCAGGTCAACATAAGTAGAAACAGCCAAGTATCATTTCATTCAAGCACAACAACTTCCTGTTTTCAAAATTAGTCAAGGCTACTATGAGAAACATGGTAATGCTTATGGAGAGTTTGATAAGATCCATTCAGAGGGAGAAAGTGATTGTTTTATGTTGTTATTTAGGAATAATAAAATAACAGTAACACTTTCTGAAAATATATGACTAGACAATTAATGTGAATTTCAGAAGTTAGTCAGGGAGGGACTACTTTTAAAAAATTGTGGTATTGACCGTGAGATGAAAGGAATAACTAGAAACTTCCAGGTTGACTATTTTTAGTGGGTTTCATTTAGGATAACCCAAAACTATTGAAGAGTTAAAGTGTCTGTGTGCTTTGAAAAAGATAATATTAGTAACAAATAGAACAGAGAGGTGACCTTGTTAGAAAATATTGGTACCCCAGGTTTTGAACTTTGCTTTGACTTTGAAAACTGGGGTGGGGAGCAGGAGGAATACCCCCTGGACAGAGATTGGATTATTTGAATTGTCTAACTTATAACATACTATTTGTAATGATGATGAATAGCTTTTCCTGAGTATCTCTCCAGATTTCTTAAGGGATCATTTGGGGAAATTGACAGACACTGATTGATGAACTGCAGCAGTGTATTTCTTCTTCATTGGAATTGGGGCAATTTTTTTGTACAACAGGATAGTCTAATCTTAGACATCTATTTGGTAGGTAAATGTATCTGTTTTCTTGGGACGTAACAAACTATGAACAAGATAATGGCCTTCATTTGAATTATTTGACAGAAATTTTCTTCTGATGCTTAACTGCAACTTAATTTTTGCTGGATTGAGGTGTCTCATGAGGTGATACTGTTTCTTGTTCTGTCATAGGTCTCAGGCAAGATTATGCGTCCACTTCAGCATCTGTGTCCAGACATAGTTCCAGTGTGTCACTGAATTCAGGAAAAAAAGGGACATGTAGTGATCAAGAATATGATCGATTCAGTCTGGAGGACGAGGAAGAATTTGACCATTTGCCACCACCTCAGCCTCGTCTTCCAAGGTGTTCGCCTTTCCAAAGAGGAATTCCCCATTCACAGACTTTCTCCAGCATTCGGGATTGTAGGAGGAGCCCCAGTTCCCAGTATTTTCCTTCAAATAATTACCAGCAACAACAGTATTATTCACCTCAAGCCCAAACTCCAGATCAGCAACCAAATAGGACCAATGGAGGTAGGTTATATGTGTCCTTTGGTATTTAGTGTGCTTTGATCTTTCATATAGGGCCAAGAAATGGTTTTAATGTCAGTATAAATAATTGCTAAATGTTTCCCAGATTTATTAAGTATATCTTCAAGAACTTACCAGTATGGTCTGAGTTGAAATCTAAAATTGACCAGTTTCTGATCACGTGTCCCAGACTGACAGACTTACAGCTTCAAGAAAACCACCACGATGTGGCCAGCACAGGATGAGTCATGCATATGGGGCATCTTTATGTGGTTGCTAGTTCAGAGGCAGGACGGGCAGGTGGTGCTGGCTGAGTTCACAGTGGAGCTCCATGGAGCCCATCGCACTGAGCGGTGTCTCCTTTCCTCTCCCGCCACCTCAGTCCCGCACTGCTTCTCCTGTCATGCGGTAATGGATGGGAAGCATGGATGGTGATGCTTGCGCACATCCCGATTTAGGACAAGTTTGGATGTGTCTTTCCCTCTGACATCTAGAAGTAAGATCTGTGTACCAGGAGGGATACGGAGGCTGATACTTGGCGTGGTAACAGGAAGTTGATCTGCCCCAGCGTCACTGTCAACGTGGTGGGTCAGAGTATGTGTCATTCTCTTGTGTGTTTTTTCCTTTCTCCATATTCACTGTTAGTCTTACTTCCCCAATCCAGGAGGTACGGTCCTTGACCTCCAACAGACTATGGAGAACAATCATGTAATATTCTAAGCCTGCTATGATTTTGTACCGATGACCGGTCAGATTTCACATGCAAATCCTGTATAATATGGAGAAATAAACCGTATTTATAATTACAGCTCTTAATTATTACATAGCACCATTTCTCAAAGCTGGGCCCAGGAGTGGTGAAGCAGCTTATTTAAAAGGACTGCAGGGCCAAATACAAATTGTATTCATGATCACCTGTTACCATGTTTTTTGTTTTTACCTTCTCTTCTTCTGTACTTGTATCATTCATGCTAATTGAGAGATCCTTTGAAACTATTGAACATTTCAGTCATAATTTCTCTTCTAGTATTTCTAGATATCAAATTTAAAAGGAAAAAAAGTGGCAGCTAAGGCATGTCGTAGTAACTAATTTAGTAATGCTCATAATGCCAGAAAAGCGGTGTATTCCATGTGCGTCATGAAAGTCTGCCTCGCTTTGAAATCGAGGAAAAGGACGCCTCGAGTTGTTGCTCTGATGGTTGTCAGGTGCCTTAAAACATCGTATCCTAGTTGCCCAGCAGACGCTGGCTCCACTGCTTGCTCCGTGTTGGCAGCGGATTGTTGTCTTCCCTTAGAAGAGGGGTTTCACCTTACACCGAGCACCACGATGAAAAGGATCGGTTTCCCTGGACCTGCGCTGTGATGACTCCCATAAGGAAAGCAGAGGCACCCCACAGCTTAGCGTCCAACTGTGGCAGTTTCATTTTTCCTAAAAGGCCTGGGCTCCATGCGCAAAGGGAAATCGAACACGACCACGGTTTTCTGGACTGGACTTGTGGCCGATTAACTTGGGGGTTGAGAGTGCAGGCTCTGGAGTCCAGTCTTGTCCCACCACTTCCGTCTTTCACAGGTCTCTCGGGTCTCCATACACGTGGCTTTCTTTGGCTATTAAAGTGTGGACAAATAATACCTCTTTCTCGGAAAACTTAGGTATAATTTCACATCAAATCATCTGGTACACACTCTTCCAACCTAAGGAACAGATGAAATAATGACCCTTGCACTGCCTGGATGAAAAGTGCTGGGAAAGTAAATAACGACTGACTGTCTCCCCTCCCACCCTCATTTTAAAAAAATGTGACTCAGATAACTGACCCTTCATTTGTTACCATGGAATATCAGTTGAACAAAATTGTGAAATAAGAGTGGCAACTTTGAAACTAGGCCATCATATTTTTTCTAAATTCCTAAAATAATATGGATAGGAGAGAATAAATAAGCGATCCATTTAAAATGACTAAAGGGGCACCTGGGTGGCTAAGCTGGTTAAGTGTCCAACTCTTGGCTTCGGCTCAGGTCATGACCTCTTGGCTCGGTGCTTTCAAGCCCCACATCTGGCTCTGTGTTGGCAGCGAGGGGCAGCTTGGGATTCTCCCTCCCTCCCTCCCTCCCTCCCTCTCTCCCTCTCTCCCTCTCTCCCTCTCTCCCTCTCTCCCTCTCTCCCTCTCTGCTCCTCCCCCACTCATGCTATCTCTGTCTCTCTCAAATCAACTTTAAAAACTAAATAAAAATGACTAACAAGAAGCCACCAGTGCATATTTATGTTTATTGCTTTCGTAGCTCCAGCGCTGCCTCGGTTCAGAAAAGAGGGCTCTTAAAATTTATGGGATCGGGGTGCCTGGGTGGCTCAGTCGGTTGAGCGTCATGAGACTTTGGCTGAGGTCATGATCTTGCAGTTGTGAGTTCGAGCCCCGCGTCAGGCTGTGTGCTGACAGCTCAGAGCCTGGAGCCTGCTTCAGATTCTGTGTCTCCCTCTCTCTCTGCCCCTCCCTTGCTCATGCTCTGTCCTTCTCTCTCTCAAGAATAAATAAAACATTAAAAAAAATTTTAAAAAACAGTTACGAGACTATTTATAGGGGTTATAAAATTAAAAGCATATTTGGAATAGTTTTCCAGATGTGAACAATGACTAACTCTTGTAGGATCTTTTTAGGGTATGGCAGGGGTTGTCTGTGACATGAGGTTAGCACTGTTAGCCCCAGGCCCTCCCTTGTACCCTGTACTGATTGGAAGGCTAAATCTGATTGGTGGGTAACCACATGTCCCCTTTATTTCTGAATACTCTTTAGTCTTTGTTTCTTAGAGTGGTAACTCTTGCTGCTGCTTGAGAAATAATATGAGAAGACTCCGTTGAATTCTTTCCTCTGTCTGTTCCTCCAGCTTTCCCTGCTGTACCTCAGTCCTTGAGTGCAAATTGCTGATTTCTTGTGAAGATAGAAATAGAATGTTATTTTTGATTCCTTGAACATTAAAGCATATATGGTCATTAATGTGATCCACATTGTTTGACAGGAAGAGTGTACCTCATTTCCAGATGGTCCCTGACATCACTTGTAGATGGGAGCTTCACCCAGAGGAGAAGTGTTCTACATATTGACACTTGGAAGCCTTTACTTTTAAGAGCGTATTTCAGATTTAAAGCTTTGTGAGACTGACTTGCTGCTTACAGGAATAAAGATTGGTTTTAAAAAACAGATACATCTAGATTAATAGAGATTAGAAACACGACAACCACATCTAATGTGTGAACCTTGACTGATCGTGGTTTAGGGGGAAATGCTTATGAAGGACATTCTTGATGGGAAAATTTTGAATGTGGATTATTAAAACCTATTGTTAATTTGTTTACATGGAATGAAAGTATTGTGATTGTACAGACTTTTCTTATTCTTTGGCCCTACCTAAGATTTCAAAGTGCCCGGGTACCTTTAGGTTTAAAATTTAAAAGAAATCGTGGCAGTGGGAAGGTCATAGTGACTAATTTATTATTGAAGCTCAAAATACCAGGAAGAAAATGTATTCCATGTGCTTAATGGAAGTCATGACATCATATTAAAACTGAGGGAGAAGGCATTAGTGTTCAAGTGTCCAGAGGTCTGCAGCTTTTATGTGGCTTCACAGCAAACAATTATGTATATATGTGGAGATGAATTAATTATGGCAAAATGAAAACAACTAGCATATCTAGGTGGAAAACATGCAGATACGACACTGCTTTTCAACACTTCTGTATATATGAAAACTTTTTCAACTTTTTAAGATTTATTTATTTTTGAGAGACACAGAGCAAGTGAGTTGGAGAGGGGCAGAACGAGAGAGAGAGAATCCCAAGCAGACTCCGCACTGTCAGCGCAGAGCCCAATGCGGGGCTCGAACTCAGGAACCATGAGATCATGACCTGAGCGGAAACCAAGAGTCAGACGCTTAACCAACTGAGCCACCCAGATGCCACTATGAACACTTTTATAGTAAATAGTTTGGAAACTTAGAAATGTAGAAACTCAATTCGTATTCTAAATGGTAGCATATAATTCTTTCCTTGTGTCTCCCTGCAGCTTAAATATATATAGTCAAAGTAATTTAGTCTTGCATTAATAGAAGCTCACTTTTCATCCAGTTAGTGTGATGTTCAAAAGATCTGGATGTAGACTCTAAGACCAGTCCCTTCTCCCTTATTTCTCTTACCACACACCGTCTGCAACATACACATAAATAACATGTGCTGAATGTATTAAATGCCTGCTGCCTGGGGTTAGGAACTTTAACAAGAATTTAGGAATATGAAACCTATGGTTGTGAAAAATAGGCCTCAAGGAGATATTGAGGAAACTGGTCAGGAAAACTAACAGTGGCAGTATTTGAGCATTATTAACTCTAGAAATACGTACCGGGAATAAGGATGTGTTGTGGGAGTGGAAATACCTCCGCTAGGAGATATACAGAAAATGTTAGCGAGGTCGACATAATCTTCTTTTTGGTCTCCTCATAGCGCTCTTTACACTTTCTTATTTTACTTTCTTACGCTTATTATGTAAGTATACTTATTATACTTGTTTACTTTTCTGTCTTTTCCCTAGACTACCGCAAAGAGGCAAACATTGCTGGGCAGGGCTCCAGTGACTGGGTAGAAGTAATGTGAAACAAGCAGTGCAAAGAAAGGGGGAGAAGATGAGTTTGGTTTTGTCCTTGGACACATTTTGGATTAGTGTTCAAGTAATCCAAACTTAAATCCAGTAGTGTTCAAGTTTGTTTTCCAATTTAGCTTGAAAGAAAGTGACCACAAACTTGAGTGCCCTGGTATGTGTCTGTTGGTGTTTTAGGGCATATACCAATAAAAATAAAAATATCTTGGAGAGTAGGGGGTGCATGAACAGCATGAGATAGTACCGTGGTTTGTAGTCCCGCAGAGTTCCAAATGTTTCAAATGTTATTTTTCTATATAATTTGTTCCATTTGGGAAAAATAAGATTTAACGTTAAATTTTAGATTTTCTCTTTAGGATGGATAATGGAAACAAGATTGAGAAGACCTGGTTTAGACTATAAACTCAGAGTCAGGGACTGGACCTGTGGTACAGTGTAGGCCCCGTGGCATCTTCTGGGGTGCCTGGCATTTAGTATATATGTGGTAAATTCCTGTGCCCTTTTTCATTCAGTCACTCCACAGAGTGGGGAAGGGTGGCCCAGTGGAGGGACAGTCCAGTCTGTGACTGGAGTACGTCACAGATGCAAGAGTGTGGAGCACTGGGCAACTTCCTTCATCCACTGCATGGGAGACTAGGCAGAGGGGTGGGAGTAGCAGGAGGTAAGGCTGGAGAAGGATGCGGGACCAAAACCTCGGAGGGTCTCATGCAGGCCATGCCCAGTGGCTTGGGCTTTTGGATGAAGGTGGCAGCGTGATTGGAAGGTTTTAAGAGGGTGACTGGGTATGTGCTTGTGCTCTTGGGAGACTAGAGCAGGCTGTGTGGGAGAGGAGGCCGAGGAACCGGGTAGGGGGCGTGGAGACCAATTAAGAGGATTTTGTCAAGATGTGAGTGATGAATAATGAGGTCCGAACCAGATGTAGTGGATGATACATTAACTATTAGGCAGAACTGACAGGACGCAGGGGCCGGGGGTATAGAAGGGAGGTGCGTCTGAGGAGATGGCCCCAATTTCCGGATTAGAGGACTTGCTGGGCAGGGAGGGTGCAGCCAGCGGGCCTGAGTAAGTGTGGAAGGCGCCGTGTGTGTGTGTGTGTGTGTGTGTGTGTGTGTGTGTGTGAGAACGGGAGGAAGAAGTGAATCCGGTTTTGTACTTGAATGGTTTTGGCTTAGCACTCAAATATATCTTTTGTTTTCTGAGCTTGAGCGACCTGTTAGGGGAACTTCAGTTTAGGGACGGTGTGTCTTGTGGTCCTGTGCTGAATTCACAGCTCAGCAGCACAGGGATCTGTGGGCGACTCTCTGCTGCCCTCTTGTGGCAGCATGTGTGCTCAGCCAGGACAATGAAATGGAAGCGTTCTCTTTTCAGGTCTCAAGAGGTTTAGTGGCTTACTTATAGTTAAAACTTTCCAGAAGTTAATGTAGTCATGTTGGTGTGATGAGTGGGTATCTCAGAACATGTCAAGTTAGGATTTTAATAATTTTTTTCCCATTTTTCTATGCTAGCAAGAGATACAGTAGGTGTTAGTTTGGTTCTTTTTTTTTTTTAATTACTATGCAATAATTTCTAGTGTCTTTTAAAACTAAGTGGCTGTTAAGATTATTCTCTAACCTCACTTTGATACAAATTTATCCATTTGTATACAAACAGCTAATTGATTAGCTAATTCCTACTTACTTTTATAGAACACATTTTTTTATTTTTTATTTTTTTTATTTTTTTTTTTGAGACAGAGAGAGAGCATGAACGGGGGAGGGTCAGAGAGAGGGAGACACAGAATCTGAAACAGGCTCCAGGCTCTGAGCCATCAGCCCAGAGCCCGACGCGGGGCTCGAACTCACGGACCGCAAGATCATGACCTGAGCCAAAGTCAGACGCTTAACCGACAGAGCCACCCAGGCGCCCCAGAACACATTTTTTTAAACAGTTGCTTGGTAGAGCCTTTCTTGGAGATACTGAGTGTGCTTTCTATACAGAAGGTTAATTCTATGGTAGCTTGTTATAGTTCATAACACACATAATTTTTATGTTATTGAGTATAATATTTATATCTACTTTTGAAAGCTCCTATTTTAACTGGCATAAACTTATGATTTTCGACTGAAATTCTTTTCTAGACAAGCTCCGAAGAAGTATGCCTAATCTAGCTCGGATGCCAAGTACAACTGCTGTTAGTAGCAATGCAAGTTCTCCAGTCGCCGTGAGAAACAGTCAGAGTTTTGACTCAAGTTTGCATGGAGCTGGGAACGGGATTTCAAGAATACAGTCTTGCAGTAAGTGTGACAATTTGTAATTCGTTAGTAATTTTTAGTTGTAATGCAGTTAGAAAACTATCTTACTATTTCATTTTTTTTTTTCTTTTGCGAACATGGCAGGAAACTTTTCTCCTTGTGACTTTTTTTTTTTAACTTCACCATTACAATTGAGTGGTATTTTCATCAGTGCATATGTTATCAATTAATAATTAGTAAATTACGTTTAATCCTCTAAACCCAAGGATAGCAGTAGAGGCACTACACGATAATTAATTTGTTTGCTTGTAGTATGAACAAAAATAACCTCTTTCCTTGAAGATCTGCTGCTTTCTAGCTATCTCTGCTTGATCCCTTTTCTCTGAAGAAAGCATATTTGTTCAGTCTTGCTCTTACCTTTGTGTTGTTTTTCACCTTAGTGTTATCTTAGCTTTGTTTCTCTCAAAATGAAGTTATATTTTAGTGTGCAAAGTAGTACTTACCTGCTCCCTTTCAGCTTACCACATAGTCTGTCATTCATTCTCTGGATGTTTTACCCAGCAGTGAGCCATGCAATGAGTGTGAAATCTTGTGTTCATATGTTTTTATTTTGTGTGGGGATGTGGTGGTTCCAGGGCCCCCCTCCCATTCCCGCTCTTGCTGTTTACGTGAGTAGTTGGGGTTAAGTCCGACACTGATCCCTGGGAGGCAGACTCAACGGTCACAGTCCCAGTGTTGGTACCCAAATGTAGGAGGCCTGACACATGTTCAGAGTGTGCTGGCCAAGTCATCAACCAGGGTGGTCTGAAGCCCTTCTACCTCAGATCCATTTTGGGGGTTCACGTGGCATTTGCCCCACATGAGACGGTTTTTCATTTCTTATTGTCTTAGTTGCTAAAGACAAATTGACAACATTTACCGTGCACAAAGAACTGTGCTAACCGGTTTACAGCTATTGTCTTACTTGGTTCTGCTAACAACCCTATGAGGTCGTTTCTGTCCTTGTTCCCATTTTGCATTTTGAGAAAACAGATAAAGTAACAGTTTGCACAAGGCCATGCAGGTGAAGGAATAGAGGCAGAAGCTTGTTCTGATCACCCCAGAGTTTACGCTGATCTTTCCCTTCTTTATGCAGCTTGTTGCTGTTTACCTTTGTCCTACAGCCCAGACACATACCCTTTGAAAAGGCTCTGTTGATGAACCTAACAGACTTCCCCATAAACCCCCAAAACATATCTAGGACGGATTAGATTTTTGGTGCTTACCTTTTTCAGTGTGTCATATTTTATGGTCTTTATCTTCCATACTAGATTATCAGCTTAGCTGATTTTCTGTGCCTAGCACCTGGCACGCTGCCTGGTATATAATGAGTTCGCAGTAAACGTTTGAATGAATGAGTAGACGAATGCCATAGGGCTGTATCAGATTAGGGCTTAATCTGTTAATATTGGAATTAATGACGTGTAAAGACACGGAAGACGACCTGTGAAATTTGTTAATGGTGGGAAACAGAGCTACTAATTTCATGTCAGGCAGCTAGGACAATAGGCCAGATGAGATCATGATGAAATTTAACTGAGATTAGTACACAGCTCTATACTTGAGTACAAGAGTTGATCATATTAGTGTAGACTAGGAAAATACAGGGTTGTTTTTTTTAATGTTTATTTTTGAGAGAGCGCGTGAGTGGGGCAGGGGCAGAGAAAGCGGGGACAGAGGATCTGAAGCAGGCTCTGTGTTGACAGACCGTACCTAGCCCAATGGTAGGGTTCAAACTGCTGAACCATGAGATCATGGCCTGAGGTGAAGTTGATGCTCAACTGACTAAGCCACTCAGTCACTATATTATAGTTTTTATAGTAGCAAATGTAGTAATGATTAGGAATTTTTGTTAACTCTGACTCTGTGTGGCTTAATAGTGTGATTCGAGTGCCGGAAGAACATATGTAGCCCAAAATGGAATGCACACAACAAAGAATGGCTAGTTATGGTCGAAGTGCTCAAAAAATTATGGGAATGTAGAACATAGAAAACAACTCGAAGAAGTTCCCAGTGACCAAGTCAGTGACAGTTGAAGCCACAGAAAAAAATAATTGTGAAGGATTATAACCAACAGAATAACCACAGGTCCATATGTAATGGACTAAATACATAAATTGAGAAGGGAAAATTCTTTACAGGAGAATTCCAACTCATCAATGTAAAAAAATAAGGTAGAAAAATCAGTGTTTGAAAGTCAAACATAATAATGAGAGAAGAAAAATCCTTTAGAGCACTGATGTGCAATATGTCGGTCATATGCTTCTTTCAAATCTTAGGATTCTGTTCTCATTTACTTTCTTTTTTTTTTTTTTTTATTTTTTTTTTTAACGTTTATTTACTTTTGAGACAGAGAGAGACAGAGCATGAACGGGGGAGGGTCAGAGAGAGAGAGGGAGACACAGAATCTGAAACAGGCTCCAGGCTCTGAGCTGTCAGCACAGAACCCGACACGGGGCTCGAACTCACGAGCCGTGAGATCATGACCTGAGCCGAAGTTGGATGCTTAACCGACTGAGCCACCCAGGCGCCCCATCATTTACTTTCATTTGTAAGCATTCTAAGTGATTATTCTTTATACGTTCTAAGTTTATACCCTGACGATCCCTAGTTCTGGACCATTTTGCTTTGGAAAACACAGAGGTAAGATAATGTTGGAAAGGCAGCATGATACAGAAGGAAGAACACAGGATTTGCAGTAAAACAATCTGAGTTTGGGTCTTAATCATATGCTCTTGGATAAGTTATATGTCCATTCTGGTTCTTATTTGTAAAATTAGGATTATGTCTGTTTAACTCTCATCATTTTTTCTTCTTTTAAAATACTGAAGGGGTTGTCTGTTTTGTTTGTGTATTAGGAGAGTTCATAGGATGATTTTCCTGGGTAACTTGTGTAATTTCATTTCAAGTGATATTAATTGGGATGTCATTGAGTCTGTAGATAAATTTTAGGAGACTTGGTATCTTCATAATATTCTTCTATTTCATTTGTATGGAACATCTCTTCATTTAGATCTTCCTCACGTCTCTCAGGCTGTGTTCATGGCTTTCTGAAAGGAAGTTTTAATGCATCATAGTGAAATTTATTCTTAAGTGTTTTTTTCAAACTTTAGTTTCTACTTTGCTGGTGTTTAGAAATAGTTGATTTTTGCGTTTGATGTTGTATTCAGTGACTTTGTTTAACTTCATTTATCGTGATGATGGTAGAATTCAGAATATATCTTATATAATGAACGCATATGAACACTGACACACATATTCTAGAAGGTTCACAAATCCCAAACTGGAATAACCCAGCCTTTCGTCACCAGGCAGACAGATTGTGACATTCATACAATTGAGTACTGCATAGCGGTGCAAACATGGCTGAATGTCAAAAACATCATGTTGAGTGAAAGAAGCCAGAGGACATACTGTATAATTCCATTTATTTGAAGTTCAGGGTAGGAATAACCCATCTGTGGTGATAAAGTGAGAATAACTGTCACTGTTGTGGGAAGAGGCATGTGAGCCTTCTGGGGTGCAGATCACTTCCATGGCCTGGAGTGACTGGTGGTGACACAAGTGTGTTCACTTTGAAAATTGAGTACTACACTTAAGATTTATGCACTTTATGTATGTTTTTCAAAAGAAATTGAGGCAAATTCACATACTGAATTTTTAAATTTAGGCTTTTTTTTTTTCCCGAGCTGTTTTAGGCTTACACCGAAATTAGAAGTACAGAGCTCCCATACATCCCTGCATATCCCCTCCTTTCCTGGTTTTCTGCTAACATCTCGCATTAGTATGGTACATTCATTATACCTGATGAGCCAATATATTGACATATTCATGGTCAAAAGCTTACCTAACTAAGGAATGGTAGAATTGGTGGGAAAGGAACTTAGAGATTGTCAACCAACAGAAATTTTACTGTGTCACAAAAACTTGGTTGGATCAAAACTATAGCAGAATCTTGCATAGAACCTTTTTTTTAAAAATTTGAGTTTATTTATTGAGAGAGAGAGAAAGCACACACGAGAACAGGCAGAGCGAGAATCCCAAGCAGGCTTTGCACCATCAGTGCAAAGCCTGATGTGGGGCTCAAACTCACAAACTGAGATCATGACTTGATCTGAAATTGAGTTGGACACTTAACTGACTGAGCCATGCAGGTACTTTGAATTGAGCGTGATGAATATATGTCATCAGCATTCCTATGTATAGATTTCACCTCAGATGCACTTAACATGAAACTGATTTTTTAAGGAAATCATTCAATAGGTATTAAATAAAACCATGGATTTTTGTCTTTCTCCCTTTCTGTTTCTATTTCAAAAAGATACTGTATAAGAAAAGATACTGTATATATTGGTTAAGTTCAAAATCAGTTAAACTGTTTTAGAAAATGGTGCATCCATGTTTAACTGAATTGCAAATATTAGGCAGCAAAGGCTAGAATAGTTTGTAAAAACAGGCAGAGTTGTATGTGTAAGTTTTCATTAAATCTGTGATTCAGTTTTTTCCCCTTGAAAAAGGACTCTACAGTTTAAACTTTCTGCCAAACAGTTCATTGTTTCACGTGAAATGGTACGCACCGTTGGGCGTGTAAGTATATTGATGAAATTTTTAAGAGTTCTTACCCAGAGAGTTCCCTTCATTTTACAGATTTTGCTGTTATCAAGATAATATCACTTGGTGAGTGGTTACTAAGTGTCGGGTGCCATTGTAAGGCTGTATGTGGATTAACTCATTTACTCTTCCCACCAACTCTAGGAGATAAGATAGGTAAATGTCATTATGATAATATTCAATCTGTAATAAGCTGTTTGGACCTACTGAGGCCAATAGGTACACCTGTCTTTATGTCACAGTTATTAATTGTCCCCTTGTTTTGTTTTCGTGAAACCATCCCCAGAGCATCCATCAAGAAAATCCTCATATCTTCCAAGCAAAGACACTGTCCCGTGAGAACTCAGGGATGATTCCATTTGTTAAAGGAAAGGAAGTCGGTGTTAGATCTGGCTTTTGAATATAGTTATTCAAGAAATGTTGCTGATTGACAGGATAGGAGACTGTTGTCAAGAGCGAGAATTTTCTAGTGTTAAATGCTGTCTGGAACCTGTATTTCATTTATTTCTCTCCTTATATTCCCTTTCCGACCCTATTTGTTGTGGATGTAAGGCGCATTTCCTTAGTTGGACAGCAGTACAGGTTTTCCCTCACATCTCTGTCGTCTCCTCTTCTAGTTCCATCCCCGGGACAGCTTCAGCACAGAATCCACAGCGTGGGCCATTTCCCAGTGTCTGTCCG
This sequence comes from Panthera tigris, assembly GCF_018350195.1. Taxonomy (NCBI): domain Eukaryota; kingdom Metazoa; phylum Chordata; class Mammalia; order Carnivora; family Felidae; genus Panthera; species Panthera tigris. Next base: position 51,333,520 of record NC_056660.1, read on the forward strand.
ACAGCCTCTGAAAGCCACAGCCTACGTGAGCCCCACCGTTCAAGGCAGCAGCAGCATGCCTGTATCCAACGGCCTGCAGTTATATTCCAGCACGGGGATCCCCGCGCCAAACAAAGCTGCGGCTTCTGGGATAATGGGCCGCAGTGCTCTTCCGAGACCTTCACTGGCAATAAATGGGAGTAACCTGCCTCGAAGCAAAATTGCACAGCCCGTTAGAAGGTAGGAACCTTTGTTCATTTGTTTCCATCACCTCTTTCGCAGTTTGAAATTGGAGACTGCTGGGGAACCATCCTCACTCTTCCTGTCTCTGGCGTGCTGCCCTTTATGGCCTGATGTGTGGCCTCCTTCCTCTGGAAAGTGATGGGGTTGGGAGGGGTGGTCCCTTGCGTGGTCAGGTCTTCCCTTCCTCCCTCATCACTCCACTCCTGACGCATTATTGGCTTTTGCTTTAATTTACCAGGTAAGCTCCATCTCCAGAGCTTTTGTGTATTTTCCTTTCTTCAGCTTATTTGTACAGCTGTCCCCCCCCGACCGCCCGACCATAGGACTTCACCCACATGAACGCTGTCCACAAGTGCAACTCCACTGACCGTTGTAACTCCTCTTTCTTACCCTCCTTCTCCATTTTCCCCCCAGAGCCTGTATCCGCAGCTGAGGGACTGTAGATTCTACCTCTTCATTAGTTTGTGGTCTGTCCCCTCTAGAACATAAATTGCGTGGGGGGGGAGGAGTGTTCACTACTCTAAATCCCCAATGCCAAGAACTATGTCTAGCACAGGATAGAACTGCAAATACTTCTGAAGCAATAATTTATCAAAATAAGCAAATCTCGGGCACATGCACACCCTTGCCCACACTCATGCTTTCAAAAGCACCTTAGTGATACTAAGCCAGGGTTAGCTTATGTTGGTAAGTTTAGTATGGTCCAGGTAGGATTTTTTTATTCTTTAAAATTCCAGATTAGTTGCAAGGCACATATTAGACAAGCTCCCTGAACTGGAGATCTTGGAGTCATCAGCAGGATTCCATGGGTCAACAGGATTCCATGGAGGTGGGTTGAGGATAATTTGGAAGATGAGACTATGGAGGCAGTAACCACAGACAGCTTCCCCAAGAAGCTAGGCTGTTGAGGAGAGGGACGGACCATAGTGACAGGATGAAAAGGGATGCGCCAGTAAGCAGTTTTTCCTTCTTTGTTGTCAGGACGTGTAAATAGTCTTTATTTTTCAATTAGAAGTGTTAGTTTCTGACTTTTTGATCTGAGCCCCTATCAAAAAACACGTGAAAGTAAACAAAAGTGAATGCCAGAATCCTACTACCCAGCTAGGAAGCGTTTCGTTGCAAACTTCATAAATTCTGGCTTATTCTGCCCCGGTAAGTGCAGATCTGTGTTTACCGTCACATTTGATGTATACAGGCTATTGTGCCACCTCCAAACTAAGCCTCTGTGAAGGTTGTCACTGCCAGACTATAGGAGAGGTTTCCCCAGAGTTAGGCAGAAACTGGGTAGGATTCATTTTAGATTCTTTGCCAGTGTGATAGGCAGATCCTGATCTGGAAGGTGGAAAATTTCTTCTTGGTAATTTGCTATCTGCATTCTAGGAAGCAACTTTATTTTTAGACAGAGTTTATCTTTTTCTCTCTGATTTTAAGCTATTCTTTATCCTCAGTGGACATTGGTCGTTTTTCACTTCTGTTGCAACTCCTGCACCCACAGCACACATGGCAGTGTGCCGCGAACGGGGTTTCCAGCCGGGGAGCACGGTGCGAAGGTCGGGTGCCTGAAACCCAGGGCGCGCTTGGGAAGGTGCTAGTGAGTTGTCCTTGGTGGGGTGGAGAACGGATGAGAGCCAGCGCTGGGACTCCTGGCAGCATTAACGGTCTGTTTCCTTGTCTCGTCCCTTCAGTTTCCTTCAGCCTCCAAAGCCTCTGTCTTCACTCAGCACGCTGAGGGATGGAAACTGGAGAGACGGTTGCTACTGACGCTGTCTCGCACACCCTTGAAGAATGGGAAAGACGTGGAAATGAGGGTTGAGTTACCTAGCTGGCTAGGTAACCGTGAACGTCGGGATATTCTTTCCCTTTTGCATTTTAACATATTTACTGCATTGTTTTCCAATGGACCAAGCACCAGAGACTAATTATTGCACTTAATATTTGCCTGAGATAATACTGCAACGTTCTCAAATCCACGGTTGCAGTATTGTGACACTTAGATCTAGGAAGTTTTTGTAGAACTGCTATGTACCTGAATACTTTTTGAGAGAAGTGAGATGTATCAATAATGCTTTCTTTGCCATGAGTTTTTTAAAGTAACTTGTTCTATTTACTTACGTGTTCTAAACATCTTCCCGTTACATGTTCTGTATTTTAATACATTGCATATTTACAACTAGGTTCTATAATTTATGCTTTGAAATTTACTTTTTTATAGTTTACAGGAATTTTATTTTTTGTGCCTATTTCTTTTTACACCTATGTGAACCACTATGGAACAACTTAAATTTTGTGCCATAAAAATATTTTTGTGGTAAGGTACTATTTTTTTAGCTCTAGGGATATATCAGCAAAAATCCACCATACAATTTGAAAGACCTAATTTTATGTTGAATGAGCACAACATAAGCTGAAGCATTGCAAGGAGATAGCCAGACAGCAGTTAGATGGTCTTGTCTTTTTCATTGTTAATTTATTGTCCTACGTGGGTTTCAGATTTATAAAGGCATCACAGGCTCATTGCACTCAATACCTGCAATGTTTGCTACTGTACCACAATTGATTTTCAATACTTTATTACAGAGGATGAGAAACTGTAATGTTTTATTAACAATGCTTCTGGAAATGAATGCATTTTAAAGCAAATAAATCTTTTTGATAGACCTTTTACAAAACCCATTTGCACTAATGAATGCTTTCTTATGGTATATGACTTAATATTTGTTACTGTGTACATTGCTCTTTTGGAATGTTCCGAAATAAAGACTATTTCAGCAATACCAGGTCACGCATGAATGTGCAGCATAAGCAGTATAAATACCATTTCTGTGTTTCACGATAATTGTGAAAGCAGTCATTGTCGCTGTGTATCTCGCACACAGCATTTAGATCTGAAGCAGGTAGGCAGAATACTTACACTTGTGAAAATTATTCCTCTAGAATGCTCCTGATAAGAAATGGGAGGTTTTGGGTCTCAGGCCATCAAAATTCAAGTAGCCTCTTGCCCAGAAATACATATATGGATGAACGCTGTCCACAGAGATTAATATTTTACAGGGGTTGAATTTGAAATACTGTCTCAGTATCAGCAAAATCTTATACACTACATCTGGTAGACGTTGGAAAACTTTTCACCTCAAGGTACTAGGGAAAGGTTAGGCGAAGGTTTTAATGGTAAGTTTTAAAATAGAAACTTCTATATAATCCCATCTAGAATGGCATTTAATTAACCTGCAAGGTAAATGAAATGTGAGCTAGTGGAGGGGAGATACCAAAGGGGGGTGGGGGGGAGTTATGTTTCTTGAGCACTCCTTTGGTGAGGAAAACTGTTCTAGAGACTTCACGTTCGTTTGTCTATCCCAGATCACCTACTGTTCTTACAAGATAAAGATCCGAGCCCCAGATAGCACATTAACCTCATATAAACATCTAGCTCCTAGCGAAGCTGACTTACAAATCTGGGTTTAGCTGATCTCAAAAATCTGTTTTACCGCTGTGCTCTTTCTATGAGCAGATATCGTTAATACATCTTTAAAAAATGGGTTCATATTCTGAGGAAATTAAAGGATTAAATTCATTTTTAGGACAAATATATCTATTCAAAAAAGTCTGTTTAGCCCTTGGGATAAAAAAGATCTCCGTGTCTTGGATCTCACATTCTACCTGGTGGGAGAAACAGTAAACAGTAAGTGAATCACATGATTGGTCCATACTGGTCTGGGAGGGAAAAGAGGTGCTCAAGGTAAGGAGGTGAGGTCAAAGCAAGAGAAAACAGAGATAGGAAGAGATCACGCTATTCTATTAAATGTCATCTGGACAAATCTCATTAAGATGAAGAAGGAGAATTGGTCCTAAAGTTCCTTCACAGACTTTCCCCTGGACTTCTACAGAACACAGAGCGGTATCCATCTCAATGGATGCCCTAGGGTCGTGGTTCTCAGTGTGGTCCCCACATCAGCTCTTGGGAACTTATCAGAAATGCAGATTGTCAAGCCCCTCCCCGGACCTGTTGGGACAGCCCTCGAGGTGATTTGCAGAACCTCCTCCGAGAAAGACTTGCTGGGAAGGAGGGAACCGCCTATGCAAAGGTTTAGGAAGAGCAAGGCCAATGTGGCTGCAAGCAGACAGGACAAGGAGGAAAGTAGTAGAGATCAGGGCAAGATCATGTAGGGCTTTGTGGCCTGCAATGAGGAGTTTCATTTTACTTTGGAATGGGAGCTGTGCGTAGTTGTGAGCCACAGAGTTCATGATCTGCCTTATGTTTAAATATGCTACCCTGGCATTTGGTGGGAATAGACGAACCTACTTCAGTAATCCAAGCAAGAGAGAAGGAATTGAACCAGGAGGATCACAGTGGAGGTGGTAAAAATGGTCAGCTTTGGAATATGTTCTAAAAGTACAGCCATCGTGATTCTTTATGGATTGGACATACTCTGTTCAGAAATGAAAACAAGCATTTAGGGCTGGCAATCAGAAGGATGGAGTCTCTCTGGTAGAAATGGGGAAGGCCATGGGGAAGTACGCGTGAAAGCCATGGTTCCGGCTGAGATCACCAGCGTGAGTTTAGATAGATAAGAGGACTAAGGACAGACAGCTGGCCACATGTGCTTCTAGCTTATGGGAGTTCCTTGTACTGGGTAAAGACATCCTGAGAGCTTAGTTTTCAAACATGGAAGGGAGCTATGGTGTCGGTTTCACACGGAATCTAGCATGACTTCTATTTATAATAGTTAGCTATCACAGTCTAACGAGTTACCACAAAACTTAGTGACCTAAGAGAGTATCTCACAGTTTCTGTGGGTCTGGAATCTAGCCACAGCCTAGCTCAGTCTTCTGGCTTAGGGTCTCTACCATGGCTGCAGTGCGTCAGCTAGGGCTGCAGTCATGGGGAGACTCGCCTAGGAAAGAATCAGCTTCCATGCTTGCTGACGGGGTTGTTGGCAGGGTTCATTTCTCTGTGTGCCATTGACCAGAAGCTGTCCTCAGTTTCTTCCACGTGGAATTCTCCTTGGGCAGCTTACAACACAGTGCTTGCTTCCTCTGAACAAACAAGTGAGAGGTGCGAGAAAGTGCACCAGAAATATGGAAATTAGCCTTATAACTTGAAGCGATATCCTTTCCCTTTGCCATAGTCTATTCATTGCAAGAAGTCACTAAGTCCAGCCCTCATTCAAGGTGAGGGACTATCACAAGAATGTTAATACCTGGAGACAAGGATCTTACAAGCTGTCTGCAAAATACTGCCATCAACTTTACTAGATGATGCCAATCTCATTTCCAAAATGATTGTAACACTGTACCTATTTGCCATCAGTATGAGAATTCCTGTTACTATATACCCTTAGTGTTATAATGTCTTTAACTTTCTAACCTATGGGCATGTAGTAGTGTCTCATGATTTCAATTTGCATTTCCTTTGTTGCTAGTTGAGATCGAATACTTTTTCATTTGTTATGTTGAACATTGGCATATCTTTCATGGATTCCTTTTCAGGTCTCTTGCCCATTTTTCTGTTGGGGTTTTCTGACTGGTTTGTAGTTCTTTATAAAGCCTGGTGTAAGCCTTTTGTCAGTTATATGTGTTACATCTTCACATTGTGTAGCTTACCTTTTAATTCTCTTGATGGTGTATTTTTATAGACTTACTAAGTATAGTACCACGTATCATTCCTTTAAGATTAGTCATTTTATAGCTGATTTAAAGAGTATTTTCCTACCCTGGAATCGTGATTATATTCTGTATTCCCAAAGCTCTATTATTTTGCTTTCCACCTATAATTTTTTATTGTCCATGTGGGTGTCTAGTTCTAATAACACTGAAAACTTCATCCTTACCTTAGTTTTTCTTTGTCAAAAAGCAGATGCCTTTGTGTGTGTGTATCTATTTCAACTATCTATTCTTGCACCAGAACCATATTGTTTTAAACGCTGTAGCCTTACAATAAGTTTCGCTGAATAGCAAAGCAATCTTGTGTCTTATTTTCCCTTAAGATGTCTTGGTTATTCTTGTCCCTTTAAGCTTTGTTCAAAAATATATATAGACATTCAGTCAGTGACATTCCAGAAAAAAAAAATCCTGTTGGAATTTTGATTGGAATTGCATTGAACTTAGTTTGGGAGAAATTGATTCTTTACAATATTGAGTCTTACAATCCATGGACATAGTCTGCATCTTTTATTGATCGAGGTATTCCTTAATCTCTCAATTAAAATGTGCAGTTTCCCCATGGAACACTTGTATACTTTTTGTCAGTTGAGTTTCTGGATAGTTGGTATTTTTATGCAATTGTAAGGGATATTTTTTAAAATTTCATTTCTGAGGTTTTGCATGTTTTATTCAACTTTACATTTATATCAGTTATATTAATTTATCTTTGGAGGCTTTACTTCACAGTTAAATGTGTGAATGTTTTATTTCTTACTTTTCTGTCCTAATTTCTTTCTTTTTCTTGGCTATGATCTTCAATGCTGTATTAAATATAAAGGAGAATATTTTTCTTTTTGCTAATATCAAAAAGAAAGCCTATTTACCATTAACTTTCAAATTTGCTAAGAGAATTTTTAATTGTAAAAGTGAATTTGAACAACCTTTACGTCTATTAAAATATCTTAGTCTTAATATGCCAACTTTATGACGGATTTTTAAATATTGAATCAACTTTGAATTATTGACATAAATCCAATTTGGGACATTTTATTCTTCTAAAAGATAGGCGGATTTGATTTACTAACGGTTAGGGGTTTTGCTCAGTATTTTGAATACGATTGATCTGTATTAGGTTTTGGAATTACGATAGTGTTAGACTCATAAAATGAATTGGGAAGTACTTTATGTTCTATCTGGATGAGCTTGTGTAATATTGGCATTATTTCTCTTTTATTTTTTTAAACATTTTTAATTTTTATTTATTTTTGAGAGAGAGGGAGACACAGAATCCGAAGCAGCCTCCAGGCTCTGAGGTGTCAGCACAGAGACTAATGTGGGGCTCGAACTCACGAGTCATGAGATCATGGCCTGAGTCAACATCGGATGCTTAACTGACTGAGCCATCCAGGCGCCCCTTATTTCTCTTACTTTTAAAACAGGTGATATGTCTCAGTGGTGAAGCCACTGTGGCCTGGAACCCAGGTCTGTTTTAGAAACCTGGCATTGTGTCTACTTATTGTACTTCCCCAAGCATTATGAGAAAACCCACCTAGTGGTGGACACCTATATACCCCTCATACTTCGAATTTTGCTTCATGTCTTTTGAGGGCATAGGATTTGGTGAATATATATTTAGGTATTATTAGAACATTAAACAGGTTCACTATTATTGGAACTATTCTTATTTTTTTAAGGTCTCAAAGTCTATTTTTCTGATATTAAGTAGCTATATCAGCTTTCTTTTAGTGCTTGTAGGATATAGATTTTTTAAACCTTTACCGTCAAACTTCTATCCTTTTTATGTGAGAACAGCATATAGTTCAGTTTTTAACCTAGTATGAAAATCTTTGCTCTTCAGCGTGAGTATTTAAGCCATTAGTATAGAAAATTCCTGACATATTTGAATATAAACGTACCACCTTCTCATGAGCCATTTGTTACGTGTTGCTTTTCTCTCCTATTAGTTTGAAAAGTATACCCTAATGCTCTTTTGCCGTCTGTAGTGGTTCCCCAAGGAATTACAATTTTCATTGTAACCTATCAAAGAATATTCATCTTAACATTTCCCATCCTCCTAGGCAAAACAAGGACATCCTTACATCTAATCTAGTGTCATACTAGACATTAGCCTCCCGACACCTAATCTCTGTACACGCAATTTAAGTCTCAGCCAGGGATTGGGGAAGGAAGATCATATATAGATTTGGGGGCTCTCCGAAATTCAGAGAAAACAGAGTCAGCCATGTAAACAGTGCAACACCGTACGATTAAAAAATATTTAGAGAAAGTGATGGGACCAAGGGAATGATCAGCAGGTGAAGTTGCAAGTTTCCCCGGCAGTGTTTGTATTTCATCGTAAACCAGGCCCCGAGTTTACTTGCCCAACAGTTATTGACAGACTAGTATTTGTCAGCTTTGTGCCACATGCCGAGGGTATCACAGTCAATAAATCAGGTCTGGTCCCTGCCTTCGTGGAAGTTACACTGTTGATTCATTTGAGGGTAAAATCAAAATACTATGTCCTACCTATATAGAATAAGGGGTTAGAAGAGGAGGACAAGGATGATTTACCTAAAGGGGGTGCTTCAGAAAGGCCTGAGAAGAGGGTATTTAAGCTGAGGATTTATAGGATTAATTAAATGAGGAGAAGGAGAAAGATTATTTTAGAGATGGGGGAGAATTTGGAGTGTAAAAAAAGCAAAAGGAGACTGGTGGGGCTGGACCTTAGGGTGCTAGCGACAGGACTGGCCACATGAATTTGGGGTCCAGTACAAAATGAAAATGTAGGGGTGCTTGGGTGGCCCAGTCGGTTGAGCATCTGACTTCAGCTCGGGTCATGATCTGGCGGTTCATGGGTTCGATCCCCCTGTCAGGCTCTGTGCTGACAGCTTGGAGCCTGGAGCCTGCTTCAGATCCTGTGTCTCCCCCTCTCTCTCTGCCACTCCTCCGCTCATGCTCTGTCTCTCTCTCAAAAATAAAAATAAACGTTAAAAAATTAAAAATTAAAATGTAAAATGAATATCGAAGACACTAAGAATGTTAGGATGGCAACAGCAGAACACTAAGCCAATCAAAGGGCCCCTCAGAGCACAGGGCTACATGCCCCTATGCAGGTCGCAGGACCTGGAGCCAGCCCTGGCTGGAGGGAGAGTGGGGAGAGCTGAGTTGGGAGAAGAGATGGGCATGATCCTGTAGAACCTCAAGTACGGATGGACTGTGAATTGTATTTGAAGTTCAATGGGAAACTGTGTAACACTGACATCATGCTTTTCCTATGGGCTAGACCCTCTGCTGCTACATTCTTTAGTTTTTCGTAATTTAATCATCACACAACCTTACTGTTCTAAAATCTGTGGGATTTATGGAGGTGATGGAGGACATGAAGAAATCACCATGTTTGGTGATTTTATTAGTGATTTTATTAGTGACACTTCCCGAGAGGAAGGGGCAGTCATGCCAAGCAGGGCCATGTGAGAAGTATCAGGCTTTGTTCAGGGGGGCAGAAGCAAGAGCGAGGGGAAAGTATAGGCTGGAGACTTTATTGGGGCTCCTGTGGGGAAAGCAGAGTAAACATTTTAGGATGGGCTCGTTTGACTAATGCCAGTGGGTTCAGGGCTAGAGAGGTGGTTTCTGGTTGCCCAGTAGTTGGCCCTGGAATGATTCAGGGCAGGAGAAATTTGGTTTGGTGTATGAGAATTGCCGAAGAAAGTGGGTGGGCAGCATCAGATCAGCAGGTCTGCACAGGTAAGCTTACAGGAGAGAGGTCAGCACCTTGATAGTTTGGCCCTGTGATGAATGGATGTCAAATAGATGCAACAAATCTTCGAACGCCTACTGATGATCTCCATTTTATCTTTTTGTTACATCCTATGACTTATTTTGTAACTGGAAATTTGGCCTTTTTCACCCCTTTCACCAATTTTGGCCACTTCCCACCCTCTGCCACTACCTTTCTGTTCTTTTTATCTCTGAGGTTTTTTTTTTTTTTTTTCTTCTTCTTAAGGATTCTACATATAAGTGGTGAGATATGCAGATTTGTCTATTAGTCCCATTTTAAAGATGGGGAAACTCAGGTTCAGATTGGTTAGAAAACTTGCCTGTGATCATAGAACTATTAAGTGCCAGAGCCTGGCAAAAAGCAGTAATTAGGACAAATGTGAGTTTCAAACTCACTTTATATGATGGCAAAAGGAAGATGGTGGAGTAGGAGGATCCTGAGCTCACCTTGTATCCCCTCCCACCACCACCCCCGCCCCTGCCAGACACCCCAAGGTAACAGCTGTACTTGTGAAACTAACTCTGAAAATGATGTGAATGCTGGCAGAACAGATCTTCCACAGTTAATGCCAGAGAGGAGGACGTATGGTTGGGAACCAAAACCCTGGCAAGACTAACCACAATGTGGGGGACACCACAAACACAGAGAAGAGAGAGGATCAGACCCTATTCCAGAAACTCCAGGCACTGTGGGCCCACACTGGGAAAATGAGTCCCCATAATATCTAGCTTTGAAAACCAGTGGGGCTTGGGAGGGAAGTTAATTAAGATGGCAGAGTAGTAGGGGGACCCTGAGTCGACCTCATCCCTCAAACATATCCCTTGAGCTGAGGATTAAGAAAACAATCTACACAACTGGAGGAAGAGAACATGGCAGATGTGAGGTTCAGAGCTGTGAATTGGGGAAAGGAAAGCTGTGGTGCTGTAGAGGGAAGGGAACCCTTTCCCCAGAGAGCGGTCAGGAAAAGGGAGAGTGGTAGGGTGTGAGCTACGTGTAAGGTTTGGGCAACACTCTGTGGTGTGGGGATCCCCTGGGTGGCACTGGGAGACATTCCAGGTGTATATTTGGAAGAAGGTTTTTTTTGCCTCTCCGAGGACTAAGGGCCTGCTGGGAGCTATTGAGTGGCCTTTCAACATCAAGAAACAGAAACACATGTAGATGGCAGATATCCTTGTTGCAGCTTTTTACTGTGTGCGACAGCAGACTCCAGCCACTGGGCATGTTGGAGGAGGGGAGTGGGTCTGTGATTTACCATGCCCTTTAAGATTTGGAGCTTTGAATCCCAGCCAGGGGCCAGAGAGAGAGCAGAACTGTAGTGCTGGGTGTGCCAACTTCTGGGCACAGACAGGTTAAGAATAGGAATCTGACAAAAGCCTGGGACACTTTTCTTTGAGGGCCTCTTGAACAGAGGCAGCCACAAGTTGCCCTCAGTGGGGTGATGCCATTGTCCGCCCCGCCCCCCCCCCCCCCCAACAGCATGGTCAGACTTCAGAGAGAAACACAGCGCTATCTGGTGGAGGCTGGAACCACTTACACCAAGTCCCACCCACCTGTACCCTGGAGGCTCATTTCCACTAAAACATGTCTACCTGAGAATCAGCACAGCAGGCCCCTCCTTCAGAAGACCAGCACAAATCCTTTCTACCCACTTGCTCTACAGATTATAGTATGCTGCAATGTTTCAGCTCTAGGGGAAACTGGATCTAGCTTAGGTTTTGGGTTTTGTTTTGTTTGTTAATTTGTTCATTGTCTTTGCTTCTGTTTTTGTTTATTTTTTAATTTTCTTTCCGTTTTTCTTTCTTGGATACAGAAAGAAATTTTATTTCTATTTCTTTCATTGTTTAAAGTAAAAATTTAATTTCTCTTCTTCTCTCTTTTCTCTCTTCTCTTTTTTCTTTTCTTTTCTTTTCTTTCTCTTTTCTATCAAGCTTCTCTTAATAAGCAGACCAAAACACACCTAGGACTAGCTTCCTTTATTTGAATTTGTTTTATTTTTAATTTTTTATTTTATTAATTTTTTTCTTCCTCCAAAATGACAAGATGGAAGAATTCACCCCAAAAGAAAGAACAGGAAGAAACAGCCAGGAATTTAATCAACACAGATATAACTAAGATATCTAAAACTAGAATTTAAAACTATGATTATGAGAATACTAGCTGGCATTGAGAAAAGCATAGAAGACATCGGAGAATCCCTTTCCGCAGAGATAAAAGAGCTAAAATCTAGCCAGGCCAAAATTAAAAAAGCCATCACCGAGATGCAATCTTGAATAGATGCCATGGAGGCGAGGATGGATGAAGCAGAGCAGAAAATTAGTGATATAGAAGATAAAATTATGGAAAATAATGAAGCTGAAAAGAAGAGGAAACAAAGGCAGATGATCATGATACAAAACTTAGAGAACTCAGAAACTTATTAAAGAGGAATAACATTCATATCATTGGAGTCTTAGAGGATGAAAAGAGAAAAAAGGGACAGAATGTTTATGTGAGCAAATTATCGCTGAAAACTTCACTAATTTGGGGAAGGACATAGACATTAAAGTCCAAGATGCACAGAGAACTCCCATTAAATTTAACAATATCCAACCATCACCAAGGCATATCATAGTCAAATTCACAAATTACACAGACAAGAAAAGAATCATGAAAGCAGCAAGGGGAAAAAATTTTTTTTTAACTAAAAGGAAGACAGATCAGGCTTGCAGCAGATCTGTCCACAGAAACATGGCAAGCCAGAAAGGAGTGGCAGGATATATTTAACATGCTGAATGGGAAAAATATGCAGCCAAGAATTCTTTATCCAGCAAGCCTGTCATTCAGAATAGAAGGAGAGATAAAAAGTCTCCCAGTTAAACAAAAACCAGAAGAGTTTGTGACCACTAACCCAGCCTTGCAAGAAATTTTAAGGGAGACTCTTAGAGTAGAAGAAAAATAAACAAGCAAAAAAGACCAAAAGCAACAGAGACTAGAAATGACCAGAGAAAATCACCAGAAACACCAACTCTACAGGCAACAAATGGCACTAAATTCATATCTTTCAATAATCACTCTGAATGTAAATGGACTAAATTCTCCAATCAAAAGACATGAGGTATCAGAACAGATTAAAAAACAAAAACAAAAACAAAAAACAAGACTGAGGCGCCTGGGTGGCTCAGTCGGTTAAGCATCCGATTGGAGCTCAGGTCATGATCTCATGGTTCATGAGTTTGAGCCCCGCATCGGGCTCTGTGCTGACAGCTCAGAGTCTGGAACCTGCAGCCTGCTTTGGATTCTGTGTCTGCCTCTCTCTCTGCCCCTCTCCCACTCACACTCTGTCTCTGTCTCTCAAAAATAAATAAATGTTAAAAAAAAAAAAAAAAGACCTGTCTATACCCTGCCTACAAGAGACTCATTATAGACCTAAAGAAACCTGCAGTTTGAAAGTGAGGGGATGGAGAACTATTTGTCATGCTAATGGACATCAAAAGAAAGCCAGTGTAGCCATACTTCTCTCAGCCAAACTAGATTTTAAAATAAAGACTGTAACAAGAGATGAAGAAGAAAATTGTATGATAATTAAGGGGTCTATCCACCAAGAAGATCTAGGAGTTGTGAATATTTATGGCCCCAACTTGAAAGAATCTTAATATATAAGTCAATTACTAACAAATATAAAAAAAACTCACTGTTAAAGTCCCATACTATTATTGTATTATTTAATACCCCACTTACAACAATGGATACATCATCTAAGCAGAAAATCAACAAGGAAGCAATGGCTTTGAATGACACACTGGACTGGCTAGGCTTAACAGATATACTCAAAACATTTCATCCTAAAGCAGCAGAATACACATTCTTCTCAAGTGCACATGGAACATTCTTCAGAATAGATCAGATACTGGGTCACAAATCAGCCCTCAACAAGTACAGAAAGACTGAAATCATACCATGCATATTTTCAGACAACAAAGCTATGAAACTTGAACCACAAGAAAAAATGTGGAAAAACCACAAATACTTGGAAGTTAAAGAACATCCTAAAGAATGAATTGGCTAACCAAGAATTTAAACAGGAAATAAAAAAAGTACATGGAAACCAATGAAAATGAAAACATAGCAGTCCAAAACCTTTGGGATACAGCAAAGGCAGTCATAAAATGGAAGTATATAGCAATCTAGGTCTTCCTAAAGAAGGAAGAAATGTGTCAAATATACAACCTAAACTTACACTAAAGGAGCTGGAAAAAGAACGGCAAATAAAGCCCAAACCCAACAGAAGAAGGGAAATAATAAATATTAGAACAGAAATCAATGACATCAGGGGCACCTGGGTGGCTCAGTCGGTTAAGCATCCGACTTTGGCTCAGGTCATGACCTCACAGTTTATGAGTTCAAGCCCCACATCAGGCTCTGCATTGACAGTTCAGAGCCTGGAACCTGCTTCCAATTCTGTGTCTCCTTCTCTCTCTATCTCTCTCTCTCTGTCTCTCAAAAGTAAATAAATATTAAAAAATTAAAAAAAATCAATGACATCAAAATAAAAAACAGAACAGATCAATGAAAACAAGGGTCTGGTTCTTTGAAAGAATTAAAAAATTGATAAACCCCTCACTAGATGTATCAAAAACAAGGAAAGAACTCACATAAATAAAATCATGAATGAAAGAGAAATCACAACCAACACTGCAGGAATACAAACAATATAAGAGAGTACTATGAGAAATTATATACCAACAAATTGGACAATCTGGAAGAAATGGATGAATTCCTAGAACCATATAAACTACCAAAAATAGAAACAGGAAGAAATAGAAATTTTGAACAGAATCCTAACTAGTAAAGAAATTGAATCAGTAATCAAAAATCCCCCAAATAAGAGTCCACGGCTGGATGGCTCTCAGGGGAATTCTACCAAACATTTAAAGAAGAATTCTTTAGAAGAATTCAAAAGAATACATATTCTTTTGAAACTGTTCCAAAAAATAGAAGTGGAAGGAAAGCTTCCAAACTCATTCTATGAGGCCAGCATTACCTTGATTCCAAAACCAGACAAACCTACTAAAAAGAATTACAGGTTAATGTCCCTGATGAAACTTGATGCAAAAATTCTCAACAAGATACTAGCAAACCAAATATAACAATACATCAAAAGCCTTATTCACCACAGTCAAGTGGGAATTATTCCTGGGCTTCAGGGGTGGTTCAATATCCACAAAATCAATGTGATATACCACATTAATAAAAGAAAGGATAAGAGATGGGATAGGAAGATGGTGGCGTAGGAGGACGCTGGGCTCACTGCGCGTCCTGCTGATCACTTAGATTCCACCTACACCTGCCTAAATAACCCAGAAAACCACCAGAGTATTAGCAGAACGGAGTCTCCGGAGCCAAGTGCAGACGAGAGGCCCATGGAAGAGGGGCCCCTCCTGAAGTGGATCACCTAAGGAGAAGCGAGCTAAGCCTGCCCCTCCTGCCCCCCCGTGTACCTTGCCTACCCACCCCAGCTAATACGCCAGATCCCCAGCACCACAAGCCTGGCAGTGTGCAAGTAGCCCAGACGGGCCACGCCACCCCACAGTGAATCCCGCCCCTAGGAGAGGGGAAGAGAAGGCACACACCATCTGACTGTGGCCCCAGCGGTGGGCTGGGGGCAGACATCAGGTTGGACTGCGGCCCCGCCCACCAACTCCAGTTATACACCACAGCACAGGGGAAGTGCCCTGCAGGTCCTCACCACTCCAGGGACTATCCAAAATGACCAAACGGAAGAATTCCCCTCAGAAGAATCTCCAGGAAATAACAACAGCTAATGAACTGATCAAAAAGGATTTAAATAATATAACAGAAAGTGAATTTAGAATAATAGTCATAAAATTAATCACTGGGCTTGAAAACAGTATAGAGGACAGCAGAGAATCTCTTGCTACAGAGATCAAGGGACTAAGGAACAGTCACGAGGAGCTGAAAAACACTTTAAACGAAATGCGAAACAAAATGGAAACCACGACGGCTCGGCTTGAAGAGGCAGAGGAGAGAATAGGTGAACTAGAAGATAAAGTTATGGAAAAAGAGGAAGCTGAGAAAAAGAGAGATAAAAAAATCCAGGAGTATGAGGGGAAAATTAGAGAACTAAGTGATACACTAAAAAGAAATAATATACGCATAATTGGTATCCCAGAGGAGGAAGAGAGAGGGAAAGGTGCTGAAGGGGTACTTGAAGAAATAATAGCTGAGAACTTCCCTGAACTGGGGAAAGAAAAGGGCATTGAAATCCAAGAGGCACAGAGAACTCCCTTCAGACATAACTTGAATCGATCTTCTGCACGACATATCATAGTGAAACTAGCAAAATACAAGGATAAAGAGAAAATTCTGAAAGCAGCAAGAGATAAATGTGCCCTCACATATAAAGGGAGACCTATAAGACTCATGACTGATCTCTCTTTTGAAACTTGGCAGGCCAGAAAGGACTGGCACGATATCTTCAGTGTGCTAGACAGAAAAAATATGCAGCCGAGAATCCTTTATCCAGCAAGTCTGTCATTTAGAATAGAAGGAGAGATAAAGGTCTTCCCAAACAAACAAAAACTGAAGGAATTTGTCACCACTAAACCAGCCCTACAAGAGATCCTAAGGGGGATCCTGTGAGACAAAGTACCAGAGACATCACTACAAGCATAAAACATACAGACATCACAATGACTCTAAACCCATATCTTTCTATAATAACACTGAATGTAAATGGATTAAATGCGCCAACCAAAAGACATAGGGTATCAGAATGGATAAAAAAACAAGACCCATCTATTTGCTGTCTACAAGAGACTCATTTTAGACCTGAGGACACCTTTAGATTGAGAGTGAGGGGATGGAGAACTATTTATCATGCTACTGGAAGCCAAAAGAAAGCTGGAGTAGCCATACTTATATCAGACAAACTGGACTTTAAATTAAAGGCTGTAACAAGAGATGAACAAGGGCATTATATAATAATTACAGGGTCTATCCATCAAGAAGAGCTAACAATTATAAATGTCTATGTGCCGAATACCGGAGCCCCCAAATATATAAAACAATTACTCATAAACATAAGCAACCTTATTGATAAGAATGTGGTCATTGCAGGGGACTTTAACACCCTACTTACAGAAATGAATAGATCATCTAGACACATGGTCAATAAAGAAACAAGGGCCCTGAATGATACATTGGATCAGATGGACTTGACAGATATATTTAGAACTCTGCATCCCAAAGCAACAGAATATACTTTCTTCTCGAGTGCACATGGAACATTCTCCAAGATAGATCATATACTGGGTCACAAAACAGCCCTTCATAAGTTTACAAGAATTGAAATTATACCATGCATACTTTCAGACCACAATGCTATGAAGCTTGAAATCAACCACAGGAAAAAGTCTGGAAAACCTCCAAAAGCGTGGAGGTTAAAGAACACCCTACTAACGAATGAGTGGGTCAACCAGGCAATTAGAGAAGAAATTAAAAAATATATGGAAACAAACGAAAATGAAAATACAACAATCCAGGGGCTCCTGGGTGGCTCAGTTGGTTAGGCGTCCGACTTCGGCTCAGGTCACGATCTCGCGGTATGTGAGTTCGAGCCCCGCGTCGGGCTCTGTGCTGACTGCTCAGAGCCTGGAGCCTGTTTCAGATTCTGTGTCTCCCTCTCTCTCTGACCCTCCCCGTTCATGCTCTGTCTCTGTCTCAAAAATAAATGTTTAAAAAAAAAATTTAAAAAAAAAAAAAGAAAAAGAAAATACAACAATCCAAACGCTTTGGGACACAGCGAAGGCAGTCCTGAGAGGAAAATACATTGCAATCCAGGCCTATCTCAAGAAACAAGAAAAATCCCAAATACAAAATCTAACAGCACACCTAAAGGAAATAGAAGCAGAACAGCAAAGGCAGCCTAAACTCAGCAGAAGAAGAGAAATAATAAAGATCAGAGCAGAAATAAAAAATATAGAATCTAAAAAAACGGTAGAGCAGATCAACGAAACCAAGAGTTGGTTTTTTGAAAAAATAAACAAAATTGACAAACCTCTAGCCAGGCTTCTCAAAAAGAAAAGGGAGATGACCCAAATAGATAAAATCATGAATGAAAATGGAATTATTACAACCAATCCCTCAGAGATACAAACAATTATCAGGGAATACTATGAAAAATTATATGCCAACAAATTGGACAACCTGGAAGAAATCGACAAATTCCTAAACACCCACACTCTTCCAAAACTCAATCAGGAGGAAATAGAAAGCTTGAACAGACCCATAACTAGCGAAGAAATTGAATTGGTTATCAAAAATCTCCCAACAAATAAGAGTCCAGGACCAGATGGCTTCCCAGGGGAGTTCTACCAGATGTTTAAAGCAGAGATAATACCTATCCTTCTCAAGCTATTCCAAGAAATAGAAAGGGAAGGAAAACTTCCAGACTCATTCTATGAAGCCAGTATTACTTTGGTTCCTAAACCAGACAGAGACCCAGTAAAAAAAGAGAACTACAGGCCAATATCCCTGATGAATATGGATGCAAAAATTCTCAATAAGATACTAGCAAATCGAATTCAACAGCATATAAAAAGAATTATTCACCATGATCAAGTGGGATTCATTCCTGGGATGCAGGGCTGGTTCAACATTCACAAATCAATCAACGTGATACATCACATTAATAAAAAAAAAAAAAGAGAAGAACTATATGATCCTGTCAATCGATGCAGAAAAGGCCTTTGACAAAATCCAGCACCCTTTCTTAATAAAAACCCTTGAGAAAGTCGGGAAAGAAGGAACATACTTAAACATCATAAAAGCCATTTATGAAAAGCCCACAGCTAACATCATCCTCAACGGGGAAAAACTGAGAGCTTTTTCCCTGAGATCAGGAACACGACAGGGATGCCCACTCTCACCGCTGTTGTTTAATATAGTGTTGGAAGTTCTAGCATCAGCAATCAGACAACAAAAGGAAATCAAAGGCATCAAAATTGGCAAAGATGAAGTCAAGCTTTCGCTTTTTTCAGATGACATGATATTATACATGGAAAATCCGATAGACTCCACCAAAAGTCTGCTAGAACTGATACATGAATTCAGCAAAGTTGCAGGATACAAAATCAATGTACAGAAATCAGTTGCATTCTTATACACTAACAATGAAGCAACAGAAAGACAAATAAAGAAACTGATCCCATTCACAATTGCACCAAGAAGCATAAAATACCTAGCAATAAATCTAACCAAAGATGTAAAAGATCTGTATGCTGAAAACTATAGAAAGCTTATGAAGGTAATTGAAGAAGATTTAAAGAAATGGAAAGACATTCCCTGCTCATGGATTGGTAGAATAAATATTGTCAAAATGTCAATACTACCCAAAGCTATCTACACATTCAATGCAATCCCAATCAAAATTGCACCAGCATTCTTCTCGAAACTAGAGCAAGCAATCCTAAAATTCATATGGAACCACAAAAGGCCCCGAATAGCCAAAGTAATTTTGAAGAAGAAGACCAAAGCAGGAGGCATCACAATCCCAGAGTTTTGCCTCTACTACAAAGCTGTAATCATCAAGACAGCATGGTATTGGCACAAAAACAAACACATAGACCAATGGAATAGAATAGAAACCCCAGAACTAGACCCACAAACGTATGGCCAACTCATCTTTGACAAAGCAGGAAAGAACATCCAATGGAAAAAAGACAGTCTCTTTAACAAATGGTGCTGGGAGAACTGGACAGCAACATGCAGAAGGTTGAAACTAGACCACTTTCTCACACCAGTCACAAAAATAAACTCAAAATGGATAAAGGACCTGAATGTGAGACAGGAAACCATCAAAACCCTAGAGGAGAAAGCAGGAAAAGACCTCTCTGACCTCAGCCGTAGCAATCTCTTACTCGACACATCCCCAAAGGCAAGGGAATTAAAAGCAAAAATGAATTACTGGGACCTTATGAAGATAAAAAGCTTCTGCACAGCAAAGGAAACAACCAACAAAACTAAAAGGCAACCAACGGAATGGGAAAAGATATTTGCAAATGACATATCGGACAAAGGGCTAGTATCCAAAATCTATAAAGAGCTCACCAAACTCCACACCCGAAAAACAAATAACCCAGTGAAGAAATGGGCAGAAAACATGAATAGACACTTCTCTAAAGAAGACATCTGGATGGCCAACAGGCACATGAAAAGATGTTCAATGTCGCTCCTCATCAGGGAAATACAAATCAAAACCACACTCAGATATCACCTCACGCCGGTCAGAGTGGCCAAAATGAACAAATCAGGAGACTATAGATGCTGGAGAGGATGTGGAGAAACGGGAACCCTCTTGCACTGTTGGTGGGAATGCAAATTGGTGCAGCTGCTCTGGAAAGCAGTGTGGAGGTTCCTCAGAAAATTAAAAATAGACCTACCCTATGACCCAGCAATAGCACTGCTAGGAATTTACCCAAAGGATACAGGAGTACTGATGCATAGGGGCACTTGTACCCCAATGTTTATAGCAGCACTCTCAACAATAGCCAAATTAGGAAAGAGCCTAAATGTCCATCAACTGATGAATGGATAAAGAAATTGTGGTTTATATAAACAATGGAATACTATGTGGCAATGAGAAAGAATGAAATATGGCCTTTTGTAGCAACGTGGATGGAACTGGAGAATGTGATGCTAAGTGAAATAAGCCATACAGAGAAAGACAGATACCATATGGTTTCACTCTTATGTGGATCCTGAGAAACTTAACAGAAACCCATGGGGGAGGGGAAGGAAAAAAAAAAAAAAGAGGTTAGAGTGGGAGAGAGCCAAAGCATAAGAGACTGTTAAAAACTGAGAACAAACTGAGGGTTGATGGGGGGTGGGAGGGAGGGGAGGGTGGGGATGGGTATTGAGGAGGGCACCTTTTGGGATGAGCACTGGGTGTTGTATGGAAACCAATTTGACAAAAATTTCATATATTGGAAAAAAAAAGAGTTATAAGACCAATAAAAAACAATAGGAGAAGTAATAAATGATATAGATATTATAATTAGGATATTAAGATCATATGTTTATTATTGATGGTATGTTCAAGGAAATAGAAAGAAATTAATAAAATGATTAAAATATGGAAATTTCAATAGATATTTGAAACATATAAAAGAATCAATCAGCTTAGCAGAATTAAACAATAAAACATCTAAATGTAAAAAAAAAAAAAAAAAGAAAGGATAAGAACCATATGATCCTCTCAAAAGATGCAGAAAAAGCATTTGACAAAATATAGCATCCTTTCTTGATGAATACCCTCAAAAAAGTAGGGATAGAAGAAATATACTTCAACATCATAAAGGCCATATACAAAAGACTCACAGCTAATATCATCCTCAATGGGGAAAAGCTAAGAGCTTTCCCCCTAAGGTCAAGAACACAGCAGGGATGTCTACTCTCACCAATGTCGTTCAACATAATACTGGAAACCCTAGCCTCAGCAATCAGATAACAAAAAGAAATAAAAGGTATATAAATTGTCAAGGAAGAAGTCAAATTTTCACTCTCTGCAGATGACATGATACCCTACGTGGAAAACCCAAAAGACTCCATCAAAAATTTGCTAGAACTGATACATGAATTCAGCAGTCACAGGACATAAAATCAATGTACAGAAATCAGTTGCATTTGTGTATACTAATAATGAAACAGCAGAAAGAGAAATCAAGGAATTGACTCCATTTACAACTGCACCAAAACTCATAAGATACCTAGGAATAAACCCAATTAAAGAGGTAAAACCTAGGTATGCTGAAAATTATAGAATTCTTATGAAAGAAGTTGAGGAAGACACAAAGAAATGGAAGAACATTCCATGCTCATGGATTGGAAGAACAAATATTGTTAAAATGTCTATACTACCCAAAGCAATCTACATGTTCAATGCCATCCCTATCAAAATAACACCAACATTCTTCACAGAGCCAGAGCAAACAATTCTAAAATGTGTGTAGAACCAGAGAAGACTCTTTATAGCCAAAGGAAAACCAAAGCTGGAGGAATCACAATTCCAGACTTGAAGCTGTATTACAAAGCTGTAATCATCAAGGCAGATGGTACTGGCACAAAAACAGACACATAGATCAATGGAACAGAATAGAGAACCCAGAAATGAACCCACAAATGTATGGCCAACTAATCTTCAACAAACCAGGAAAAAATATCCAATGGAAAATGGTGTTGGGAAAACTGGACAACGACATGCAGAAGAATGAAACTGGGCCACTTTCTTGCACCATACACAAAAAATAAGTTCAAAATGGATGAAAGACCAAAATGTGAGATAGGAAACCATCAAAATCCTGCGGTAAAACACAGGCAGCAACCTCTTTGACGTCAGTGACAGCAACTGCTTACTAGACACGTCTCCAGAGGCAACAGAAACAAAAGCAAACATGAGCTATCGGGACCTCATTAAGATAAAAAGCTTCTGCACAGTGAAGGAAACAATCAACAAAACTAAAAGGCAACCGACAGAATGGGAGAAAATATTTGCAGATGACATATCGGATAAAAGGTTAGCATCCAAAATCTATAAAGAACTTATCAAACTCAAAACTCAGAAAACAAATAATCCAGTGAAGAAATGGGCAGAGGACATGAATGGACACTTTTCCAAAGAAGACATCCAGATGGCTAACAGACACATGAAAAAATGCTCAATATCACTCATCAGAGGAATACAAATCAAAACCACAAGATACCACCTCACACCCGTCAGAATATCTAAAATTAACAACTTAGGAAACAACAGATGTTGGCAAGGATGCAGAGAAAGGGGAACCCTTTTGCATTGTTGGTGGGACTGCAAACTGGTGCAGCCACTCTGGAAAACATTATGATGGCTCCTCAAAGAATTAAAAATAGAACTACCCTATGACCCAGCAATAGTACTGCTATATATTTACCCAAAGGATACAAAAATGCTGATTCGAAGGGGCACATGCACCTCAATGTTTATAGCAGCACTATCCACAATAGCCAAATTATGGAAAGAGCCCAAATGTCCATTGACTGATAAATGTATAAAGAAAATGGTGTATATATAATCACAAAGGAATATAACTCAGTGATCAAAACGAAGGAAATCTTATGATTTGCAACAACATAGATGGAACAACGTAGATGTATTATACTAAGTGAAATAAGTCAGTCACAGGAAAACAAATATATGATTTCACTTATATGTGGAATTTAAGAAACAAAATGATAAACATAGGTAAAGGAAAGGAAAAATAAGACAAAAACAGAGAGGAAGGCAATCCATAAAAGGCTCTTAACTGTAGAGAACAAACAGGGTTTGTTTGGGTTGTTGGCGGATTGCTGGGTTGGATGATAGGCTAAATGGATGATGGGCATTAAAGAGGACATGTGTTGAAAGACTTCAAGCTGTATTACAAAGCTGTAATCATCAAGACAGTATGGTATGGCACAAGAACAGACACTCACATCAATGGAACAGAATAGAGAACCCAGAAATGGACCCACAAATGCATGGCCAACTAATCTTTGACAAAGCAGGAAAGAATATCCAATGGAATAAAGACAGTCTCTTCAGCAAGTGGTGCTGGGAAAACTGGACAGCGACATGCAGAAGAATGAACCTGGACCACTTTCTTACGCCATACACAAAAATAAAGTCAAAATGGATGAAAGACTTCAATGTAAGACAGGAAGCCATCCAAATCCTCGAGGAGAAAGCAGGCAAAAACCTCTTTGACCTTGGCTGCAGCAACTTCTTACTCAACACGTCTCTGGAGGCAAGGGAAACAAAAGCAAAAATGAACTACTGGGACCTCATCAAAATAAAAAGCTTCTGCACAGAGAAGGAGACAATCAGCAAAACTAAAAGGCATCCAACAGAATGGGAGAAGATATTTGCAAACAACATATCAGATAAAGGGTTAGTATCCAAAATCTGTGAAGAACTTCTCAAACTCAACACCCCAAAAACAAATAATCCAGTGAAGAAATGGGCAAAAGACACGAATAGACGCTTCTCCAAAGAAGACATCCAGATGGCCAACCGACACATGAAAAAATGCTCATCATTCATCATCAGGGAAATACAAATCAAAACCACAATGAGATACCACCTCACACCTGTCAGAATGGCCAACATTAAAAACTCAGGCAACAACAGATGTTGGTGAGGATGTGGAGAAAGAGGATCTTTTTTTCACTGCTGGTGGGAATGCAAACTGGTGTAGCCACTCTGGAAAACAGTATTGAGGTTCCTCAAAAAACTAAAAATAGAACTACCCTATGACCCAGCAATTGCACTACTAGGTATTTATCCAAGGGATACAGGTGTGCTGTTTCAGAGGGGCACATGCAGCCCAATGTTTATAGCAGCACTATCAACAGTAGCCAAAGTATGGAAAGAGCCCAAATGTCCATCAATGGATGAATGGATAAAGAAGAAGTGGTATATATATACAATGGAGTATTACTCGGCAATCAAAAAGAATGAAATCTTGCCATTTGCAGCTACATGGATGGAACTGGAGGGTATTATGTTAAGCGAAATTAGAAAAAGACAAATATCATATGACTTCACTCATATGAGGACTTTAAGACACAGAACAGATGAACATAAGGGAAGGGAAGCAAAAATCATAAAAACGGGGAGGGGAACAAAACATAAGAGACTCTTAAATATGAAGAACAAACAGAGGGTCACTGGAGGGGTTGTGGGAGGGGGGATGGGCTAAAGGGGGTAAGGGGCATTAGAAATCTACTCCTGAAATCATTGTTACACTATATGCTAACTAACTTGGATGTAAATTAGAAAAATAAATTAAAAAGAGGGCACATGTTGGGATGAGTACTGCATATTATATGTAAGTGATGAATCACTAAATTCTACTCCTGAAACAATACTGCACTATATGTTAACTAACTTGCATCTAAAAAAAAATAAAGAAAAGGAAAAAATAAAACTAGTGGGGCTTAACTCTGGGTACTTTATGTTTTTAGTTTTATTCTTTGTTTTTTAAACGTTTAATTCCAGTTAGTTAGCATATAGTGTTATATTAGTTTCATGCATACAATATACTAATTCAACACTTTCATACATCACCCTGTGCTCATCATAAGTGCGCTTCTTGAAAAATTAACAGACCTTAACTTCAAGAGAGCCTGGAGGGCAATAGGAAACAGAGGCCTCACTCTTAAAAAGCTAGCATAATAACTCTGCCCAAGACACAGCACAGAACTAGTAGTTTGAAAAGCACTTGGGGGATGCACGAAGATTTATTTGCTAATCTCAGAACCTGTGCTAAAGGAGCAGGGATCTTCAGGAGACTTCTCCAAGAACAAACATGCTAGTGGATACCATTTTCTTCCCCTCCCCGACCTAGATAGCTAGACATTTGCAGGAACC
The DNA here is from genome assembly GCF_018350195.1 of Panthera tigris. Classification (NCBI taxonomy): domain Eukaryota; kingdom Metazoa; phylum Chordata; class Mammalia; order Carnivora; family Felidae; genus Panthera; species Panthera tigris. The sequence continues at coordinate 51,358,599 of NC_056660.1, forward strand.
AGCACTAACAGTCTCCATCTTGCTAGTGCCATGTGCCCAACTCACTGTTCCCCTGCAGACCCACCCCATCCAACCCACCCATCTTGGCAGGCATCCCGACGAAGCCACTTTTGCCCTGCCATACCCTGCAAGCAGGCCTGTCAGGAACTGGCTCCTCTCCAAAATAACTCCTGCCCTGGGGAGAGGGGGAGATAGCCCCACACACCAGCATGCCCATGGTTCAAGCAGCCAAGGCTTTATTAGCTGGCTGTACAGGGAGAAAGCCCAGGCATTTAATGTGCTCATAGCTGTGGCAGAGAGGCTGACTGCAGACGGCTAGCTTAACTGCTGACACTGCCCACTTACAAGCCCACAGCAACCTCATACAGGCCCTTCAATAGCAAAGGGACCAAACCCTCACTAGTGTGCCAATAGCAGGCAAAGCAGGTCATTGCAGCCAAGTGGGCTAAAAGTGAATGTGCTACAGCCACAAGAGTAGGACACATGCAACCCAAATAGGAGACACTCATAAGGCTCCTGGTTCTTGTATGAGGGGAAATTGTACTACAGGTCACAGGACCTCTTCTACACAAGACCACTACAATCAAGACCTGGAGATGTAACTGCGATCCCTCATATGTAGAAACAAACTCAGAGGGGTGTCTGGGTGTCTCAGTCAGTTAAGCATCTGACTTCAGCTCAGGTCATGATCTCACTGTTCGTGGGTTCAAGCCCCATCTTGGGCTCTGTGATGACAGCTCAGAGCTTGGAGCCTACTTCAGATTCTGTCTGTCTTTCTCTCTCTCTCTCTCTCTCTCTGTTCCTTCCCTGCTCACACTCTGTCTCTGTCTCTCTCAAAAATAAACAAACATTAAAAAAAAAGAAACTTGGAGTTAGATAAAATAAAGAGACAAAGGAAAACGTTCTAAATGAAAGAACAAGATAAAATAATAGCAGAAGAACTACATGAAACAGAGATAAGCAATGTGTCTGATAAAGAATTCAAAGTAATGGACTTAAAGAGAGTCATTGAACTTGAAAAAAAGAGAGTGGATAAGCTCAATGAGAACTTCACCAGGAGACAGAAAACATTAAAAAAAAAAAAAAACAGATGAAGAATTCAATAACTAAATTAAAAATACATTACAGGGAATCACCTTCAGATCAGAGGATGCAGAAGAAAGAATCAGTAATCTGAAAAAGTAGTAGAAAGCAACCAAGATGAACAGCAAAAAGAAAAAAGAATAAGAAATAAGAATAGGGTAAGGGGACTCAGTGACATTATCAAACATAATGACATTTGCAATTTAGGGTTATTAAAAGGAGAAGAGACAGGAGGGGGCAGAAGACTTATTTGAAGGAATAATGACTGAAAACTTCCCTAGTTTGGAGAAGAAAACACACATACAGTCTCAGAAGCTCACAGAGAGCCTCTAAAAGATTAACCCAAGATGGGCTACACCAAGACACATAATAATTAAAATGGCAAAAAGTAGTGATAAAAAAAGAGAATTTAAAAGCAGCAAGAGAAAGGAAAAAGAGTTACATATAAGGGAAACTCACTCCATAAGGCTATCACCTGATTTTTCAGCAGAAACTCTGCAGACCAGAAGGGAGTGGCAAAATATATTTAATGTGATGAAAAAAAACTTGCAGCCAAGAATACTTTAACCAGCAAGGATATCATTCAGAATAGATGGAGAGAAAAAGAGTTTCCCAGGCAAACAAAAGTAATATGGAGTTCATCACCACTGAATCAGCCTTACAAGAAATATTAAAGAAAGTTGAGTGGAAAGGAAAGAACATACTGGAGTAAGAAAATTATGAAAGGAAAAAATTTCACAGGTAAAAGCAAACATTAATAAAGGTAGTAGGCTAATCACTCATAAAGCCACTATGGAGGTTAAAACACAGAAGTGGTAAAATCAATTACATCTACAAAAATCAGTAAAGGGATACACAGAAAGATATAAAATATGACATCACATACATAAAATATGGAGAAGGGAGTAAAAATTCAGTGCTTTTAGAATGTGTTCAAACTTAAATAACCATCAACTTAGTATAGACTGCTATGCATACAAGATGCTATACATGAACTTAACGCTAACCACAAACCAAAAACCTGTAATAGATCCAGGCAGAACACTAAAGAAAGCAATCGAACCACAAGAAAAGAAAGCAAAAGAAAGGAACAGAGAAGAACTACATAAACAACCAGAAAACAATTAACAAAATTTCAATAAATACATACCTATTAATAATTACTTTAAGTATAAATGGACTAAACGCTCAAATCAAAAGACATAGCATGACTGAATGGGCTAAAAAAAAAAAAAAAAAAAAAAAAGCAAAAACAGAAACAAAAAACACAAGGCCCATCTATACACTGCCCACAAGAGACCCATTTTAGATCTAAAGACACATACAGACCGAAAATGAAGGGGTGGAAAAACATATACCATACAAATGAAAGCAGCAACAATAACAAACTGGGGCGGCAATACTTATATCAGAAAAAAATTTACCTTAAAACAAATACTACAACAACAAAGAGGGACATTACATAATGATAAAGGAAATAAAACAAGAAGAAGAGATAACAATTGTAAATATTGATGCACCCAATATATAAGGCAGGTATTAACAGACCTAAAGAAAGAAATTGGCAGTAATACAATAATAGTAGGGCACTTTAACACCCGACTTACAACAATGGAAAGATCATCCAGAAAGAAAATAATCAAGAAAACAGTGGCTTTGAAGGACACATTAGACAAGAAAACCCTAACAGATATATATAGAACATTCCATTTAAACCAACAAAATACAAATTCTTTCCAAGTGCACATTGAACATTCTCTAGGATAGATCACATGTTAGGCCAGAAAATAAGTCTCAACAAACTTAAGAAGACTGAAATCGTATCATGCATCTTTTCAGGCTACAACATGTGAAAGTAGAAATCAATTATAAGGATAAATCTAGAAAGAACACAACACAAACACATGGAGGTTAAACAACATGTTACTAAACAATCAATGTGTCAACCCAGAAGTCAAAGAGGAAATAAAAAATGTATATGGCGACAAATGAAAATGAAAACACAATGGTGAAAAATCTTTGAAACACAGCAAAAGCAGACCTAAGAGGTAAGTTAACAGCAATATAGGCCTACCTCAAGAAACCAAAAAAATAAATTCTCAAATAAACAACATAACCTTACACCTAAAAGAGCTAGAAAAAGAACAAAGCCCAAAGCTAGCAGAAGGAAAAAATAATAAAGATGGGAGCAGAGATAAAAAAATGAAATAGACTATAAAAGCAAAGAACAGACCAATGAAACAAGGAACTAGTTCTTTGAAAAGATAAAATAAAGTTTTAGATTCACCCAAAAAAGTCTTAAAATCACAAATAAAGGAGGAGAAATAACCACAATGTAAATAAAATGGATTATAACAGCATATTATGAAAAATTATATGCCAACAAATCGGATAACCTAGGAGAGAGAAATTCTCAGAAACATACAGTCTTCTAAATTTTTTTTTTTCAACGTTTTTTATTTATTTTTGGGACAGAGAGAGACAGAGCATGAACGGGGGAGGGGCAGAGAGAGAGGGAGACACAGAATCGGAAACAGGCTCCAGGCTCCGAGCCATCAGCCCAGAGCCCGACGCGGGGCTCGAACTCACGGAGCGCGAGATCGTGACCTGGCTGAAGTCGGACGCTTAACCGACTGCGCCACCCAGGCGCCCCCAGTCTTCTAAAACAGAATAAAAAAATACAAAATTTGAAGACTGATTACAAATAATAAAATTAAATAATAAACACCAACAACAAAATCTCTTAACAAAGAAAAGTACAGGACCAGACAGCGTCACAGGTGAATTCTACCAAACATGTAACGAAGAATTAATACCTATGTTTCTAAAACTATTCCAAAAAAGTACAATAATAAGGAAAATTTCCTACATAGTATTAAGGCCAGCATTACCCTGATATCAAGATATTAGAGATAGAGATATTACAAAAAACAAAAAAGAAAGAAAGAAAGAAAAAGAAAAAAGAAAACTACAGGCTATTATCTCTGATGAACATAGATGAAAAATATTTAAAAATTTTTTTAAGTTTATTTGTGAGAGAGAGAGAAAAGAGAGAGAAAGAGAGAGAGAGAGAGAGACAGAGAGAGAGAGAGACAGAGCATGAGCAGGGGAGGGCTAAAGAGAGAGGGAGACACAGAATCTGAAGCAGGCTCCAGGCTCCAAGCTGTCAGCACACCTGATGAAGGACTTGGACTCACAAACCACGAGATCATGACTTGAGCCAAAGTTGGATGCTGAAATGATTGAGCCACCCAGGTGCCCCTACGTGAAAAAACTTCTTAACAAAATCTTAGCAAACAATTCAAAAATACATTTAAAAAAATCACTTACCATGATCAAGTAGGATCTATTCCAGCAATGCATGAATGGTTCAGTAATAGCAAATTGGATGAACATAGATGCAAAAACTATCAACAACATGTTACCAAAAACAATTAAAAAACATTAAAAATTCATTTACCAAAATCAAGTAGGATTTATTACAGGATGCAAGTGTGGTTCCCTATTTGCAAATCAATCAATGTGATACATATACATCACACTAATAAGACAAAGGATAAAAAACACCTGAATGGATGCAGAAAAAGCACTTGACACAATAATACATGCATTCATGATAAAAACTCCCATGAAGTAGGTTTAGAGGAAACATACCTCAACATAATAAATACCATATTTGATGAACAGAAAGCGAAATCATATTTAATGGTGAAAAACTGAGAGCTTTTCCTCAAAAGTCAAGAGCAAGACAAGATCCACTGTCACCACTTGAATTCAGTGTAGTACTGGAGGTCCTAGATGCACCAGTCAGATGAGAAAAAGAAATCAAAGTCATCCAAATTGGCAAAAAAAAAAAAAAAAAAAGTAAAACTGTCAGTAAGCGGATGACATAGTACAGTATAAACAAAATTTAAACTGCTCCAAAAACCATTAGAACAGATTAATAAATTCGGTAAAGCCAGACGTTATGGAATTAATAGAGAAGCATGTAATTAAAAATTTTTTAAATGTTTATTTATTTATTTTGAGACAGAGAGAGAGAGAGAGAGAGAGCAAGTGGGGTAGGGACAGAGAGAGAGAGAGAGTCCCAAGCAGGCTCTGTGCTGTCAGTGGGGAGCCTGATGCAGGGCTCAATCCCACGGACCATGAGATCATGACCTCATATCAAGAGTCAGATGTTCAACCCACTGAGCCACACAGGTGCCCTGAGAAACATGTAATTTTATACACTAATAACAGAAACAGAATATTTGAAAAAATCCTATTATCAATTACACAAACACACACACACACACACACACACACACACACACACAATTGGCACCACAACTGGCACCAAAAATAAACACATAGATCAATGGAAGGAAATAGCCATGGAACAGAACACTTACATGGTCAATGAATCTACAATAAAGGTGGCAAGGATAGGCTAAGGGGAAAATAGAGTCTCTTCAATACACGGCGCTGGGAAAACTGGACAGTCCATGCAAAAGAATAAAACTGGACCACTTTTTGACCCCTTACAAACACACTTGAAATGCATTACAGATCCACATGTGAGACCTGAGACCATAAAACTGCAAGATGATGACACTGGCAGTAACTACTCAGACATTAGTCTTTGCAACACTTTTCTAGGTAGGTCTCCTCAGGCAAGGGAACCAAGAACAGAAATCAACTGATTGGAACCGCATCAAAATGTGATGCTCTTAAACGGCAAAGGGGACCATCAATCAAATGAAAAGGTAACCTACAGAATGCAAGAGACATTTGTAAATGCTGTATCTGATAAGGGGTGAATATTCAAAGTACTGAAAGACTGATAAGGGGTGAATATTCAAAGTATTGAAAGAATTTATACAAGTCAACACAAAACCATCAAATCATTAGATGAAATCGTAGACGGGGCCTTGAATACACATTTTTCCAGAGAAGACATACAGATGGCCAACATGGGAAGATGCTCAACATCACTAGTCATCTAGTAAAGGAAAATCAAATCCACAATGTGATATCAGTTGACAACTGATGGGTAGAACCCAAAGGTTAGAAATACCAAGAGTTGCCAAGGGTATGAAGAAAACGAACCCTCATGCACTATTGGGGCGGGGGGTGTAATTTGGTATACCCTATGGGGAAAACAGTCTGAATATTCCTCCAAAATTACAAAGAGAAATAACATGGGATCCATTACTTCCAAAGCTGTGTACTCACTCAAAAATATATACATACACACATACATACATAAATAAACACACTAATTTGAAAATATATAATCACCTTGATTTTGGATGCAGCATTACTCATTATAGTCTAGATACTGAGGAGACCCAAGTATATATCGACAGGTGAATGGATCAAGAACAAGTCGTATACACATAGAATGGAATATTACTTGGACTTGAAAAAAAGATCTTTCATGTGATGCAACATTAACAGCCCTAGAAAGCCTTATACTAAGTGAAATTTGTGAAATAGGATATGACAAGTACCATAGAATCTTCCTTACATTTGAAATTTCAAAAACAAACCCAACCAACGTAGCAAGTAGAATCTGAGAAACAAACAAACAAAAGCAGACTCCTAAATACAGAAAACAAAGTGCTGGTCACTAGTGGGATGATGGGCACAGTTCTGAGGTTAAATGGATACATGGTATTAAGGGTTACAAACTTCCAGTGATAAGATAAATATCAGGTATGTGAAAATCATTGCATAGGGAATAGAGTCCATAACATTGTAATAACACCGTTTTGTAACAGCTGGTGACTATACTTATGATGATCAGCAGTTAGTAGCATTTAGAATTTTTATATCTTTACGTGTACACTTGAAACCAATATAATACTTTATGTTAATAAATCAATGTAAAAACTCACTTTATATTGACAATGGATTAAAGAGTGCAGGACTGGAAGCAAGCCCAGGTGATATGTGCATATCTTGTAAAGGGAGCTGTACATAGAAACAGACGTGCAAAGTATAGAAGTTGCAATGCCCGGTGAATCCAAGATTGTCTCATTTAGCTACACTGCAGTGCAAGGGAGTGTTTACAAGAAAGAAGCTTATGGGGCACCTGGGTGGCTCAGTCAGTTGAGCATCTGACTTTAGCTCAGGTCATGAGCTCACAGTTTGTGAATTTGAGTCCCATATTGGGCTCACTGCTGTCACCACAGAGCCCACTTCAGATACTCTGTCCCGTTCTCTCTCTGCCCCTCCCCTGCTCACACACTCTCAAAAATAAACAATAAAAAAATAAGCTTAGAAATGAGCAGGATATAGCTTTTGGATGTCCTTTTATCCTATCCAATGTTTAAATGGAGAGCCAGATTTTTCCAAGGAAAGGCTTGAAAGCAAGAATACCTTCTAATTCTCTGTTAGCCAGGGTTTAGTCCAGGTAGCACAGACTATTCTGTTTTCAAGCAGAAAGTATTGGATGGTAGAAATCAGTACCTACGAAATTATTGGAAGGACAGTTTGGCTGGGTCAGGCTGGACCTCTGAGAATGGCTTTTATAGCACTGCAGACCAAGAGACAGGGAGGTTGTAAGAGACTGGGATGTGGGGAACTGGAACCACCCGTTTCACTAATACACTCTTTAGCTCCGGTCCACAGATCAGGCTGTATCCAGGCTGTCATGGTGCCTTCCAGATCTGCACTAACAAAAAATAGATTGGCCACAGGTCTCATGTGTCCCACCCGTGAAAACAGTGACCAGATAAGGGGATCTCTGTAATGCTGCCACAGAATAAAGCCAATGCCTCTCTGGCTGTGCTTATTGAAAATACTAGATTTCCCTGAATGGTCACCTTTCACTACAAGTACATCTAAGAGGTGGACCTACCACTGCTTTTGGAATCCTTGCAGCAAGGAGTGAAGTTTTTAGCTTTCTCTGCACTGTAGGAAGACATACTCAAAGGAGCCCCACATTCACCATGGAGATGATTGTATTCACCTAGTGGACAGTAGATAGACTGGAAGGAAAAGATTAGAGAGACATAGATAGATAGATAGATAGATAGATAGATAGATAGAATTTAGTGACTTATCAGATAGACTTTGGATTAAACAGAGCTAAGGCAATTTATCAGCTTATGCTCAAAAGATTCATTTAGTGAACATCACATCCAGTGACTGACTGGAGGTGAGGGCTGTGATGTGATCTCCCCCAGCCTCCCAGCAAGAAAAATCATTGAAGGCTACAGCTGTACCATTTTTTTTTTTTCCACAGCAAAACAAGGGTCTCCATTTTTCTAGCTCAGATGCCATTTTCCTAATCTTTCACTGCTTAACTGCTAAGCCAATTGAATCCTAAGTCAGGGAAATTGAAGGACTCCATAAAAATCTGCTTTTTGCTCCTTTTCCTGCTTCTATCTTTCTAGGACCTGTACCCACCCCTCCACCCCCCCCCCCATGTTACACATGCCTCATAATGCAAATAGTGTATGTCCTTGTAAGGGACAAGGAGTTAATGTTTTCTTTAGAGTAGATAAATCACATCTAAGGAAGGACCAGGTGAGAATGGCCAAAGCTTTCACGTGCATATTCCAGGCCACCAGCCTAGACATCTCAACACCAAGATGACCTGGCTCCAAAGAGTAACACCTGGGTCCTCGTCTTTGTTGTAATCTGTTCCTGGATGCTTGAGAGGACATGTACAACAGACCACAGTCGTCAATGAAAAAAACCCAGACTCCGAGCAAAGACAAAGCTCATGCTCCTTTCCTTTCGGAGTCTCCCAGACACTCTGTCCGTATTTGCTCTCTCTATACCTTCAATAAACTCTATTCTCATTTCCTGCAGGCTTGCATTTGATTTCCATACGGCGCAAACCCAAGGACTCCCTTGGCTGGTACTGTGGGACCCCCTCCTCAGACCTGGCCTGCCGACATCATACTTTTTAAATTTTAGTACAGTTAGTGTCTGCAGTGATGTGGGGAACAAAGGCAGAAGGAAATGGCAGATAAAATTAAATTTCCTTATAACCTGCAGCACACTGACAAATTCTTGAGGCCAGCAGAGTAAACTTTCTCCAGGAACTCCCAATTGTCTTAATGCTAATGATTTTCTAGAGAGAAAGACAACCTTAGCTTGACAATAGCTAGGCCTTCAGTATCTTGTGAGTCTTCTTTAGCTTATGAAAATCTCACTGGAAACTTCCCCTGGAATTTAGCTCCCCCAACTCCATAGTATATAACCAGTCTCTTCTCCTGGTCCCAGGGGAGCTCATCCTGCCCACAGGTCCTGTCCCCATGCTTTAATAAAAATCACCTTTTTGCACCAAAGATGTCTTCAAGAATTCTTTCTTTGCCATTGGCTTCGGATCCTACGACCTCCACTATCACCCCCAAAACCTCATCATGCAGGATATCTAAACTTTTTTTTTAATCAGCTAAATCTTTTGACATTTGTCTGCCAGTTTTCTGTTTCAAATCTTCTGATTTGTATTATGTCTCCTAATTTCATTAAAAATGGAGTTAGTTTTTTGTTTGTTTCTGTTCTTTTTTTAAATTTTTTATTGAATTTATTTTTCTAAATTTACATCCAAGTTAGCATATAGGGCAACCATAATTTCAGGAGTAGATTTTTCTGTTCTTTCTGCTGATTTTGGGGCAATTCTTAAAAACAGAAGTGCTATGAAATGTCTTTATTTAATTGTCTGAAAAATAAAGCCGTATTTGGTTAATTTTTAATAATTTCTTCTTGTAAAATGTTATAATTCTTCTAATAACAACTTATATTTATATCAAAGATTCCTTTGAGCTCTGAATTCTAAAATTTTTTTGACCTGGAATATAGTTTTTATTACCACTCAGTAAACCTCTTCACGTATATACTTAAATGAAGCAGAGTTAACAATTAACATACGGAAACAATTGATATAAAGGAAAAACAGTTTATAGCAAATATAATTTTGATATGTAAAAACAGGTATAGCAATAACTACAACAACTAAAAGGCAACCAGATTAAAAAGTGCTCAAAGGACTTGAATAGACAATTTTTCTAAAGAACAAATGGCTACTAAGCACATGAAAAGATGTTCAATGTCACTAATCATTAGAGAAATGCAACTCAAAGCCACAATGTGATAGAAATTGACACCCATTAGAATAGTTTTCATAAACAGTACAGGATAACACAAAACAAAACAAGTTTGGGCAGGAATGTAGAAAACCTGGAAACCTTGTGAACTGCTGGTAGTAATAAGCAGCCAGTATGGACAATATTATGATGGTTTCTCCAAAAACCACAGAATTACCACATGATCCAGCAATTCCATCTCTGGGTACATACCCCAAAGACCTGAAAGCAGGGACTCAACCAGATATTTGTACACCTATGTTTATGGCATCTTTATTCATAGTAGACATAAGTGGAAGTAACCCAAGTGTTCATCTGCAGACGAATGGGTAAATTCAATGTGGAATATACATGTAACGGGACACTATTAAGCCTTAGAAAGAAAGAAAATTCTGACACATGCTACAACATGGATATAACTTGAGGGCATTATACTAAGTGAAATAAGCCAGTCACAAAATGACAAATACTGTAGGATTCTACTTATAGGAGGTGCCTAGCTAGATTAGTCAAATCAACACCAGTTGCTAGTGGCTAGGAAGCTTCTCACTGAGGAGAAAAGGGATTAAGCACATTGGGTACCCCAACTTATAAGACTGCACCGAGGAGACAAACCACCAAAACATCTTTTTAAGAAAATTTTTTTAATTTTTTAATTTTTGAGAGAGAGAAAGAGACAGAGAGAGAGACAGAGACACAAAATCCAAAGCAGGCTCCAGGCTCTGAGCTGTCAGCACAGAGCCTGACACAGGGATTGAACTCATGAACTGTGAGATCATGACCTGAGCTGAAGTCCAAAGGCTAACCAACTGAGCCACCCAGGTGCCCCATGCTGCCAAAACATCTTATTTTTGAAAACCAACAGTGCTTGTATCCACGGGACCTACACTGAGAAATGGCTGTTACAGGACTTGTACTCTTGACCTCACTCACCCCAGGGATCAGTATAGAAGCAGCTGATTAAAAGACACCCAGCCTTATTTTCTTATTTTAAAACACTGAGCTGAGGGCAAGACATCTCAGTTAACACACGTGTAGGAACATGCTGGAGTTCTCTCTGGGGATGGAGTCTGGCAAATGTCATCTTTGCATTCTCTCTTTGCCATGCTCCAGATTGTCAGTATTTCCCAGGGGGGAGCTTTAACACATCTGGTGTTCTGGTTTTCATGTCTGGCACCACAGATTTTATGGCTGCTGCCCAGGAGACACCCTGACTGCTGCCAGGGGCCATGCATTCCTAGATCCAGTGGAATGGTAACAAACAGAAAGACAGTTCTTGGCAGGCTACTACCCCCAAGGCAATGCACAGACCTGATGGAAACTCACTCCAGTCTTTCTAGAAGAGAGGCCTATTTTCCTGTCCTGGAGGTTTGGCAGGAGAGATAGGCATCTCTTTTAGCACACATCTAGGAACCTACTGAGGTGTTCTCTGGGGACAGTGGCTGATGGGTGCCACTTTGTGCTCTCCCTCTGCTTTATTACAGGTCACCGGTATCTCCCCAAAAGGAATATTTACACTTTTCTGTCATCCTGATTTGCTGGCACTCATCTAGGGGACACTGGCATATACCTGGTTCTGGTGGCCAATGGGATTTATGCTTGTCGTCCCACAGACTGTATATATTGGCATACTTTAAAAACTGCTTCTTGAGGGTTTGGCTTTCAATTAGCCTGAATCTAGGTGCTGACAGATCCTCTCTTTTGGGACACTTACAGGTCTTGGCATACCTTCAGATATTGGGAGCCACTTAAAAAAAAGTCACAAAGGACAGTCACAAAGATTGAGAGACAAGAGCTAGGGCAGAGGTGAACAAGAAGTTTCATCTCCTACAGAAGGCCACTTTTTCAAGACTGGGAGAGGTGGCTGTTTTATTTAATGTATAAAATCCAACATAGGCAATCAAGAAAAATGAAGAAAAAGAACATGTTTTAAATTAACAACATAAAAAGTCCTTAGTGAAATGGAGATTAGCTATTTATCTGATAAAGACTTCAAAAAAATGGTCATAAAGATGGTCAAACTCAGAATAATGGACAAATACGGTGAGAACTTCAACAGAAAGATGGAAAACACGAGAAGGTACCAAATAAAAGGCACAAAGTTGAAGAATTTAATAGCTAATCTGAAAAAAAATGCTATAGTGGCTCAACATCAGACTAGATGAAGCAGAAGAAAATATCAGTGAACTTGAAAACAGTGCAGTTGGACTCACCCAATCAAAGTAGCAAAAAGAAAAAAAAAGGAGTAAAGAAAAGTGAAGTTAGCTTAAGAGACTTCCAGGACAACATAAAACAGGATAGCATTCACATAATGGGGTCACAAAAAGAGGGAAGAGAGAAAGGGGCAGAAGTCTTATTTGAAGCAGTAATTGGTGAAAAATTCCCTAAATTTGGGAAGGAAATAGATATCCATGTCCTGGAAGACATTTCAGTGTGAGTTGAATGAGCGTTTCAAATACGATAAAACCAGAGATATCTATACCAAAACACTTTATAAATAAAATGTCTAGAATCAAAGACAAGGAGAGACTCTTAAAACCAGCAAGGGAAAAAACAAAAAACAAAAAACAAAAAACTTGTTACATACAAGAGAATCTCCATCAGATTTTTCAGAAGAAAATTTTCAGGCAAAAAGAGAGTTGCACAACATATTCAAAGTACCAAAGGAAAAACAAAACAAAACAAAACAAAACACCTTACAACTAAGAATATTCTATCCAGCAAGACTATCATTCAGAATTGAAGGAGAGATAAAACGTTTTCTAGACAAACATAAGGTAAAAGAATTCATCACCAACAAACACGTATTAAATGTTAAAGACACTTCTTTAGGCAGAAAATAAAGGGTGTCATTTAGTAACAGAAAAGTATATGAAAATATAAATCTCACTGGTAAAGGTAAATATGTAGTAAAATTTAGCATAATATAATGTTGTAAAGGAGGTAGGTTCATCACTTATAAAGCCGATAAGAAGGTCAAAACACACAAAAAATAACTATAATAATTATAAAAGAACTAATTTTTTAAAAATTATAACTTTGGGGGCACCTGGGTGGCTCAGTTGGTTAAGTGTCCAACTTTGGCTCAGGTCATGATCTTGTGGTTCATGGGTTCAAGCCCCGCATTGGGCTCTGTGCTGACAGCTCGGAGCCTGGAGCCTGCTTCGGATTCTATGTCTCCCTCTCTGTCTGCTCCACCCCAGCTCATGCTCTGTCTCTCTCTGTCCCTCAAAAATAAATAAAAACATTAAAAAAATTAAAAAGTATAACTTTAAAATTTATAATAATTATAAACATGGGAGAGTAAAAATGTAGAGCTTTAGAATGCATTTAATCCTAAATTGTTATCAATTTAAAATACACTGGTATAAGTTGTTATATGTAATCCTCATGGTAACCAGAAAGCAAAAACCTATAGTAGATACACAGAAAATTAAAAACAATGGCATCTAAGCATGCCACCAGAGAGAATAACTAAATCACAGAGTAAAAGAGCGAGAATAAAGGAACAGAGAAACTATAAAATAGCCAGAAAACAATGAACAAAATGACAATAGGTACATACTTCTAAAAAACTACTTTAGGAGGTGGGATCAAGATAGGAAGATCCTGAGCTCCTCTCCTGCCATGGACACCCCTACATATAACACAACTATCTCTGATAACAAATCAGAAATTATCCTAACAGATCAGACACAACTAAGGATATAAAGAAAAAGTCACATCAAGATGGATGTGAGGGATAGAGATGTGGGTTAGCGAGGATCCATTTGCTAGCACAACAAAACACAAGTGGAAGGGATAGCAGAACCTTCCACGAGGAACAAGGGTCCAAGCCCCACATTGGGCTCCACAGACCAGGGGACCTGCACCAGGAAGAGGAGCTCCCATAACATATGGCTTTGAAAACTAACAGGGCTTATAGTTAGGAGGGTTGAAGGACAGTGGGAAACCAAGACCCTGCACTTAGAGGGTGCATACATGATCTCACTCACTGTGATTCCTACCAAAGGCAACGGCTTGAAAAGACCCCGGGTTACACGTGAAGATCCACTGACTAATTTTAGGGCATGTGCTATTTTATTTATTTATTTATTTTATTTATTTTAGAGGAAGTGATCTGTTAGAATATTCTTTGGGGATGGAAGCACTGGTAAACACCTGTTTTGTCTTCTTCCTCCCCACTTACCTTCTACCTAGCTGCGCTGAGGTTGGTGGAAGCCATGTCTGACACTCTCCATCTAGCGTGCTAGCACCACTCACCCCACTTGGCTTTCCCCTGCAAACTCATCCTGCCAAATTGTCCACCCGGCCCAAAGACCAACCTAAGTGGGCCTCTGCCCTGCCACTGCTCGTGGGTCCCCTTGAACAGCACTGGAGCCTACCTCAAGCAGTCCTCCTCTCTGCCACACCTGGCAGGGAGCCTCAGATGGCACTGGAGCCCCTCCCAAGCTCTCGTGCCCTGGGCCACCAGCCATATACCCTAGAATGCCTACAGTAGTAACAAGAGGACCTTATGGGAAGCCACACCACAGTTCTTCCCCGCCTACCAGCATGCATGCAGGTGTCACAGCTGGGCCTCACAGCAATTGAACCAAGAACCAATCCTACACACTAGCATGGCTACAAAAGTCATGACTGGACCTCTCAGCCAGACAGGTCGGGGCCACACATGTTCACCAGAACACTCATAGCAATCATGGCCAGAATGAAGGCCCACTAGTCACTCTACACTAATCATGACACAGCCACAACAGGAGGGTGCATGTAGCCCACCCTCAGGGGTTATTCAGCTCAGACGAGGAAAGAGGTTTACACTACTGGGCCTCACAAAATATCTTGGGCATAAAGTCACTCCTTCGAGACTGGGAGATGTAAACGACCTACCTAATACATAGAAACAAAGAGTTAAGCAAAATGAGGTGACAGATATGTTCCAAACAAAAGAAGAAGACAAAATCTCAGAAATAGAACGAAGTGAAATGTAGATAAGCAATCTATTTGATAAAGAGTTGAAAGTAATAGTCATAATTATACTCACCAAACTCAGGAGAAGAATGGATGAACACAGCAAGAACAGCAACCAACAGACAAAAAATATAAAAGAGAACCAATGGGAGCTGAAGAATACAATAACTGAAATGAAAAATACAGAAAAAGGGATCAATAGCAGATTAGAGGACACAGAATAATGAATCAGTGGTTAGGAAGACAGCATAGTGGAAATCACCCAATCAGGAGAGCAAAAACAAACAAAAAAACAAAAATACAAAAAAAAACCAACAAAAAAAACCACCCCAAAACAAAAAAAAACAAAGCAAAAACAAACAAACAAAAAAGAAAATGGTTTAAGGGACAATATCAAGTGTTCCTATAATTCACATTGTAGGTGTCCCAGAAGGAGAAGATGGAGAGAAAAAGAACATTTATATGAAAAAATAATGGCTGAAAATTTCCCCAACCTGGTGAAGAAAACAGATATCCAAGTCCGGAAAGTACAGAGAATCCCAAAGAAGAGGAATGCAAAGAGACCAACACTCACTATCACCAAAGTGTTAACAGCTAAAGAAAGAATCCTCACAGCAGCCAGAGAAAAATAAGACTTTGTACAAGGGAACAACCATAAGACCATTAGCTGATCTTCAGCAGACACTTTATAGGCCAGAAGGGAATGCCACAGTATACTCACTGTGTTGAAAGAAACAACTTCCAAACAAGAATATTCTATGAGCTAAAGTTATCACTCAGAATTGAAGGAGAGATAAGGAGTTTCTGAGACAAGCAAAAGCTAAAGGAAATCATCAACAAAACCAGCTTATGAGAAATGTTAAAGGGACTTCTTTGCATGCAAAAGAAAAGGCCATTTCAAAAAATTAGAAAATTATGAAAAAAAATCACAGTGTTAATGGTAAATGTATGGTAAAGGCAGTGGATCAACAACCTATATAGCTAGTAAGAAAGTTATTCAAACAACCTAACTTTACAACTCAAGGAATTAAAAAATAGAAGAACAAAGGAAACCCGAAGTTAGTAGAAGGAAGGAAATAACAAACATCAAAGCAGAAATAAATGAAATAGAGATTTAAAAGACAATAAAAAAGATCACTGCAACTAAGAGGTGGGTCACTGAAAAAAATAAAAAAATATTAAGAAACTCTTAGCTGTGTTCACCAAGAAAAAAAAAAGAGGATTGAAATAAAATCAGAAATAAAAGAGGGCACATTACAATTGCTACTCAAAAATGAGAAGGATCATAAGAGACTATCATGAATAATTATCATCAACAAATTAGACTTAGAAGAAATGGATAAATTCCTAGGTATATAAACCTACCGAGACTAAAATAAAAAAGAAAATTGGAATAGATCAAATACTAGTAAGGAGATTGAATCAGCAATTAAAAACCTCCCAACAAAAAAAGTCCAAGACCAGATAGCTTCACTGGTCTACCAAATTTTCTACCAAAAATTTAAAGAATTAATATCAGTCCTTCTGAAATTTTCAAAAAAAAAAAAAAAAAAGAATGGAGGAAAGACTTCTAAACTCATGTTTTGATATCAGCATTACACTGATGCCCCAAACAGACAAAAGATACCAGAAAAAAGAATATTATAGATCAATATCCCTGATGAACATTGATGCAAAAATTGTTGATAAGATGTTGGCAAACTGAATTCAACAATACTTTAAAAGGATCATGCAATATTGTCAAGTGGGATTTATTCTAGGGATGCAAAAATGATCACACTCCACAAATCAGTGTGATCCACCACCTTCATAAAATGGTGAAATCATATGATCATTTCAATAGATGCAGAAAAAGCAGGTGATAAAATTCATCACCTGTTAATAAGAACTCTCAACAAAGTGGGTATAGTGGGAACATACCTCAGTGTAATAAAGGCAATATATGATAAGCCCATAGGTAAGATCTTATTCAATGGTGAAAAGCTGAGAGCTTTCCTCTAAGATTAGAAACCAGGAAGGATGCCCACTCTCACAACTTTTATTTCAACATAGTATTGCATATTCTAACCAGAACAATTAGGCAAGAAAAAGAAATAGGGACAAATGGAAGGAAAGAAATAAAACTATTTGCAGATGACATTATATACAGAAAACCCTAAAGATTCCACCAAAAAAAAACTGTCAGAAGAAATGAATTAAGTTGCTGAATACAAAGTTAAAACATAAAAATCTTGTTGCATTTCTATATGCTAATAACAAACTACCAGAAAGAGAGATTAAGAAAACAATCTCCTTTACAATAGCATAAAAGAAAACGAAAATGTCTAGGAATAAGTTTAACCAAGGAAGTAAAAGAACTGTATGCTGAAAAAGTACAATAAAGAAAGAAAATGAAAAAGACACAAATAAATGGAAGATATTACCATGCTCATGAATTAGAAGAATTAGTATTGTTAAAATGTCCATATTACCCAAAGCAATCAACAGATTCATTGCAATCCCTATTAAAATACCAACAGTATTTTCCATGAAACTAGAACAAAAATTCTAAAGTTAGTATGGAACCACAAAAGACGCCAAATAGCCAATGCAGTTTTGAGAAAGAACAAAGCTGGAGGCATCATGCTCCATGTTCTCCTTTTAACCTAAAATTACGATAAACTTACTGTTATAATAAAATACATTTATTGAGTATAAATGAAAAGCCTAATTATTCCATGTAAATGAATAAATAAGCTGCAATGGTTTATTTTCTTCCTTGGGGAAATTAAGTTTAAATCACTAATTGATTTTAGATTTTGAAAAGTAAAACGGATTAATATTACTCTTAGATTTCTGTTCTGAAAAGTAATGATTAAAAGTTTGAGGCTGAGAAGTGAGGCAGGACACTTTCTCATTTTGTTTAACTTCTCTTCATTAATAATGTTCTCATGAGTATGTTGCAAATAACGTTGAGGAATTGAGTAACTCGGGCAATTACTTTTTAAGTCTTGGTTGACATAACAACGAAGTCTTTTGGAACCACTAAACATGTTAGAAATTTTTCTCTTGTAATTTCAAATTTTATTCATTAAGAATGTTGAAAGCATTAAAGATGTCCATTTGGTTACCCCAAATATTTTTTCAATAAAAAATATGCATCACAAATCAAATTCATTTATTCTACTGTCCCTTATGACAACCAAACCTGATATGATCCAGTAAATTGTTATGGTCAGTTCCAATCTCTGAATAAAAAGGGGAGGAGGGCTATTCAGTGGAACTCTTTTAATAAAATTAGTATATTTCACTGGCTTTCAATATACTATGACAAGCAGAATTTCTTTAGATGCTGAAGGAATGCTGTGTCTAAGACAGTGATTCCCAATGGCACTCTTATTAATGGCTTAGAGGAATTTTTAACACAATCAGAAATTAGTACAGAAGGATCTACTACTGTCGGTTGTAATTCCTTTAAAATTTCTGTTTAATTAAACTGACCAACTCTACTCTCTTCCAACTCTGTAAATATATTAAAATTCAGCTAAGTGTATAGTTTAAACCACACAACAAATTCTCACAAAATAATCCTGCCACACTTATCTGACATCAACTCAAAGTTTTGCACAGTAGTGAAAGCATCAAGTTGGTCACAAATTCTAGACCAGACTGTAACGTTAATTAAAACATTAAGTTTTAATGTTTATTATGCAATAGGACAAATCCATTGTATTTTGTTACTACTTGAGAGAGATGGATTTTCACATGGTAGCTTATTTAGCCTGGAAAGTCATAGAAAACACATTCATACGTGTCAAAATAATTTTATTTTGCCAGATGATATTTCTTCCTTTGTTACATGGTAAATATGAGGCTTTCTAATAGTTGTAGAATGGCTAGGAAATAGTCCCAGGAGCTTCGTTATTTTTTCTTTTCTTAAATAATATTCAAGAGACTTAATAAATTCACATTTTGTGTTTCCAGGTGTCTCATTAATTTTGAAGTGGGTAAGCTTTCAGTTTTAAGACTATTTTATTTTATATTTTTAAAGTTTCTTTCTTTATTTTGAGAGAGAGTTCGAGTGCAGGAGGGGCAGAGAGAGAGAGAGAGCGAGAGAAAGAGAGAGAGAGAGAGAGAGAGAGAGAGAGAGAATCTCACGCAGGTTCCATGCAGTCAGCACACAGAGCCCGACATCTGAAGAGAACCTGAACTGAGGCCTGAACCCACGTACTGTGAGATCATGACCTGAGCCAAAATCGAGTCAGACACTCAAGTGACTGAGCCACCCAGGCACCTGTAAGACTATTTTAAAGGTTATAATCCTGATTTGTTATTTTCATGCACAATGAAGCAATAGGAGATATAAACAAAGAAAGAAACAGACCCCTAAATACAGAGAACAAGCTGGTGATCGCCAGAGGGGAGATGGGTAGGAGAATGGGGGGTATAGAGAGGATTAAGAGGCACAAACTTC
Source organism: Panthera tigris (assembly GCF_018350195.1). Taxonomy (NCBI): domain Eukaryota; kingdom Metazoa; phylum Chordata; class Mammalia; order Carnivora; family Felidae; genus Panthera; species Panthera tigris. The sequence continues at coordinate 51,378,186 of NC_056660.1, forward strand.
CATTTATAAAATAAATCACGGAGGTGAAAAGCACAGCGTAAGGAATACAGTCAATAATATTTTTTTTTAACGTTTATTTATTTTTGAGACAGAGAGAGACAGAGCATGAGCAGGGGAGGGTCAGAGAGAGAGGGAGACACAGAATCGGAAGCAGGCTCCAGGCTCTGAGCTGTCAGCACAGAGCCCAACGCGGGGCTCAAACTCACGGACCGTGAGATCACGACCTGAGCCAAAGTCGGACGCTTAACCGACTGAGCCACCCAGGCGCCCCAATAATATGGTAATAACATTGAATGGTGACAGATGGTGACTGAACTTATGGAGAGCATAGAGTAATGTATAGAATTATTGAACTGCGATGTTGTACACCTGAAACCAATATTGTATGTTAATCATATTTCAATAAAAAAACAAACATGCGATAGTATTACAAAATATTCCACTTGTTTTCCTTTTAGGAGACTCACATGAAATCAAAATTTACTGATTAGTCGGTATTTTCTCATAATACACTATATTTTCAGATCCACCACTTAAGCTTGAACTTGGTCATACCTCTGTATTTTACATGCCATTGTTCTTTTTACCTTCTAACAACCAATTATCTAAAGGGCAATTGGATTATTTAATGACAAAGTTACCTCAAGAACTTAGAGCAGGTGATAAGCACCCCATAGTAATACTGGAATAACTCCGTGAAAAGTCCACTGACAGGATAAAGTTGTGTTACATTTTGCTTCACAATTATTCATAAAATATAAAATTAAGTTGTGGGATATTAACTGCGTTAGTTTTCCGCTGCTGCATAAAAATTGCCATACCCTTAAAGGCCTTAGAACAACACAAGTTTATTACCTTACAGTTTGTGGAGGTCAGAAGTCCAGGCTGGCGGGGAGTGGGTTTTCTGCTCAGAGTTTCTCAAGGCTGAAGTCAGTGTTTTAATGGTTTGCTCTCCTTTCTGAAGTTCAGCGTCTTCTTGTACCTTCATTCATGTTGTTGGCTGAATTCACTTCCTGACATTGGTAGGACTTAAGCCCCTATTCTGTTGGCTGTCAGCCTAGGGTCAGCTTAAAGACCCTCCCTGGTCATGTGGCTCCCTCTTTATGCCTCAGATCCTTCTGGAGAGGCCCCGGTTCTTTTAAGGGCTAAGCTAACTTGCTTAGATTTGGCCCACCTGAGTAATCTCATTGATTAGCACAAAAGTCAACAGGTTAGTAACCTAACGGTGGGAGTGATACTCTGTGTTCACATAAAGTGTGTGCCTTAGGGGGCGGTAGAGCTCTGGAGGGCCACCTTAGAATTCTGCCTACCACCTTGGTTCCTTATGCTGATGCTCAAATTGACTATTACAGGCCGGAAAATCAAGTGAGTAACTAGTGAGGAAAAGATCAAATGATCTTCCCTAGCTGAGACACAGATTTATCACATTATTGTGTCAGTTGAACCTTACACCTCTTGCACTTCACAATGACCATTTCTCAGTGGGCGTGGGTCTTGCCGAGGATCGGTGCAATCCTTTATAATATTTTTTACTTATTTTTGTTTTATTGTATAACTTTTTAAAAAATCTGATACAAACTCAAAAAATGGATTTCACAATTTTCAATTTCAAAAATTGTGTGATTCATGATTTGAAAAACATGGTCTTAATAGACACATTTAATTTTAATTAGCTTTAATTTTAATCTTGAAAGATTTATTTATAGAAACACTCAAATGTATTTATGCAAACATAATTACTTATGAATAAAATAATGTGTACTAATTATAGATGTGGATGGGTAAACAAGTATATAATCTTCAGAAGTTTTCTGAGATGATTAGCAATACCACTACAGTCCACACGAGGGCAGCATGTGTTCTAGGTATATTTTAGGCTTAACTTAAATGTGTTGTTTTCTAGTTGAGCAGGAATTCTAAGTGAATTATTTATAGTGTAGTGGCATAAGCCCTGGAAGAGCAAAGAGGACTCACGCTCTGCACCACGGGCTCTTGACCTGAACCCTGAGTAGAATCTGGAGGGGAGGAGCCTCATATTCTGAAAGAGATGCCTGGTGGAAAAAACCCCAAACTCCAAGTTTGCTAGGGCTATGTGTTCCTCGTGTCAACTGTGCTCCAAAACGCATACTCCTTTTTTTCTTTCTCTTCCTTTTAAACTATCATTATAAAACTCCAAATCCTTCAAAAAAAAAGTTATTGTAACTCTTCAGCATTACATTTGTCCCTTCATACACACTCTCCCAGTCCCAGAACCTAAAAATGCAACCCCAAACTCTCATTCCACCCAGCCACATAGGGGTTGGTTTCCAGGAGCAGCCCAGCCAGACTGAGCCCATATTTCCTTCTTTCTCAGAAGTGACCTGACAAGTACGGTTGTTGAGCCTAAGCGTCTGAGCAACTGAGAAACCCCTGCATGGAGACGGTCCCATCAGTGCTTGAAGTGGGAATAGCCTACGTTTGGAGGAGAGCCGTTCAGGACCTGCTATGTGGGGAACATAGAATGGCATGTATTTCCATAGTTAGAATCAACCACTGTATTACAATCCTTGGAAACACAGAATCCCAGAATCAACCATTTTGAACCACAGTTTAAGATGTCTTGGAAAAAACCCTCTTATTACTAATAATATTCTGAAAATTGGATAGTTTCTCCTCTGTGAATACAGATGTTCTCCCATTGGTCATGGGATAGCAAACCCTTAGAAAATAACAACCATCACAAAGTTACTGAATAAACACGGAGTTGTTTTCCTGCTGTCACAGGTGATCAGTTGATGTAACCCAACTGAGTTTTTCTTAGTTCAGAGTAAGTGGGAAGGTACAGAGGATTGTTTGTTATGGATGTCTATGTCATTAGGACAAAGGATGAGTTGAACATTTCTCCTTTAAATTTCTTTTAAATTTTGTTTTCCATAACTATACCTAAAAGGAGGAGAATGATAAAATAAATATCTAAAAAGCAAGGAATATGTATGATATTTGAAAAGATCCAAGAACACTCACTGAAGTATTTTTTGTGATAGTAAGGAATAGGAAATAATCTAGATAAGCCCCAGTTGGACTCTGGGTAAAAAAACCCATGGGACACAGTGGAAGACTATATGGTGGTTAAACTGAATAAGCTAAATTATATGAGATAACATGGAAAAGTCTTGAAAGCATAATCTCATTTCAGGTTTATTTAGATACAATTGAGGTACAAGGAAAACATGATTTTGAATGAAGAAAGCAAGTGGCAAAGGACATGTGCAAAATGAGAATATTTATGTAAATGGTAATATTAAAAAATTGTAAGTTGTATGTATTTATCACACAACTTGAAAATACTTTCAAGGAAGGATAAATCCCCAAATCAGGATATTGATTTTCTGGGGGTGGAAGGGGAAGGAGGTAGGGGATTGGGATTGTAGCCAAAACTATAATGTCATATTGAAAAAAAATAAAATTCTTGGGGCACCTGGGTGGCTCAGTCGGTTAAGTGTCTGACTTCAGCTCAGGTCATGATCTCGCGGTCCGTGAGTTCGAGCCCCGCATCGGGCTATGTGCTGACAGCTCAGAGCCTGGAGCCTGTTTCAGATTCTGTGTCTCCCTCTCTCTCTGACCCTCCCCCGTTCATGCTCTGTCTCTCTGTGTCTCAAAAATAAATAAATGTTTTTAAAAAAATTTTTTTAAAAAGAAAAAAATAAAATAATAAATGTTTAAAAAAATTTTTTTTTAAAAAGAAAAAAATAAAAGTAACATGGCAAAATGTTAAAATTTATTAAAGTTTTCTGATAGATACACAGAGGGTTTTTTTTTTTTGGGTGGTTTTGAAATATAAAAATCAAATGAAGGTGGCATATGAAAGTAAGCATCTAAAAACAGTCTCAGATAAATAATTGTTGCCAAGAGACTCAGGTTATCAGTTCTCAGCCCTTTCAGATAGAAATTTTTTTAAACTGTGCCTAACTGATCCTGTCCCTCTTCTTCTTGGGGAAGAATCATGGGGAGAAAGGAGAGACTGCAAGAGAGAGCAGAAATGCAAACACATACAAGTCTTTGGCCACCAACAAGTTTTTTATTTCTTCCCAAAAAGGCACTCTTTGAAGGGAAGGATAGCCCTTGATCTTCCTGTACCAATCCAGCATATCCAGCCAAGTGCAAGGAACACAAAGGCTGCTAAAAATATCAATAACAAAACTTTAGGTTGTTCCTCTGAGCAGCTCAAAGCAGGTTCACACGGATTCCCTCCTGGCGCTTCACTGGGGTCCTGGGAATCTGATTCAGATCATACTACCAGTGCCACTCTGCCTAATCACAACAGTCTTGTCCTGTTGAATATGGGAGCAGAAGGGCTTTGTTCTAAGAAAGATGACATGGGAAGTCCTGCCGAGATCGGTTAGTCTGGATTGCGTTTGGTTCATCTCATTACTGGATTGATGAACGTCGAGAACAATGACAGTGTGTTTCTCTGTTGGATTTTATTGAAAGAAACTTGCATTGGATACTTCTGACTGTGACGGAGCCTTAGCATATTTTCTCTCAGTGCCTGCCATAAAATTGCTGAGGGTTTTCATGGTTGCTGTCTATAAGCCGGGGTTTTGAGGGCTCTCTGTGTGAAAGATGTAGTAAGAGCTGCCTCCAGCTGATTCAGGAAAACTAGAAATCTGTGCTTATCAGGACTATATTAGTCATTCTTTCTGGGCAAGACAAGACATGATAGAGTTTAGCCCTGTCTCCTTAGAGTTAATTATTTATATCACAGATTAGCTACTAAATTGGAGAGCCAGAGAGCACTAGCATGCGATTTTGATTTGCCATCTCTGCAGAGATATTTCTGCTATTATCATCCTAATTTCTTTTTTTTTTCAATTTTTTTAACATTTATTCATTTTTGAGAGATGGAGAGACAGAATGTGAGTGGGGAAGAGGAAGAGGGAGAGGGAGACACAGAATCTGAAGCAGGCTCCAGGCTCGGAGCTGTCAGCACAGAGCCCGACGCGGGGCTAGAACTCAGACCGCGAGATCATGCCCTGAGCTGAAGTTGGATGCCTAACCGACTGAGCCACCCAGGTGCTCCATCATCCTAATTTCTGATGACTTTTGCTTATTGATTGATTGATGGATTGATTTTAGAGAGCACGCCTGTGTGCGTGTGTGCATGTGCAAATGGGAGGGGGGCAGACAGCGGGGGACACAGGATCCAAAGCAGGCTCTGCACTGAAAACACAGAGCCTGATGTGGGTCTCAAGCTCAGCAACCATGAGATCATGACCTGGGCCGAAGTCAGACTCTTAACTGACTGAGCCATGGTGGTGCCCCATTTTTGTTTTTTAAAGTAAGCTCCAGGGGCGCCTGGGTGGCTCAGTCGGTTGAGTGGCCGACTTCGGCTCAGGTCACGATCTCGCGGTCCGTGAGTTTGAGCCCCGCGTCGGGCTCTGTGTTGACAGCTCAGAGCCTGGAGCCTGTTTCGGATTCTGTGTCTCCCTCTCTCTGACCCTCCCCCGTTCATGCTCTGTCTCTCTCTGTCTCAAAAATAAATAAACGTTAAAAAAAAAATTAAAAAAAAAATAACGTAAGCTCCATGGGACTTGAATTCACGGCCTGGATGCTCTACCGATTGAGCCAGCCAGGCACCTTTCTGATAACTATCTTTTGATTCCTAATGAATGGTTTGAGTTTTGCCAAAGGATAAAGAAAACACCATGGATATCATAATGCAAATTTTACAGCTTCTTTAGGCTGGTGATGTGGTCAGGTGACTATGGGTTCCACTCTAGACCCAGCTCCCTAATAAAAAATGATTCTAAAGAATGCAGAGAAATTAAACTCCTCAATCTCCTTTTGATGGCAGGTAACAAATTTTGATGTAGGGAATTTCCTCTGTGGGGACAGAGTGGTGGCCAAGGAGGAAGAAATGAAGGGTGGAACCCCCCCCCGAGCCCTTACTGTGGAAGCATCACATGAGGTTTCTAATCTAAGGGATGGGGCCAGGTGGCCTGGTGAGCAGTGATTGGAAAGAAGGAGGTGGAAAAGCTCTACTGTTGCTGCCCATGCCTACAGATGTGACATTCAGTCAGACTCGACTTTTAATAATTTGTCAAAAAGAAAGAGAAACTGACTTAGTTTCTGAGCTCTCATTATTTCTAGGCACTTTTCTGAGTACTTAAAAATAAGTTTTAAATCCACTTGTCAAACATGTGATTGTATATGACTATGTTAACTTTTAGAGGAGAAAACCAAGCTTGGTTTTCTAAGGTCACATGTCTGCTGAATGGGGGGTGGGTAGAATTTAAATCTAGTTTTGTACTTGACCTCAAAGCTGTGTTTATTCTACTATTCAACATTTGGACCTTAAAGTGGATTCTAACGCAAATGAGGGCATCCATGTGCACAAACAACACACACATTCACTTACATGCTTTCATTGTGTTTACACAAGGGATTTCCAAAATGGGGTGCATGTTCCCTGAGAGGCTGATCAGTTGAGAGTATGGGAAGAAAATATTAGAACTTCCATTTGTATTTTATCTCAGCTTTTTAAAATGACTACTTTGTATATGTATTGCAGTATATATACTATGTGTATATACACACATATATTATGTGTATGTACATAGTATATATACTATGTGTATATATACACATTATTTATATCATATATAATGCATGTGTAGGTATATAATGTGTGAGTGTGCATATATGAGATGTGTGCTCAAAAAAGTTTGAAGAGTGCTGAGACAGATCAGGGGTTGGGAATTATAGCCTGTGGATCAAATCCAGCCTATCATATGATTTTATCGATGAACTTTTAGTGAAACATAGCCATGCTTATTTACTTCCATATTGTTTACAGCTGAGCCGAGTTGTTGCATCACAGACCATTTGGCTCACAAAGCCTAAAATATTTCCCGTGTGGCCTTTTCAGAAATGTTTGCCAACCCCAGATTTAGACCATGAAGTAAAAGTAGATGATAGAAGTTTTGAAGCAAAAGCTTTGACCTTGGTATTTGATTACTGTCCTGCCTAGAAGTGGTTAGAACCCACCGTCTCATCTCAATGATCACGAATCAACTTTTTAGTTAGGGACTGATATGTCATTACCTAAAATCCTGTATTTCATCAACCTATTTTTGTAAAATAGGTGATGATGAAGAGGCTCAAGAATTAGCACAGAAAAACTAAAGGGAACTGACCAATAGTGAACAAAAAAGGATACTTTCTGTCAAAGCCAGTCTTAATCTAGCTGTCTGAGATGTGGCTCTCTTGCATACCCCCTCCAATCTACTGAGCTACAAGAATTCAGAAATTCAGGGCCGCCCTGAGGGCCGCCCAGGCTCTTCCCCCATTTCCCTGTTTGTCTTATTCACTACTTCATATTCAGACAACAGAGATATGTTTTCAATAAGTATTTCTGGGTAAAATATTGAATGAATAAATGAGGCAATGACTAGTTTTCTCTGTTACTTCCATCACTTATTCATCTTCATGAGCTTCTTAGGCACCTCTTTGCAGCCAAGACTCAGATTTCACATATACTTTCCAGAAAACCCCAAATTGACTTTGAAGGTCTGCCACATCTCTGCAGACAAATAGTAAACTCAACTCACCAGCCCTACTATTCTAAAGTGCTAATAAAAACTTCCATACCATTAAACTTGCCCACAATTATTAATGAGAAGCCTCCAAAACTTTCTCTGCTAAATCTTTACATATTTTTACAAACTTATCAAATTAAATGGAACTGAGCAGCCAACGAAAAGTTTAAAATATTGTGCAAACTAAGATTACCTGTGGGGACCAGAATGCTATGAAACTCTAAATCAACCACAAGAAAAAATTTGGAAAGGTAACAAATACTGGGAGACTAAAGAACATCTTACTAAAGAATGAATGAGCTAACCAAGAAGTTAAAGAGGAAATTAAAAAGTTCATGGACGCCAATGAAAATGATAACACCACAACCCAAAACCTCTGGGATGCAGCAAAGACGGTCATAAGAGGAAAGTATATAGCAATGCAGGCCTTCCTAAAGAAGGAAGAAAGATCTCAGATACACAACCTAACTTTATGCCTTAAAGAGCAGGAAAAAGAAACAGCAAATAAAACCCAAAACCAGCATAAGGCAGAAAATAATAAAGATTCGAGCAGAAATTAATGCTATCAAAACAAAAACGAACAAACAAATAAACAAACAACAACAACAACAACAAAACCCAGTAGAACAGATCAATGAAACCAGAAGCTGGTTCTTTGAAAGAATTAACAAAGTTGATAAACCACTAGCCAGTTTAATCAAAAAGAAAAACGAAAGGACCCAAATAAATAAAATCAAGAATGAAAGGAGAGATCACAACCAACACAGCAAAAATAAAAACAATAATAAGAGAATATTATGAGCAATTATATGCCAATAAAATGGGCAATCTGGGGGCGCCTGGGTGGCTCAGTCGGTTGGGCGTCCGACTTCAGCTCAGGTCATGATCTCATGGCTCATGAGTTCGAGTCCCGCATCGGGCTCTGTGCTGACAGCTCAGAGCCTGGAGCCTGCTTCTCATTCTGTGTCTCCCTCGCTCTCTGCCCCTCCCCCACTTGTGCTCTGTCTCTCTCTGTCTCTCAAAAATGAATAAATGTAAAAAAATTAAAATAAAAAAATAATAAAATGGGCAATCTGGAAGAAATGGACAGATTCCTAGAAACATATACACTACCAAAACTGAAACAGGAAGAAATAGAAAATATGAACAGACCCATAACCAGTAAGGAACTCAAATTAGTAATCAAAAATCTCCCAAAAAACGAGTCCAGGGCCAGATGGCTCCCCAGGGGAATTCTACCAAATGTTTAAGGAAGAGTTAACACCTATTCTCTTGAAGCTGTTCCAAAAAATAGAAATGGAAGGGAAACTTCCAAACTCATTCTATGAATCCAGCATTACCTTGATTCCAAAATCAGACAGAGACCCCACTAAAAAGGAGAACTATAGACCAATTTCCCTGATGAACATGGATGCAAAAATCCTCAACAAGATATTAGCCAACCAAGATAATGTCCAAAAAGACATTAAAAAATTATTCACCACGACTAACTGTGATTTATACCTGGGATGCAAGGCTGATTCAGTATCTGCAAAACAATTAACGTGATTCATCACATCAATGAAACAAAGGACAAGAACCATATGATCCTCTCAATAGATGCAGAGAAAGCATTTGACAAAATACAGCATGCTTTCTTGATGAAAACCCTCAAGAAGGTAGGGATAGAAGGATCATACCTCAAGATCATAAAAGCCATATACGAAAGACCCAACGTTAATATCATCCTCAATGGGGAAAAACTGAGAGCTTTCCCTCTAAGGTCAGGAATAAGACAGGGATGCCCACTCTCACCACTGTTATTCAACATAGTATTGGAAGTCTTAGCCTCTGCAATCAGATAACACAAAGAAATAAAAGGCATCAGCCAGGAGGAGGTCAAACTTTCACTCTTCACAGATGACATGATACTCTATATGGAAAACCCAAAAGATGCCACCAAAAACCTGGTAGAACTGATTCATGAATTCAGCAAAGTTGCAGGATATAAAATCAGTGCACAGAAATTGGTTGCGTTCCTATACGGCAACAATGAAGCGACAGAAAGAGAAATCAAAGGAATTGATCCCATTCACAATACACCAAAACCCATAAAACACTTGGAATAAATCTAACCAAAGAGGTGAAAAATCTATACACTGAAAACTATAGAAAGCTTATGAAAGAATTTGAAGAAGACACCAAAAAATGGAAAATGATTCCATGCTCCTGGATAGGAAGAACAAATATTGCTAAAATGTTGATACTACCCAAAGCAATCTACATATTCGATGCAATCCCTATCAAAATAACACTAGCATTCTTCACAGAGCTAGAACAAATAATCCTAAAATTTGTATGGAACCAGAAAAGACCCCGAATAGCCAAAGCAATCTTGAAAAAGAAAACCAAAGCAGGAGGCATCACAATCCCAGACTTCAAGCTATACTACAAAGCTGTAATCATTAAGACAGTATGATACTGGCACAAGAACAGACACTCAGATCAATGGGACAGAATAGAGAACCCAGAAATGGACCCACAAACGCATGGCCAACTAATCTTTGACAAAGCGTGAAAGAATATCCAATAATATTGGATAAAATATTATTTTATCCAAAATATTATTTATCCAAAAATAAAAAAATATTGGAATAAAGACAGTCTCTTCAACAAGTGGTGCTGGGAAAACTGGACAGTAACATGCAGAAGAATGAACCTGGACCACTTTCTTACACCATACACAAAAATAAACTCAAAATGGATGAAAGACCTCAATGTAAGACAGGAAGCCATCCAAATCCTCGAGGAGAAAGCAGGCAAAAACCTCTTTGATCTTGGCCGCAGCAACTTCTTACTCAACACGTCTCTGGAGGCAAGGGAAACAAAAGCAAAAATGAACTACTGGGACCTCATCAAAATAAAAAGCTCCTGCACAGCGAAGGAAACAATCAACAAAACTAAAAGGCAGCCAATGGAAGGGGAGAAGATATTTGCAAACAACATATCAGATAAAGGGTTAGTATCCAAAATCTATGAAGAACTTCTCAAATTCAACACCCCAAAAACAAATAATCCAGTAAGGAAATGGGCAAAAGACATGAATAGACGCTTATCCAAAGAAGACATCCAGATGGCCAACCGACACATGAAAATATGCTCAACATCACTCATCACCAGGGAAATACAAATCAAAACCACAATGAGATACCACCTCACACCTGTCAGAATGGCTAACATTAACAATTCAGGCAAAAACACATGTTGGTGAGGATGCGGAGAAAGAGAGAGGATCTCTTTTGCACTGCTGGTGGGAATGCAAACTGGTGTAGCCACTCTGGAAAACAGTATGGAGGTTTCTCAAAAAATTAAAAATAGAACTACCCTATGACCCAGCAATTGCACTAGTAGGTGTTTATCCAAGGGATATGGGTATGCTGTTTCAAAGGGGCACATGCACCCCAATGTTTATAGTAGCACTATCAACAATAGCCAAAGTATGGAAAGAGCCCAAATGTCCATTGATGGATGAATGGATACAGAAGAAGTGGTATATATATATATATACAATGGAGAATTACTTGGCGATCAAAAAGAATGAAATCTTGCCATTTGCAACTATGTGGATGGAACTAGAGGGTATTATGCTAAGCAAAATTCATCAGTCAGAGAAATATCATGACTTCACTCATATGAGGACTTTAAGACACAGAACAGATGAACATAAGGGAAAGGAAGCAAAAATAATATAAAAACAGGGAGGGGGACAAAACATAAGAGACTCATAAATATGGAGAACTAACAGAGGGTTACTGGAGGGGTTGTGGGAGGGGGGATGGACTAAATGGGTAAGGGGCATTAAGGAATCTACTCCTGAAATCATTGTTACACTATATGCTAACTAATTTGGATGTAAATTAAAAAAAAAAAAAGATTACCTGTGGGTTTCAGAGACAACTTTTATTGACTTTGAGAATTGTGCTACCTTAAAAAAGGCTACGTAGATACAAAATGGTGGTCAATGACAATTTTTCAAATGTGTCAAAACCATACATTACTGATTGATTTCAGTGTAATTAGTCATGCAGGTGTGCCAATAAGGGTTTGATCAGAGAAGGAGAACGCTACTGGGTGATAAAGAAGGTTTATTGTAGGGATTTGACCTTATGCAGTTATGGGAGCTGGTTGAGCAGTTACTTGAGTATGCCGCCCTTGCGGCTGAGTGCTGGGCCCAAGTCATCTGGGAGAAGTTCAAACGGGAAGAAGAGCATGGAATGTGGATGGCCACGGACAGAGTGAAACCCAGGAGGATGAACTGGAATTCGTGGTGATCTCTGACTGCTTCCAAGCATCCTACTTTGATGCCATGGGTGACTGCAAAAGAGCTGGTACATTTTTCCATGGAGAAGCTGCTGAAAATCTGGAAGGAGCTGGAAGAATCAAGGCCTGGATGTTGCTCCATGCCAATGAGGTGGCCCAGCACATCTGTGACAAGGTGCATGCGGTGAGCTGCAACTCGCCTCACTGTCAACCAATCTTTTCTGTAAACATGGCAACTGCCTCTCTTCCACCTTCTAAATCATGAATAAATTTCTCTTTTGGACAATCCTAACTCAAACCATTCAGGGAAACAGTTCTGGCTTAGTCAATTTTATGCGAATACTAAGTCACCACGGTAGGCAGTAGATTTTACTTACCTGTACAATCCATACAACTGAAAATATGTATGTCTTTGAAGCTCATTGATTCCAGATAAAGCTGGGAACTAGCTGAGACTTCACCTCCAAGCAGCACCTCACCTTTTGAAGGTCACTTAAACACCTTGACCTTAAGCTATTGCATTGGCTAAATAAGGGCACTGAGATCATATCTCTAAATGGTTTTCCAATACCTTGATGTCCTGACTCTAAGATTTACCTTCTTCTTAGTTTTTAATTTAAAAGATGTGACTACAGAAAATTCAACCAGTAAACATGATTTTTGATCAGTGTTCCTATTTAGAACATGCTGGTTCTAAATCTAGGAAATTTTAAAATACATCTTATTTTTTAAAGACATGCACTGAACTCTTTGTAGACGAAATGACATGATATGTTGGATTTGCTTCAAAATAATAAGGGAAAGAAGGAAGCTCCAGGGAAGGAAGAGAGTAAACATGTAACAATAGGCCATAAAAATTAATAATTGCTGAAATTCATAATTATTGAATGTGGGTAATGGGTTTATTATATTATTTTCTCCACTTTTATACATGTTTGAAATTCTCCATAATAAAGTGTTTATTAAAAAATTGGATGCTAAAGAGTTTTGGTTGTTACGCTTCATTTTTCCTCATTTTGTTTTATTATTGTCTATAAAAATGAGGTATAATTGCTTCATCATAAGATCTCCAGGCAGACAGAGCCCTCTGCCCATATGATAATTTATATCTACTGGTATCAATAAATTATTCTCCCCCCACCCCCCCTGGGTTGCAAGCTCAGACCTGGGAACTTTTGTTCGGTCACAGAGAAGAACATTAAAACATTCAATATACAAAATTAATACAAGTCCCTTGTTTTCATGAGGTGCTTCACCTTTGCCCCTGACAGAGCCTTTCTGGCACAACATTACCAGAGAATAAACCTTCTGTTTTAGATTGTTTTATATTCTGTTTATACTGTGTCAGCCAGCTATAAGAGTCGGGGAGTGGAATGGAAGTCTGACCATTTCTTACAAGGATTTGAATGGATCCTGTGTGATCAGCCCGCATCCCAGCCAGTCAGGTAGGGCTTGGCTTTGGTCAGAGAGGAGTCTGTTATCTGGGCTCTGTGGAGGCAGCTGTAACTCGTCCTTGGGATTTCCACCTTCTGACATGTTATTGATGTATATTATTTCCTACCGTTTCACCTGCAAGTCTTTTTGTTCTTATTAATTAGTATCATTTTTTTTAATCCTTCATTCTAAATTTTAGGGCTTAGTGGGTGCTAGAGATAAATGTATTTGTTTAATCCTGTCCCTTCAGCTGGAAATCTCTGCTTGAGTATGTCAGCCCAGATCATGGTATTCCTTGTTTTCGCAGAACTCACTTCAGGTGTCTTAGGAGTCTCTACCCTCCTTCCTTTCTTCCTCAGATACTAACTGGCTGTGGATCTTGAACCATGCCCACCTGGACTTGCAGTGTCTGCTCACCTGCTGAGCCAGATTCCTCCTTTCAGAATCTTTCCATCAGTCCTAGGTCTCCTGACGCAAGTAATGCTTCCTTGGATTGCATTATTATTCTCACCCAACCAAATCCTCAGCGTGATCATCAGCATAAGGCATCCAGATGTGCTATGGAAGATGACGCTTACCTGTGTTTAAAAGCAGATGACAGGCTAATTCTGCCTTCTGGAAGGTCACACAGCTAAGTTCTGGCTTCATCAAAACGGACAGCTACAGTGCTTGCAATCTTGTGCATTTGCATGTTCGGCGAAAGAGGTCTGTCTTTTTCTTACAGGGACCAAAAGTTCCTTCTGGTCATTGTTTTCTTAGTACGTAAAGCATCTTTGGAGTGAGTGACAAGCATCCAGGAGTGATGCCAATAGCTCCCTTCTATCACCTTGCAGGGGTTTGGTGGAGAGGGAAGGCCAGGAGCAGATGCAGACAGACCTCTGGCAAGGACCTGGGAAGTCTTGCAGGGCCCAGCAGGATGAAGCGCCTCTTCGCATCTCCTACCTTTACTTTGGTCTGCAGGCTCCAAACCCAATCTTGATTCTGTTGACATCTGAAAGGACCTAAGATACTGTACTGATATGCAAAGCTGTTCTTGGAATGTGTACTTTAAAATCTCTGATTTGGTATTACACTACTAGGCATTTGTCCACGGGATACAGGTGTGCTATTTCGAAAGGACACATGCACCCCCATGTTTATAGCAGCACTATCAACAATAGCCAAAGTATGGAAAGAGCCCAAATGTCCACTGATGGATGAATGGATAAAGAAGATGGGGTATATATATATATATATATACAATGGAGTATTACTCAGCAATCAAAAAGAATGAAATCTTGCCATTTGCAACTATGTGGATGGAACTGGAGGGTATTATGCTAAGTGAAATGAGTCAGTCAGAGAAAGACAAAAATCATATGACTTCACTTATAGGATGACTTTAAGAGATAAAACAGATGAACATAAGGGAAGGGAAACAAAAATAATATAAAAACAGGGAGGGGGACAAAACAGAAGAGACTCATAAATATGGAGAACTAACAGAGGGTTACTGGAGGGGTTGTGGGAGGGGGGATGGGCTAAATGGGTAAGGGGCACTAAGGAATCTAGTCCTGAAATCATTGTTGCACTATATGCTAACTAATTTGGATGTAAACTAAAAAAAATGAAAAATAAAATTAAAAAATTAAAAAATAATAAAATAGGATTTGCCAAAAAAAATTACAAAAAATAAATAAAATGATACAGTTAATGGCTGACTTCTCATTAGGAACAATGGAAGCAGAAAGACATTGAAAAAACATATTTAAAATGTTAAGGGGAAAAAAACTACCAAATAAGGTTCAATATATACTGAAATTATGTTTTATAAATGGATGTAAAATAAAGGTATTTCCAATTAAAAAACAAAAACAAAACAAAACAAAAAAATCTCTGCTTTGGTTTAGACAGTTGCCTTCACTGTAAAGACAGTAGTTTTGACTTAGCAATTAAGGCAAAACACTTAAATGAAGAAAGCCCCCGAATTCTGTGAATCCCCGTTTTTGTGTATTTACTTCCTATTGCAAGATAGGGAAAGGCCTCTGATAATACACTTAACTCTTTTCCTTCAATTTCTGTTGTTTCTTCCTCCTTCTCTGCTTCTCTTCAGTTATTATTAGTTAACATTCATTGAGTCCCTGATATTTGAGATTTAAAAACAAGTGGGGAGGCATCGTTCCTGTCTTCAAGGAGCTTACAGTCAATACAATAACATTTCCATTGGAGGTTGTTATTCAGTTAAGAAGAGGAGAAAATATTTCACAAAGGGCCAGATTTTCATTTTCCATTTTCCTTTTCACTTATAATTGCACTCTCCATGCTCTGTCCCACTTTGTCCCTGTGCAAAAACATTGTCATACTCCTACATGAGTTTTCCAAACTTATTTTTTACAACTTACATGCCACCCACATTTGTTCAATCCCCCTTTAATTGTTCACAGAGAGATGTGTCATCTTTGGTTTGAGTTTCTTTAATTAGGAAGTCTGCCTCAAACCCATCCTTTTTATTGGGGGGAGGGGGGGAAGAGTGTTTCTTTTCCTTTCTCCTGAAATACAACTGGCTACAAATGAGCTTCTCATCTGTTTCAGATTTCCGTGTGCACGACTCTTGGGGTTAGAGTTGGTTTCTTCCATTATCTTCATTAAATATCTTCTGCATGTAAATATTTTGAAAGGAAATGTGAATTGTGTAAGGGAAGGCAAGGACTTTGAGTTTGAGGCCTCTTTTTATTTTTATTTGGCTGTGTATCCCGTGCTACTTAGGCATGCCTTTGCCTCAATTTCCCCAAATTAGGAGTTCCCTTTAGAGTAATGGCTCTGTTTATTTCATGGACGTTGGAGATAAGAAAAGACTAGATAATTAGGCATGGAATGTTGCCATCTGTGTTTAATCTGTTTTTGAGATTGTGCAATACCACAAAATATGGTTCCCCATTGCCGTGTTACATAGCAGGAATATGCAATGCTTCATACTCTGTGTAGTTCAATGTTTGCTTTGAATTTATTAATCAGGGGCATGACTTTATTCTTATTCTGGGGGAAGTTATATTGTTCTGATGAAATAAAATAAACTTAAATGAATCCACATTGTGAAGATAGCTTCCTTTGCCTTATAATTTCCCCCTGTTCCCTTCACATTAGGACTTTGCTTCTCTATCCATATATTCTTTCTACGTGCTGAAGGTGAAAGTAACTTTCAAAAGTTGACAGCGAAGTGAAGGTTTCTCCTTATTCAAACAAATGATAAAAAAAAATTAGATCTCTAAGTTTCAGGGGATAAAATTGAGGGGTACCTCTTCTGTATTCACACTTTTTCTTTTAAATCTACTTAGTTCATAGCTGGAATTGTTTCTGCTCTTATCCCACCTCAAGGGGAAAATCTGTGCCCATAAAACAGGCAGCAGTTCTGCTGCCCACAGATTCTTTATTGTATGCAATTGAGGATTACTATAATGCCTTAAGAATATTATTTGATTTACCAACATCTGATTTGCACATGGATTTTTAAGAGATTGTAATTAATCATGCATATCATCCTCCACAGAGCAGTCATCTCCTAAAACATTAGTTAGATGATTCTTGTCTCTAAGATCTTGTGTAGGTTTTCTACTGTATTTAGAAGAGAATCTAAACCACTTCCTGTGGCCTTCAAAACCCAAAGTCATTTGACCAATAGCTTACCTCTGCAATGTTATCTCTAACCGATGTCTTTTCCTACATTCTTTTACACTAACTTGTTGATTTAGTTTTGGAGGACCTAATATGTATCAGGCACTGTTATATACATTGTAAATACAATTGAGAAAAGGGGGCAGCTGACTTTCCATATGGAATTGGTATCTCAGTGGAGGACAGATTACAAACAAAACAATATGTAATGTATTAGGGATACATCTAGTGAAACCAAATACAACATGTACTGCAGGGCAAAGATGGAAGAAGATATTTTTGGTGTGGGTGGTTAGGGGAGGTCTCTTTAAGGAGATAACATCTTAGAAAAGGCATCAATGAAACAATCATGAGATTTGGTGGAAGAGCATTCTGGGCAGAGGGAATAAATAGCAAATGAAAAGGTCCTGAGGTAGAAATGAGTGTGTGAGTTTGCTGAACAATAGGAAGAGGAACATTAGTGGAGGGCAATGAAGGAGGGGAACATGGGAGATGAGATCATAGAGACAGGCAAGGCAAGATCAGGCACTTGGAGGCTTGAGTTGGAGTAGACTCTAAAAGTGTAAGAGAGGAAGCTGATGGGAAGTGAGACACATGCGGATTGTTGCAGTTATATACTGAGGGTTGTTGGGATCTAGGATTCAAAACATGACAGTAGATTCTGGAGAATTGTTTGGATTCTGGAAATAGTTTTAAAGGTTGATCCAAAAGTATTACCGTTGGATTTGATACAGTGTGTAATAGGAAAAAGAACTTAAAGATGACTCCTGAATTTTTATTTAGCCAGAGTCACTATGTAAGGAAGGTTCCACTTACTAAAATTGGGAAGACTGAGGAAGGGGAATGATTTTAAGAGGTGGCAGAGTCATTTAGATGTCCACTGGAAGATGTCTTGGCAATTCAAAACATAAATCTGGATCTTTTGGGAGAGTTTTTGAGTGGGGTATCTAGATGGTCTTTAAGCTGAGGCAGTGGATAAAATTAGGGATTTGATGTGGGTAGAGAAGGGGGCAGAAGAAGAAAAATTGCCTGCACCAGAGACTGTAAAGGATCGTCAGCTGAGGCAAAAGGAAAGCTGGACCGTGTAATGCTCTGGAAACCAAGTGAATAAAGACTTGCAAAATGGAGGAAATAATCAACAATGTCAAATGCTGTCAACCATGCCAAGTGAGGTGAAGACTGTCCTGACAACTAGAGTCAGCAAGATGGAATCCCTGGTCACCTTGACAAGAATGACTGATAGTGTTAGGGTTAAACTGGGCCAGTCGATACCATTTAGCAATTTAGCACTGGCTAAGATATACACTGAATGCAAAATCCCCCCCAAAACCCAATAGTTTTCTTATGGTTAGCAATATTCTAATGTAAAGATTAGAAGAGCTGAGGTTGCCATAGTTCAGGGTCTTTGTTAGGTTGTGTGAAGCTTGAGTTCATAAAGTAAATGAACACAGGAGGAGGGTTCTTGAAATGCAGGTGCTCAGGTGCACAGGCAGGGTGTGATAAAGACATAGGGCACAGTTTTTAGAATCTCATGATCTGAATTGAAATCCTAGCTCTTCTCCTGTGCAACCTTCCCTCAATCAACCTCTTGAGTTTTGGTTTCTTTCTACAAAGTAGGAATATTAACCACATCAAGAAATTGCTGCTAGAATTAACTGGAACAACATATGCTAAGGGATTAGTAGCACAATTACCTCGTTTCCTTCTCTAAGGACTTACTGACAAGGCTCATGAACATTCTGTCATTGAATGCTGACGCTCACACCAAAGGGCTTCTATTTTCTTGGATTTCCTGTATCCTAGAGAAATGAAAATAGTTCAATCATAACAAATGTCAGCTTCAGCTTAATCCCAGTGTGGTTATAGTTTATCATTGCTATGCTCAGAACTCTTTCCTGGAAGGAGCTATTGTGTTGGTTTTCCCCTCTGTGCACACGCTCTCCCTCATCTTTCTCTTAATCCTTCTGTATATTTCTATTTTCTTCTTTCTTTGTCCTGTATTCTATTTCCTTTCATTTTCTGATTTTACAAATAATACTTATTTGGGGGGAAAAGGAGATATTTTTAATTCTTTAAAAGATGCCTTTAACTGGTGGGGCAGTGCCAGGTAATTTTTCCCTGGGAATTTCCCAGCAGGTGCCTTCTTGACTCCCCTCTGGCTGCTCCTGCTTTCATGATGTTGAGGGCAAGGGGAACTCATTTCTGTTCTCGTTTAGCAGACAGTGACTAGGCATGATATAAGACTGCTGTGGAAAGTTCTATGGATCTTCTTGATGACTTTCAACACCTCCCTTTTCCCTGCCACCTTTTCCTTTCTGCACAGTATCTGTCTAGCTGGGCAATCGGGGTCGTCAACTACTTATGGAGCTGTGGAGCCCCCACCCTTTGCCTGTTTTACCAGGGTGTCAGTCAGCAGCTTAGTTCTCCATAGTCAGCTCCCTGAAACTTCCAGCAGCTGACCGTGCTGCCCAGCACTGCTACTCCGCAGTTGTGGCTCAGGAAGCGGAAAGACTTCTGTGCCTGGTGACAAATGAGGACATTTCAGGAAGCTGAGTCCTGGAGCACTTGGGGAAGCAATTACTCTCCTAAGAGTTGCGGTTTGGCCCGCCTCTTTTGTTTATTGTTTCATGGAGGTAAACGAATCTGAGAGATCAAGTGTGTTCCAAGATGTCCCTTGAACAAGTTTGTAAGCCCCTGTTTTTGGCTAAGTTGTCTTTGTCACACTCAGCTGCCGCTCTGTGAAGAGGAAAGAGGCCGGCTTTGCTTAGAACTGATTCAGAGGTGCAGGAGGAAACGGGACCCATATTTCGACTGGCTCTGGGCTGCCTCTCGGAGCCAAGCTGGTTTTCCAGGCATGTGTCTAGGATGGCCTTCCAATGCTTACATCAACTTGACAAGCACCTGTGATTTATATTTTGAATCTTGGCCAAGTTTGTGCAGCAAGCTTTTGGTATGGTCTGTGGGAGAGACTGTGAGTTGATGATGAGAAAGCTGCTTGAAAATCACATGATGTAAGTTGATGTGCAAATACCCTGAGTTGTTTTCATATGAAGGAAATGTGAAGTTGTAGAAACATGTACTGAGTTGCTGTTGAAGTTCTTGGCCACAGAGCAGACTGGGCTGGGAGAACTCTGAAAAATCTCGTCTACCTTCTTGTCATTTTCCGTTCATGCTTCAGAAAGAAGTATGGGCAACATTAACCTCGGAAGCCCATCAGCGCTACCAGATTCTGGAGCTCACATTAGATTGAATGGTGGGGGAAATCCAAGTGGTGAATATTGGACTTGATGATTTCAGTCAAGTTTTCTGTTAGAAAGCCTCATCTTTACAAAATGAGCTATATCTTTGGAGGAAAAAACTGTTTTTTTATTCACACAACAAATTACAACTAAAGGAAATACTTGAAATTTTCAGAAAGTTCCGTCTTTTGACAAGCATGTCCCTGAAGGTGTTAGCTTCTCAACGTTTTTTAACAGAGACAAACAGGTGCATTTACTGTTCTAGGTGGATCACTGGGTCAATGAAGTATGTTAAGCCTAGTTTTGGTCTTTTAAAGGCAATATCAATTGCTTTAAAGATCCAAAGCAGCTTCACTCAACTCTTTACAGAATGCTAATCAACCAAGACTTGACTGTTTTCAGAACCCCGTGATAAATCAACTTCATGTCCTCCCCATGAAAGTCCCAGAGATTTAAAGGAGAATGTTAAGGGCAAGATTTTAAGAGCCGCTCTGGCTGCTATTTTTCTACATAAAATAAACTCCAATAGCAACAACAGAGGAGTAAGACCAAAACCCCAAACCCAACTGTCCAACAACTGCCAGATGGCTCTTATCTCATAAAAACTCACATAGATATCAAGAAGTCACATCAGTAGACAGGCCTGTTGGTTTTTGTTCTTTGTCCCGCCTCCACCACTTGTTATCTTAACTAGAAATTTTCTCTGTAGTGGGAAATAAATAAGATCCTTCCTTCCACATTTGTATCTACTTTGGAATTGAGGGGAGTCTTGCCCTTTTTCCCCCCTGAGACTGAAATGTGAAGGCTGATGAAAAGCACTCCATTTCAGGGCATCAGATTCTACTAAATATCAGCAAGAAATGCTTATTTTGGCCCCTGAGACACTGTCAAGGGAGCGGTGTTGGGAGTGTGTTCTCTAGAATGAACATCTTTGGGCTCTCAGGGAGATACAAGCTTCTGTAGCCTGAAGTAGAACCATATGTGTGGAGTGACATTTTAATTGTTGCTTCATTTTCTGGGTTGAGATCAGAAGTGTTCTAACACAGAGCATATTCATTATTGGGAAAGCCCACCCTGTTGATGGCAGAAAGAAAGAATCCAACATAATTCTAGATGCCTCTGATAGTTCAGCTACACAGGTTTGGCTACTACTAGACTTTTCTCATTTAACAATGAAAAGCCTCCAGAGAGTTTGAGGCTATTCAGAATGCTGGCTATAGTTTAAATGGTTTAAAATGATCAAAAGGCTTCATGTTCTCCCAAAGCTCCCTCACAATTGTGTTAATTGATGTAATAAATAGCTATTGCTTTCCTAAAGGATTATTTTATATAGAATTTTCCAGACATTTTTCTTGACTATCCCCCCAAATTAGTGTTAGTAAAACATGGCATATCCTGCATATTATTCTTCAGCTTTTGCAGAGTATTGGCTGTGCCTGTTGTGCTATAGTAACTTCTCATTTTTTTTTTTTTTTGTGCATAAAAAATATCTTAGTAGTTACCTGGAAAAGCAGAGGCTATATTATGGTTCTCTTTTATCACCCTTTCCAGAAGGGGAGACAGAGATTGATTGTCTCCATACTGGGCATTTGGTTACTAGTGAAGGCACAGGGCTAAGGACAAACCTTTGTCAGATCTTGCTGCTAGTTTTTGTCTCCTCATCAAGAGCCAGGACTTTGTGTGGACCCTGGGTGTGTATTGGTGAGGCCTTTAGGCACCTTCTCCGGAGTTCATGATTTTACATTTGTGCCCAGGGAACAAATTCTAGCTGCCTCTTTAGGAAGCTAACTTTGCTCCACTGTATCTGTCACCGTTCTTGCTCTGTGCTCTAGGTCTTGGCTTATGAGGGAAATAAACAGAATATTTTTTTTTCCTTTCTAGTGTGGTAAAAATAACCATAAGTAGTCACTGTTTTCCAGCATTTGCTTAAAAATGTTATAGTATAGGGGCGCCTGGGTGGCTCAGTCGGTGGGGCATTCGACTTTGGCTCAGGTCACGATCTCACTCCCCGTGGGTTCGAGCCCCACGTCAGGCTCAGGGCCTGAAGACTGCTTCGGATTCTGTGTGTGTGTGTGTGTGTCTCTCTCTCTGCCCCTTCCCCACTCACACTCTATCTCTTTCTGTCCCCAAAATAAATAAACATTAAAAAAATACAAAAAAAATATTACAGTATGGTAATTACCATCTGCCACTTAAGAAGTCTGACTGTAGGCCAAGCACAGAAAAAGTACTGTATATATCCTCTTTCCTTATTGACCCTTCTGTCTTTAGGCACCATGCCCGGACTTGTGACCTTCTTTTTGCTCTTTGATAGCAACAAGTGGGGTTCTGTCTCATAGCCTTTGAATTTGTTGATGACTTTACCTGAATCCCTTTGAAATGCCCCTCCCTCTCTTTGGTACAGCTGATGCTACCTACCACACACAGGCCTCAGCTCAAGGTTACTTTCTCAAGAAGACTTGGATGATGAACTTCCCGGTCACAGCATTCCCAGCGTTCACTCCCACCCGA
The DNA here is from genome assembly GCF_018350195.1 of Panthera tigris. Lineage (NCBI taxonomy): Eukaryota > Metazoa > Chordata > Mammalia > Carnivora > Felidae > Panthera > Panthera tigris. The sequence continues at coordinate 51,400,897 of NC_056660.1, forward strand.
AATGATCTTGTTCGTTTATCAGCTTACGTGTTTCTTTTCTGTCTCCCCTCATGAGACTACACACTTCCAAAGAGAAGGAACTTTGCGTCTCTTGTTTGCCCTTCTGTTCCAACATCCAGAGTCATCTGCAGTACACGTGGTACTGTGTGTATACACTGACTATAGCCTGGTCGTGCCTCTGCTGCTGGAATCAATGAATGGTCGCATCAAATATTCATAACCGTTGTATGAGATATCATCTTACTAAAAAATAAAGAAACTGGGACTCAGAGAAGTTAAGTAATTTCCTTGATGATGCAGAGTCAGCAAATAGAATTTTCTCTATCACTGAATTGGTCAGATTTTCATGGTCATCAATAACTGTATCTTCCTTCTCCTCTTTGCCCTTGTCATATTATCGCAAGAATCACCTTGGAGAGGGAATGACCGATATGCTTAGCCCCAGGTCGTTTATTCACTCATTTATTTATGCCCTGGCATGCTCTAGTAAAATTTCAGGTGGCTCAGGAACATATGCCCTGAAGCTAGATACTATCCATGGTCAAATAAGTGAAAGAGGAAAAGCATCCTAAGAGTAGATGAGATTAAAAATGTAGGATGAAGCCACGAATGAGATCAGTACATAAAATGCTCATCAGAAACTGGTGCGTGTTGTAAGAGTAAGCCACACCTCTGGCTTTACATTGTCCGGAAGAGAAAGAACAATTACAGTCTTCACAGTGTTCATAAAACAAAAAGTAACCAGTGATTCAAAGGCAGAAGAATTTTGAGACCCTAGAGAGATATCCTTGGCTTTTCTCATAATGAAGACATTGTGTGATATAAGGAACAATATTCTCAATAGTATCTATATGGTAAATATAGCCAAAATTTTCACTTTTACCCTTATAATGTAACAGCACATCAAAGCCTAAATGAGAAAAAAAATAATCCTTTAAGGACCCTAAAAGAAATTCTATAGGGACCCCAAAATAATGCTATTTGGTTGTCCAGCTCTGTCCTGGATGGCTTAACACAAAGGATACATTGTAGGGGCCATTTTGGAAATACCAGGTTTACATCAGGTCATAAATACTGTTCTCTCTAACCAGGCCATTCAGTACTGATCAGCATTTGATGGAAGGAGGGTGAGAAACGCACACACATGCGCACACACACACACGTGCACACATACACACGCGCACACACACACTGGCAACTACCTGGAATGCAAAGACTCTGACTCTGATACTGGTTATGTGAGTAATCCTAAACTTTGACAGTTAAAGAAATCAGAAGACGCATAGCCCTGGTGTAGATCATTGCATCTAGGTTAGGAAATCTTGGCAATTGCATTTGAATTTGAAGAGTTATCAATGTTAATACATTATTAACTTGTGCAATGGGGAATATGCTACGGCAAATTTCTGTGTTATACTCTTTTCTACCACCTCCTGGCAGATCTGGGGCATAGGGGCCAACAGCTTGGCATTCCACATAAGAGTGGTTGTTTATTCTTGCCATAGTTTAGGGGAAGTGGAACATTTAATTGTGGGCCTGAATGGACACTTCATCTAATCTCATGTAAGTAGTGATTTAATTTTGGCTAAATTGATTGAATCACCTGGATGGCTCAAAATATTAAATAGTTCTAATGAGATTTCCACACCCCAGCAAGTCATTTTCAACGGTGGATTGATTGTACAAGATGGAAAAGCTTTGGTGTGTCAGCATACATACAGTTGCTGGGAAATAAGTCAAGGAAACACTAATCAGTTCATTTAGGAACTAATAACATCAGCCCCAAGGCTACAAGAGCCATTCAGACTGGGCTTCCTCCGTGAGGGGCACATGGTCTCTCTGAACTGGTGGTAGAGTGGATTTCATCAGATAAGCTGTCAAATGCTTCATAGAACATGCCTTGGAGAATTAAGCTTCCACTGTTCATACAATTTTATCAGACACTAGCAAAGTAGATTTTCCAGTAAAACAGGAAATTGCCCTAAGGCCATGCTTTTGAACATTTATTCAAGATGTACTTTAAATGCTGTTTCAGCTGTCATTTATTGCTATCGGCAGAAATGTCTGCTTTTGTTGCAGATGAACAGTTCTCTTTAATCATCAAAATCAACTAAAGTGCGGGGGAAACAAGAGCTATAAAATGAGTGTGTGCAAGAAAGGGTGACGGTAGGTAAGTTCGATGCAAGAGCAGTTTAAGCTGATTTGGCACATGATTGAGATCCTGAATTGACAATGGAGAAATTTATAAATTGCTTTCTTTTCATAAGCTTAATAAGGTATACCATATTATGATGTATATGAGGGCAGCATAGCACAAAAGTTAAATGCATGAACTCTGGAGATAGATTGCCTAGTTTCAAATACCATTCCATAACTTCCAACTTTTGGACTTTGAACAAGTTACTTAACTTCCTTGTGCCTCAGTTTCTTTGTCTATATACTAAGATTAATTACCTAACATATGGAGCTATTGAGAAATTAAGTAGGAAATCTGTATCACTACACTGCACACCTAAAACTAATGTAACGATACTCAAATAAAACATTTTATAAATAAATACATACATAAATAGATAAATAATAACATGACAAGAAGAATATAATACTTAGTAAGCACTAGACCATTTATTATTATTGCTCTAGCTTTTGGAAAAATCTGTAAGGAGTCATATGAAAATTAGAATATAAACATATTGAGTCTAGCAGCAATTCAAAGTGTCAAAATTCATAACTTCTGAAAGGTATGTCAGTTTAAGATGTTAAGAACCAATATAAAATTTCCAACTTTGTTTAGGGAGTACAGAATGTCTCAGAAATATGGAATGAATGTATAGAAAAGGAAACTCAGTTTTCTAAAAGTAGACTGCAGGATAATTATAAACTTCACATCTTTCAGTAGGAAATAACCTCCTGGTAGATAGATGGCAAATTAGACAAAACATTTTATTATACAAATATCCCTATCATAGCCAATAAATGAAAAATACAGTTATTTCCCATTTTATCATTTATGAATCCAAGCCAGCATCTCAGGAAATGACCAGCTGATTTCATGTGGGATTCATGTGGTTCTCTACTTTCTTCTAATCTCAGAATAGAAAAACCATTAATGTCTTTTGCCTTGAGTCATTTTTGAGGAGTATCCGTTCATTTCCTCAGTATGGTAAGAGAAAATGAAGCTGCCTTTTTGACATTTGTCTTAAAAGGCAAACTTAATATTAAATGATAGTCCAAATCTGTAAGGTTTTTACTGCCAGAGAAGCAATGTGCTTCAGGTCACTTCAATGTCAGTATGGACAGATGCAAGGCTGACTCCCGTATGACCAGCTGTTTGTCTGTCAACAATGCACCACAGGACTGGTACAATTTACATGGAAATGTTGACTTTCACTCAACTACTAAGCTTATTCTAGAGATTACAAAACATATCTGCGGACAAACCTCAGTCTTTGATATGCAAAGAATATAGCTTTATTTTGAAGTTTATAAAAGCTCATGACTCAGAATTTACCAGAATGACTTTCATCTTGACTGGTCTGTGGAATATTATGCAGTCGTCTCACTGTACATGTCTGGTAAGTAGACAAAATATTATCCCCATCTTAGAGAATGGAAAAGAAGGGCAGTGTAAACCTAAGTGACTTGCCTACATTACATCCCACAAGGAGATGATACACTGTATTTCTGGCTCACAATCTCATACTTTCATTTCACTTTAGCTTTGTTTGGAAACAGTAGGGCATGTGTCTTCGTGTAGCTTTCTGCCTATTTGCAAATATGAATTAATTATATTTCACACTGTATAATATGGTCAATTCTGCTGTAGCACTTATTTTGCAAATGTGAATTTGCTTCCAACGTGATTAATATGTCAGAAAACAATTAGAATAGGAATGGATTTCTTTTCTTTTTTTTTAATATGAAATTTATTGTCAAATTTTTTCCATACAACACCCAGTGCTCATCCCAACAGGTGCCCTCCTCAATGCCCATCACCCACTTTCCCCTCCCTCCCACCCCCCATCAACCCTCAGTTTATTTTCAGTGTTTAAGAGTCTCTTATGGTTTGGCTCCCTCCCTCTCTAACCTCTTTTTTTTTTCCCCTCCCCCATGGTCTTCTGTTAAGTTTCTCAGGATCCACATAAGAGTGAAAACATATGGTATCTGTCTTTCTCCGTATGACTTATTTCACTTAGCAAAACAGTCTCCAGTTCCATCCACGTTGCTACAAAAGGCCAGATTTCATTCTTTCTCATTGCCATGTAGCATTCCATTCTGTATATAAACCACAATTTCTTCATCCATTCATCAGTTGATGGACATTTAGGCTCTTTCTATAATTTGGCTAGTGTTGAAAGTGCTGCTATAAACATTGGGTACAAGTGCCCCTATGCATGAATGGATTTCACATTTGCGTAGGTGCAACTCTGCCCTCAGGAGTGTTAGGTGAACACAGAAAACTATGCTCAGCCAGCTCTGGCAGCCTAGGAACACAAAACTCACCCCACACACCTCGGACATCCACCAGTTCTCTGGTCACTGGGTGCATTGTGAGGCTCCCATCTACATCTGCCATTGTAACTTCCCCTCTGGTTTTAGAAAACCCCTCTTCTACCACTCCACAATGACTCACAAGCTGCAATCCTTCCAGACAGAACTCCTGCAGGCAAACTTCAGGCCTTTTTGAAGTAAAGTGCCATATTCATTATAGTATTTGCATATTCTAAACTCATTCAGTGTGTGTAAACTTACAACTGTTTAACACGTGCTACTGTTTCTACCAAGTTCCTATCTTGTTTTTCAGTGTCACTGATGAATGTTGTACACCTAACCCCTATTCTCCTATACACTCCGTGGTTTAGATTGCAAGATACCACACAGCACAGGGACTTTTAGAAATGCATGTATCACATTACAGAAGAACCCTATGTGACACGCAGGTCATTGCACTCCAAACCCTGTAGTTAGCTAGCACTTGTTATGTCTGACACTGAGCCATACGTGGTGAAGGATACAAAGACAGTCATTCTGGTCCCTGCCTTCTAGGATTATGTGGTCTGTCAGAGACTGTTACACACGTACATATCTTTCATGGTAAGTTGCATTGTGCTCATCAATGAAGAGTTAATGAAGCTTCACCACCTTCACCATCAATGAAGGTGGAGGGAAAAAGTAAATTCCACTCTAGAGAATCTATACAATTTCCTTGGAAGACATGAGATTTGACTGGGCCCTTCTGGGTGAAGGGTGGCTTTAGCAGGCAGGTGGGAAAGCTATAGAAAGAAGGGTTTTCCGGTGCTTCTTAATGAGAGTTTAATAATGCTTCCATTAATGACCAATGTTGAGTCCATGGTGGTAGAATCTTTGAGGAGCAAAAAGACTCCCAAGGAAGGATCTCTATGCATGACAGTGTTGGCTTCCTTGAGGAGACTGATAGTGAGTTAGGAGTCTGAATTAGGCAAACCTTTCTTGGTATCTATCCATTGTCCCTCTGAATGACCCTCTTCTCATTTTTGCTGTTGTTCTTTCTTTGATTCCTAAATGATATTTGCTTCTAGTGGTTGGTTCTTGCCTGAGTATTATTTGATAATTAAGCTGACACCTAAAAAGAACATGACCTCTCCCGCCCTGCCCGGCCTCTGCCCAGGACAGACTGACAATTTTATTTTTTATTGTTTTTAATGTTTATTTATTTTTGAGAGAGAGAGAGAGACAGAGTGTGAATGGGGAAGGGGCAGACAGAGAGACACAGAATCTGAAGCAGGCTGCAGGCTCTGAGCTGTCAGCACAGAGCCTGACATGACTCGAACTCACGGACCGCGAGATCATGACCTGAGCTGAAGTCGGACACTTAACCGACTAAGCCACCCAGGAGCCTCCAGACTGGCAGTTTTAGAGGGGAAACAGGAGGGGAAGTAGAAACTTAGGAAAAAACCCATTTGTTGAGCACCTACCACGTGCTAGGCCTTGTGCACATCAGTTTTGTGTGTGTGTGAACTTATTTGATTGTTGCAGTAACTCCATTCATTCTTCTAGTTTATCCTTCCCACTGTGGAAGAGAGGTGCTTGCTGATGCTATAGCAATGGTTCTCAACCTTGGCTGCACATTAGGATCGCCTGGGGGTGGAAGGAACTTTAAAAGTCTCTGCCCACACCACTCTTGGCACAATGGCGTCACAATCTGGTTGGGAGACAGGTACTGGTAATTTTTTTTTTAATGCTACGCAGGTGGTACCACTGTGCAGCCCAGGTTGCCACTGACCTCGAGGAAGATCTCGTATCCCTGCTATACCTGCTTCACAGAGGAGTGAGAGCAAACTCATCCGCTTGATTTACATGGTATTTTTTTTTTTTATAAACTCTAACCTTCACATTTTAATGTGAGAGAAAAGGAATTCATAAAATTACCTTAACCTAGAAATTTTAGAAGGGTTGCATTTCGGGGCACCTGGATGACTCAGTCAGTTGAGCATCCGACTGACTTTGGCTCAGGTCATGATCTCACAGTTTGTGAGTTCGAGCTCCACATCAGGCCTGCTGCTGTCAGCCTGTCAGAGAAGAGCCTGCTTCAGATCTTGTCTCCCTCTCTCTGCCCCTCCCCTGCTTACTCTCTCTCAAAAATAAATATTAAAAAAATAAATAAATAATTTAAAAAGTAAAACAAATTAAAATAAAATAAAAATAAAATAAATAAAATAAAATAAAATAAAATAAAATAAAAAGAAGGGCTGCATTCCAAAGTTCTGTGCAGATGAATTGCTAGGTTCCTGTCAAAATAGATATATATGTGCTGAGGATGAACCTGTTATTGGACATTTGGACTGTTTCCAGTTTTTTCTGGCTCTTATGAATAAAGCTGCAGAGAACATTTGTGTACAAGTCTTCCTGTAGACATGCAGTTTCATTTCTCTTGGGTAAATACCTAAGAATAGAATAGCATTTAATATAGTGGAAATATCTTTAGCCGTATAAGAAATTGGTTGCCAAAGTGGCTGTGCAATGTTGCATTCCCATCGGCAATGTATGAGAGTTCCAGTGGCTTCACATTCTTTCAAGTAGTTGGTATAATCAAGCCTTTTAATTTTACCCATTCTAATGGCTATGCAGTGCTATCTCATTGTGATTTCAACTTGCTTTTCTCTGATGACTAATGATGTTGAGCATCTTCTCATATTAATATTGACAACTCACATATCTTCTTTGGTGAAAAGTCTCTTAACTATTTTTAAATTAGGTTAATTGTCTTCTTCTTATTGAGTTGATGGGAAAGAATGAAACACTGACGCCCAAAGACATCTATTGTATGTAACACATTAACTACTCTCCAAAGATTCTACAATGGAGCAAGTGATACTCAATCCTGGGGAGAATATCTTGGGAGAATAGAGCAACTAGTCACACAAATACATTTCTGTCCTCTGTGTTTCAGATGAAAAATCATGTTAAAACTCATTTTCAGGGGCGCCTGGGTGGCTGGTCGGTTGAGCGTCCGACTTCGGCTCAGGTCATGATCTCACGGTCTGTGGGTTCGAGCCCCGCGTCGGGCTCTGTGCTGACAGCTCAGAGCCTGGAGCCTGTTTCAGATTCTGTGTCTCCCTCTCTCTGTGACCCTCCCCCGTTCATGCTCTGTCTCTCTCTGTCTCAAAAATAAATAAACGTTAAAAAAATAAAAATTAAAAAAAAAAAACTCATTTTCACATATATGTAATGCATAATATTTTCTCCCAGTTGGTGTTTTGTCTTTTCATTGTTTTCTTGGACTCTCTCAGAGAGATATTTTGAATTTTGATGAGGCCTAATTTATCATTTTTAATGGTTCATGGTTTATTTTTTGTCATTTCTTAGAAATCTTGCCTACCTCAAATTTAAAAATATTATTTTCACCTATGTTTTCTTCTAGAAGTTATATAATTTTGGCTTTACACACAGGTTTATTGATTGCTTTGAGTTTAAGACCAAAGTGTTTTCTTTTTTCATGTGACTATCCAGTCATTTCAATACCATTTGTTAGAAGAGTCTGTCTTTCCCTATTGAGTTACTTTGCTATCTCTTTTAAAAGTTGTTGACTTTATATGGATAGGTCTCTTTGTGAACTTCCTTTTCTGTTCAATTGATACAAATTTCTATCCTTATGCTAATGCCATAGTTGTCATGACTACTGGACCTTGAGAGTGCATTTTGAAGTCAGGCACTGTACTCAATCTAAGTTGGTTCTTTTTTTTTATAATTGTTTGACTAGTGAGAATGGACTTTAGAATCACCTTGTCAGTGCCTAAAAAATAAACTAGTGGGATTTTTATTGCACCAAACCTATAGCTCATTTTGGGGAGGATTGACATTTAACAATATTGAATGTCCCGATCCATGTACATGGTAGCCTTTCCATTTATTTAGGTCCTCCTTAACTTGTTTCAGCAAATTATGCTTTGTAATATTCACTGAGAAAATTTTATGCATACTTAAAAAATTGATCCTAAGCAGTTTGTGCTTTGTAAAGCTATTATAAGTGGTATTTCTTAAAAAGTTATCTTCCAAATGTTTATTGTTTTCTAAAGTGGCTGTCCAATGTCATAGTCTATATATGTAGACATATCATCGATTTTTGTATGTTGACCTTCATTCTGCATCTTTCCTAACTTATTAGTTCTTGTAGCTTTTTGTTGTTGTTGTACATTCTATCTGTAGTTTTTACTACATAAAATAGTCATGTTGTTTATGGAAAGTAAACAATTTTATTTCTTCCTTTTCATTGAATTTGTTTTCTTGTCTCATTTCTTTGGCTACAACTTGTGGAATGGGAGAAAAAGAGAGCAGAATCTTTGCCTTGTTCCTCATCTTCAGAGGAAAATATTCAGGGTTATTTAAAATGACATTAAGTATAAGGTTTTTATAAATGACCTTTATCATGTTGAAGAATTTTTCATTTTTTTTAATGTTTATATATTTTTGAGAGAGAGAGAGAGAGAGAGAGACAGAGCGTGAATGGGAGATGGGCAGAAAGAGAGGAAGACACAGAATCTGAAGCAGGCTCCAGGCTCTGAGCTGCAGCACAGAGCCCAATGAAGGGCTAGAACTCACAAGCCATGAGATCATGACCTGAGTTGAAGTCAGATACTTAACCAACTGAGCCACCCAGGCACCCTGAAGAATTTTTTTACTCCTAGTTTGACGAAAGGTTTGTGTTTTTTTTTTTTTTTTTTTTTACCATTAGTGGATGTTGAACCTTATAAATTAATTTTCTCTGCAACTTTTAAATGCCACTTTTAAATGCCCATCTTCACTCTTAAAAAAAATCTCATGGAAAAACAAAACAAAAACTTGTCATCTAGTGTTAGTGTGGCTCATCTCCATATAGTTTTTATACCCCTATACTCAAAATAAAAACAGGAAAATCAACTTTTATTCAAACTTTTTAAAATGCTAGATTCTATCTTTTAAAATTATCATGAAACATAAGAGGATGTCTATCAGATGATTCACAGATATTTGTACACCTGTAGTAGGTTGAAAGATGCCTCACCCCCACCCTGATTACAAAAAAAAAATGTCCCCTCAGAACCTGTGGATTTGATGCCATTTGGGGGTGGGGGAATGTATTTTCAGAGGTAATTAAGGATCTCCAGATGAGGTCATCTTGGATTTGAATGAGCCCCAACTGCAATAGCAAGTTTCTCATAAGAGAAGAGAGAGGGAGAAGCCTTAGAGGGCAAGGTGATGTGAAGGCAGAGTCAGAGACTGAAGTGATGCCTCTACAAGTCAAGGAGTACCTGGGGTTGCTGGCAGCAGCCAGAAAGCTAGGAGAAAGCAGTGTGCAATGGATTCTCCCTCAGAGCATCTAGAAGAAACCAGCACTGCTGACAACTTGCTTTTGGGTTTCTGACCTATGAAAGTGTGAGAGAATAAATGCTTGGTTTTGTTGAGCCACTCAGTTTGTGATAATTTGTTACAGCAGCCCTAGGAAACTAATTCAGCACCTCTTACATACCAGACATTTTTTAAGACATCGAAGCTATAATTATGACCAGCAAATGGATATTACCCTGTTTTTGCTTCTCTGCAGAACTAATGATTTTATTTTTCTCTCTTTCATTTAAAAAAATATTTTGAAATTCTATGTCTTCTCTTGGAAAATTTTACTGTGGTGATATTTTAGATAATCAAAATTTGAATCATCACGATATTGTTTTATCTTGGAAATGAATCTAATGTTTATGTAAAACCCCCTCCTTAATTTATCAGTCTGTGTGCTTTGATCTATATCAATAGTCATTGCAAGAGAAAGAAAAAAACGGACTTAGCCTATCAATATCACTCTGACAAGGAGAAACAAGACCAGTTTTTGAGCTACAACTACTTCTAATAGTAGTCCTTAAGTTAATAATACCCGACCATAGATTTCACCAACTCCTGGGTGAATGTAGATTTCACAGTCATGGGGGAAAAAGACACAGATGTTTGCCTTATTTGTTCTGTTTAAGAGAAAAAGTATTTTCACTTTTTTCAGATTTAAACATTCGTGCTTCCCCAAAGTAATTAACAGAACGTGTTAATGGCATTAGGATGAAAAGCAAAGGACTAATGGAACTGGATATAGGGTCCAGAAATAGACATACTTACATATGGCCACCTGGTCACAAAGGTGACCCTGCCATATATGGGTAAAGAATGATCTTTTCAGTAAACGTTTCAGGATGAACCTGATATCCACATGGAAAAAGTGAAGCTTGACCCTACCTCACACCTACACAAAAATCAATGTCTTCATCAAGGTCTAAATATGATATGAAAAAATAACAAAGCTTTTAGAAGAAAACATAGGACTACATCTTTATGACCTTGGAGCAGGTGCAAATATCTTAAACAGAGACAGAAACCAAAAGAACAAAAACAAAACTCTCAAGCATAAAGGGGAAACTGACTAGATTATATTAAAATTAACTTCTGTTCATCATAAGATGTAACTAAGGAAGTGAAAAGGCAACCCATAGAATGGGAGAAAATACTTGCAATCATACATTAAGAACCCTTACAAATTAATAATAAGTATAAAAGCCAAAAAAAAAAATGGACAAAATACTAGAACGGATATGTCACAAAAGAAAATATCCAACTGTTTGCCTGTGAAACAAACAGTGCTTAGTTTTATTATTCATTAGAAAAATGCAAATAAAAACCATAATGTGATACAACTATACATTTATTGGAATGGCTAAAAGGAAAACGAAACCCCAAAAATCCAAAAACAAGGCACTAGTGAGGATGTAAAGCAACTAGAATGTTTGTTTGTCCACTGCTGACTACAGTGTCAATAGGAATGTTTTGGGAAAAATTTTGGCATATCAGTATACATATCCTACGACCCAGGAATCCTACTCCTACATATATTCTCCCAAAGAAATGCAAATATATGTTCACAAAATGACATGTACAAATTGTTCCTAGTGGAATTATTTGCCTTGGCTCTGAACTGGAAATTTCCCCAGTTGCTCATCAATAATAAGTTAAAGTATGTTAATGTAATATAATAGCATGCAGCAATGAGAATAAATATAGTACATCTATATGTAACACATACATGAATTTCAGAAACATAGCATTCATGGAAAGAAAACAGACACAAAGGAGTGAATACTCTTTTTCCACTTGTGTAAAGTTTGAATTCGTTAAAGCTAATGTATGGTACTAAAAGTCATGGTAATGGTTATCCTTGAGGATGCCAGTAGAAACTGGGAGTGGACACAAGGGCGACTTAAGGGTGTTCCTTATGTTCTATTTCTTGATCTGGGTGCTGATAAATGGGTGAGTTCACTTTGTAAAAAAATCATCAAACTGGACACTTACAATGTGTGCCCTTTTTTTATTTATTTATTTTTTAACGTTTTCTTATTTATTTTTGAGACACAGAGAGACAGAGCATGAACAGGGGAGGAGCAGAGAGAGAGGGAGACACAGAATCAGAAGCAGGCTCCAGGCTCTGAGCCATCAGCCCAGAGCCCGACGTGGGTTTCGAACTCACGGACCGTGAGATCCTCACCTGAGCTGAAGTCCGACGCTTAACCGACTGAGCCACCCAGGCACCCTGATGTGTGCCCTTTTTAACGTACATTATATTTGAATAAACGTGTTTTGTAAAAAAAAAAAAGCATAACCTTTGAAGTCTATAATGTTTTCACTCAGGTTTTAGTTCTGAGTATATCTCTTGATGTTGCTTCTATTAGCATTGATAAAAGTGTTATATTCTTTGATGATGAACTGTATCTGAAGATAATTGGTGAGTTGAAATGCCCTTCAGACCAGAGGGTCTTAAATTTCCTTAGAACTCATCACAGTACCATGAAGAAGCCATCCACATAGCGCTGCAGAGTTTTTAAAAAAGAACAATAGCTTTCACACAGTCTGATATTGATTGTAGTCCTGGTTTCAAATTATGCAAGCTAATTAATCATTCTGAAATTCAGTTTTCTGATATATAAAATGTGGGTATGAATATCAGTTGTTATTGCTGTGGGGCCTAAATGAGATAATGTTTGCAAAGTATAAAGTGCACTTATTAAACATTTTTCTCCTCTAGATGGCATGGAATGTATAAAATCGAACAGCATATACTTTTTAGCTCTTACGAATATAGCCTTGTGGGAAATATGAAATATATAGTTACTATAATGTTAAGCTAGAAGGTAATGAATTTCACAAGAGGAACATATAATGCCCTTTGTTCAGATAGAAGAAAGTGGTAGAGGATAGGGGACACTTAGCATTTATAGGCTACCATATGCCGGATATCTTACAACTTCATAAAATCTAAGGATAATAGAGGATGTTTTGAAAATTTAGTGGCTTTCGAGCAAAGCCATTAACGACGGCTTCAAATAAGCAAAAAGAGTTATTTGGACATATAAAGATAGTGGGATATTCATTATAGGGAAGAAGGTAGTGTAAAGAAAGTCTTAAAAGCAGAAAGTCCAAGTGTATTTCAGAAATAAATGGTAAGTGAGTTAGGCTGGAATATTATGTGGATGAAAGAAAAGCAATAAAGAATAAAGTTGGAAAGGAAAGTAGAGGCCAGACTTTGACTACCATGTTAAGGAATTTCGTCTGTAGTTTATAGGAGGTGAGAAAACTTTAGAGATATTTGAGATGAATTCAGTGTTCACAGCCGAGCCTCACTGAGATTAATATACCAGCATTATAAAGTTAGATGATTGTATGCAAGCAGAGAATGTGGTAGAGAATAGATTATTGCTTTTCTCTAGAAATATAGCAACATAGACTTGAAGGAGAGTAATTAGTGAGGCTATAGAAAAAACTGGATGGAGAACTTGTAGAATCTGAAATTTAGAAGTTAGTGGATGTTCAGGGCATTTGTTTAGTTAGGCTTATCTGAGCCTGGAGCAAATTTGGTGGAAAAACCAATCAAGTGAGTCAGTTGCTGGATTAGGCAAAATCAGGTAGGGGTTGTATTTCCATGAAGATACTGGAAACAAAGAATAGTCAGATGGCATGTATACATGATGCCCTCAGCTGAGCCAAAGTCAGTGCCAGAGAAGTGGGGCCTTAATTAATTAATTAACTAGTTAATGTAAGACATTAATGGATGCAGCCCTGGTCATGGGATCTAGAAGGGATTATGAAGGAAACTTTTAGGTGGGAAGAACCAAACTTCTTCAGGACAAGGGAGTGAGCAAAGCACAGTGCATGGTGCTGACTCTTATTGGGTGCTCATGTAGGGTCAGGTTGGCTCTCAGAAGTCTTGTTGGGCTCTAGATTTGGTGGGTAGGGAGGAATCCAGGATGGCGATGTGACCATACATTCCTCAGACTACAGTATTATAAAGTCCATTATTAGAAAGGAGGAGAAATGTTCTTCTTTATTAGAAAGAAGAACAGGTGTTTGGTTTGTAGTATGTGTGTGCACATTTGGTGGTGGGCTTAGGTGACACATGATATGGGAGCATTTAGATAGAGGAAAAAATTGTAAGTTTGTTTTTTGTATGTGTTGAGTTTGAAATGCTGATGGTTCACCCCATGGAGGTGTTTGGAAGCAGAGAAAGATATAAAATTGTTGTTCTGTGTTTCCCTTGGTCCCTGGAGTACATTGACATGTATCTTTCTCCAGGTCCTCGGTTGGTAATCATTCCATAAGAGTCTGAACTCCATGTTCAGCCATGAACAGACTAGATTTGTTGATTGTTTCTGTTTCTGTGAGTCCTGATTAACACCTCCAAGTACTCTGCCCAAAGCTTGCAGCTGTTTTTTTCCCAGCCAGTACAGGCCAAGGCCATTTGGAATGGCTTGATGAATTTTCTATTTGAAAACTGGAGGGATTTATAATTTTCTTAGGAACTTATTGTGAAGTTTCTAAGAATTTGGAGAAAACAACCTGGGAGACTCTATAGAGGGTTTGTTTGTTTGTTTGTTTCCTTTTCTTGGGTTTTGTTGATTCTTGCCCATCTTATCTGTATGCCCTTCCCACAACCTGTTCTCTTCTCTGCTCTGCTTTGGGCCCCAGAAGACTAAGGCCTGAGGACTGCTCCCTTCTGGATTCTGATCGGGTGCCGCCAATGGAAGACACTGGCAGGAGATGAAAGGATTGAAGGGGTATAATCGGGGTAGTTCATCTCCACTCCCTCCGCTCTCTGGTAGCCTGTCTCTGGCAGGAGCTGAAATGCAGCTCTTGCCTGGCATATCCTCCTCTGTTGCCCACCCTTTATTGTGTTTGATAACAGTATTTCCTCTCTTTGCTTCTTTAACCGAAGTGATAATAATGACTTCCTTTTGTTGCTAAAACCTCAGTGCCTCAGTATCCCCTGTTGGTTCCCTTAACCCTGCCCTCACCTCTGTAATGACTTTCCTTATTAAATCTCTTCATTTGAAAAATCAAAGGAGTGACTTCTGTTTCTTGCTGGGACCCTGGCCAGTACAGTTGTCCCAAGGACAGATGGATACGGCTCCCAGTACACCTTTATCTCCAAATGAGATCTCACAGCCCATAGGAGTCCAGGATTTGAACAAAAGACCACTTCCTGCCACAAGGGGTTCTAAAATTTGATATTTTGGTATAGGTCATATAGCATAGTACCCAGATTTACTATTTTATTTCCTACTTGTAGCAAGGTGAGAGTACCCTTAAGAATTACATTGTGTCCAAAATAATATAAAAACAGGGAGGAGGACAAAACAGAAGAGTCTCATAAATATGGAGAACAAACTGAGGGTTACTGGAGGGGTTATGGGAGGGGGGATGGGCTAAATGGGTAAGGAGAATCAAGGAATCTACCCCTGAAATCATTATTGCACTATATGCTAACTAATTTGGATGTAAATTTTAAAAAATAAAAAATAAAATAAAATTGAAATTAAAAAAAAAGAACGACATTGTGTCCAAGATAAAAGTTAATTACATTATTTGACAATATAATCACTCTACAAACATCAGATAGGATGGTTACAAATCTGAAAGATCTTTTCAGTGACATATTTTTTATTTTTTTTTTTAATTTTTTTTTCGACGTTTTTTATTTATTTTTGGGACAGAGAGAGACAGAGCATGAACGGGGGAGGGGCAGAGAGAGAGGGAGACACAGAATCAGAAACAGACTCCAGGCTCCGAGCCATCAGCCCAGAGCCTGACGCGGGGCTAGAACTCACAGACCGCGAGATCGTGACCTGGCTGAAGTCGGACGCTTAACCGACTGCGCCACCCAGGCGCTCCCAGTGACATATTTTTAATGACCCAGACTTGAAAAAATTATTTACAGATTTACTTTTAATGATGTGCTAACACTTTGTTTGAACTGAAGTCTTGGATTTGCAACCAGGCATAGACTTACCCAATATTTTTCCATAATGGTTATTGTAAACAAGTTTTCATCTTATTTAATCTAATAACAAGTTTCCTCCATAGAATTAAAGACAGGAGCCTAATTGAATGAATGCCTAGGTTGGGACTTCACCCAAACAAGACATAACTCAATGCATTAATCAGTCAAGAATTATAAGTATGGCATATAAGAGCTAAGCCTTCACTTTTCTGCTATTAAAAATATGTTGTTATATATTTCGAGCTGTATAGAAGACTTTAAAAAGTTTTTTTTAATGAGGGTGAAAAGGTTTGTACTTAATTACCATACAGGCTATAGGTACTGATTAGCTCAGTTCAGCGAATATTCAGTAAACATCTGAAAATGATTAAGAATCAATTCCTTTACAAAAGTTTAATGGTAATATATAAAAGTGACTGGAAGTAGGAAAACTTGCTGGTGCCCTTAAAAGAATCAGGATAGTGTAGAATGAAAATAGCAGATTGAGGGGTCATCAGTAAATACTTGGTGGTGTGAAACTGTGTATTCATTTCCACTGCGGGAATAACATGAGGTAAAAACCTCTGTTGTTTCAGCTCCTCTCTGATCCCTTGGCTGGAATTTCTCATATCTGAGGCACCTTGTTTCTCTGTCCCAATACATCTTCTGGGTGAAGTAGGGCTGATGGGGCTCATCCCGAGGGACAGACGTGACAGATAATCCAACTGAAACATCAGTCAATAGGGGTTGGGCAGGGGTAAGACATCTAGACATCTGGCCGCAGATAACGCTGGGGGTACCGTAATTACTGGATCAAGAGTTCAGTACTGAGGATAGCAAATTCTCATTACGACTGGTGTGTGCAACTTTCTGTGTTTACTCTGCCCCTATCGTTCCACAGTAAATTTCTTGAGGTCAGGAATTATGTTTTCATTTTAATTCCCCCCAGCACCTCATAAGGAGCTCCATGCTTATATTTTTCATAACTGACTTATAATGAAGCCAAGGTTACACTATAGACATTAATGCTGACATGAATAAATGGAATTCATTTTTCTCTTTTTGAGCATAAATCATCTTCCATTTTATGTAATCGAGGAGGACAGTACTTGTGGGATGAGGTTTTAGTTCGATTATTTAAGATCCCTTCTTGTTCTAGGGTTCCAGAACTATGTGGCAATTAGTATAGATAGCCCCATCACGCTGATTGCGAAAGGAACGGATGACTTTGATTTAAGGGATGTAAGTGGAGCAGACTGATGCTGGATACTGAATCCAGGTCTAGAAGGCATTATTTTTCTAGAAGTCTCTTGAATAGGTTACAAATGTTGTGTCGGGTGAGACTGGTCTTTCACATGGGCACAAGAGGTAAAAAGTAAAGTCTTCTTTCCAGTATTCATGTGACTGTTACCGATATTCAGGGCTCACAGCAAAAAGCAGGCTGTAGAGTTGATGAGAGGGCTGGTTGAAAAGCCCCATTAGAGGTGAACAGGGTCCTCTCCCTGTTACTCATTTGCACTGCTGGTAGAGTTAATGTTTTGAGTCTGAAGGACACTATGACTGTTATCAGTTTTATTGGACAAGTGAATATAAAGGTAATTAAAGAGACCATGCCTAATAACCCAACTCTTACAATTTAAAAGTAAGAAAGAGGCCTGATAGGGTACCAGGGATATACCTATCATCCTAATTAAGTGCTAACAAGACAGTTGTCCTCACTTTGGTAACTTCAGTGTATTCCCTCTGTTAACTGTCTCCATCCGGTAGACTCATCTACAATTCTTAATTCTTCTCCACGGTTACCCTTCTTCATTCTCCTCACGAGCAATGTTTCTATAGGCTTCTGTGTTTAGCAGGTGGTGTCCCCAAAGCATTCACCCCAAATTGCCCATCCGGTTTATTCATTCACCACCTTTTCACACCTTCCCCTCGAAGTTCAGATTTGGCCGAACTGCCATGCAGTTTGAACTTGTCATCGCTCCCAGCATTTCTCCTTTATGAAGCAAGCACATCTCATAAATGAAAACAAGAGGAGATGTGTGGCTAGCTCACTCTTTTTTTATTTGAATTTAAAAATCGCCTTGTCAGCCTGCATTGCTTCAGGGAGGTAGGTGGAGATAGATCAAATATTTAAATGAATCAGGTGAGGATGGACAAATGAATATGCATAATCAAGTGGCAATTTTCTAAATCAGAGGAGCGTCTTGCTCGGGCTATATTCAAACTCCTCCACATTCTGGTTAATTGTGCCTAAAGACAGGAAGTGCTGTTTTTAGAAATAGACAGCAATGGTTTCTGATTGTTTGTCTTACACAAAGACAAACAAAGAAAAAACTGTTGTTGAAGAATTACCTGAAACCTCCTAATTTTATTTGAGAGTTTGTTCAGCTTCCTTTTAATTATAAGACGTTTTAATTCTGGGAATGGACCTGTGTTGATATTTAGATTCAGATATTTAGATACATAGATTAGGAAGGTGACTCCCACACAGGCTGATAGATCTATTGGTATTTGCTGAAAGTTAACTCTTAAGAGGAAATGTATAGACACAGACCCAGGTGTAGTTTCATGGACCTGATAGCTTAAATTGAAGAGTCAGTGGTGAAATTATGATGCTTTAGTCCTGGTCATAATTTACAAAGGGTACTTTTATAGGCATGATAAACTACTATTGTGTGCAACAATGCATGCCTTTTCTTAAGGTTTAGATCTCACAAGGATCTTTCTACTCTCTTTGTAAAGCCATCTGTTACTGTTCCACTTATGGAGAGAAAGCATTTGAAGAAAAATGTTACTTTCATAAGTGTTTTAACTAGTAAAACATTGAATTCATGCTAAAAACGTCACTTTCATTTTGGAATGAAGCTCTCCTTTGCATGAATAGTTTTGATCCCTCTTAATTATTGTTTCCTTTTTTTTTTAAGTGGACTTTACTTAGGGATTTAGTTAGGACCCAGTAATTCTATTTCCCTAATAAAGAGTGCACTCATAGTTCTATCTCCCAGTTGATAGCTGTTTGCAGAAGCGGTCCCATCTGAATGAAGAGTTCATCCTCCTTTTCTTCCCAATGATGGGCAGTTTGCACCCACCTCCCGCCAGCCAGGTTGCAAACAAAATACGCTCTTTGCAGCCTCAATCAAAATGTATGTTGTTTTAACCTGGAAATAATGTTTGGTAAAGTTCTTTAGCTTAAGGAAAAATATTTTGTGCTCTGTCACACTTAAAAATAGCTCCCATATGCTTGAGTCATGTTGATCATATTCAGGGCTTTTTAAAAGAATTTGTTTTTCTGTGATCATAGTAACAAAATGCAGGAAGAGAATGGACTCTCAATCTGCATTTTGTCACAAAGGCAAAATAAGATTCCAATGGGGGAGGGAGAATATTCTATTGAAATGTAAATCACGTTGGAACCTCCTGCATCTTGGTTGTATGTTGCTGTCTCCATGCCTCTTACGGGCATGTCTTTGTTGACTATCTCAGAGGATAACTGCTAGAAGGCAGGGACCTTGTTGATGTCACTCTTTGTGCAGACCCAAGAACAATGAAGCACTTGTTAAAGGTGGTGGATGTGATGTCTAGAATTTTCAGTCTGGAGCCCTCATTTGAGATGCTCATGGCTGCTTGAGCAGAGAATCTTGGGGTAGTTTATTCATTGGGGCACAAGGGCTTAAGTGTAACCCCTAAGTCCCAAACAATCATTTGACTGATTTTGGAGGTAATTTTTAAAAGTTTTTATTTAAATTACAGTTAGTTAATACACTGTAATATTAGTTTCAGGTGTACAATATAGTGATCTAAAACTTCCATACCACACCCGGTGCTCATCAGAAGCACACTCCTTAATCCCCTCAGAAGTAATTTTTGACTGACTTACCCTCACCAATCTCATATGACACTCATATGTAAGTCAGAATATCAACTAAATAGTGGAAAAATATATTTAGTCTTTCCTTTCTAAACCATATAGTAAATTTCTCCTATTTATATAATCTCTTCTGTGTATGAATATCCCCATCTTATTGATGAAGAAATCAAAGTTAAAATATATTGAATAAACCATCCATGTTCATACAGCTCATCGATAGCAGAGTCCAAGATAGGAATTGAAGTCTGTGTAGCTTCAGTTACTACTGTTTGTTTATTTATTTATAGTTAGCACATTGGAATATGTAGTTTTCTGGTGCATTAACTGCCTTTTTTCCCTATAGCAAAAATCTTCAAGAGAGCTGTATTATAATTAGAAGTATTTAAAATCAGAGTGAGAATACGTTGAATGATCCAATACAGGGCTACTAGAATTGAGCAACTTAGCTGAATTATTTTATTTTGTCTAGAGAGATATATCTACCAAAGGAATTCAGTGTTTAGTTTTGTAAGCCAAAGCAGTCTTTCACCTGTACAGTATTTGAGATACTCTGAAAGTTTTCCTCTTTGGGCTCTCCCTTTTGGTTAAAACAGTAGTCCTTCAGACAGAGCATAGTATTATGCTCAGACTAGGCAAGGAGAGACATTGACGAGATCTTGAAAATGGCAGAGCAAAGAGCCTGAGTCCCCAATAACATTGCACCACTGAATCCGTCTAGGGACTGCCTATTTCCAAACTACTTAAATAGAAAATAAAAAGTTATATTTATGGTTTATGCCACTATTAATTGAGGTTGTTTTTTTTGCCACTGTTAATTGAGTTTTCTATTATTTGCAACTCAAACTTTTCCTAACACATTGAACTTTATGAAAGTGCAGAAGAGATATGCTCTGCCTCAGTGTGATAAATGCAAACACTAAAAAAAAAAAAAAAATCACCTCTGTGATAGTTTTGCATTGCTTATCCTTTTGCTTGGCTCATAAAATCAGGTTTACACTAAAGGAGAAAGTTCCAAGCAGTGATTTTTCCAGTATCTGAAAACACTTTTTAATTACAGATGTCCCTACTCTAGAATGCACTGTTACATGAGAAAGTGATCTTCCTGTCTCTGGAGATACCTAAGTGCAGGCTGAATAACTATCTGTCATACATGTTGTGGAAAGACTCTACTGGTTGGGACCTCGGATAAGATGGAGTCTTTTAATTAAGAATTAAATTAAGAATTTCTAAGTCCTGATGCCTTTAAATGGAAGTGGTCTCTTTACCACATGGGCTTCCTCATTGAGAACAGCTTGGATAAAGGAACCAAATCTAGGCTTTTGTTCTGCCACTATTTAGCCTTGGGGCTTTGAGAAAGTAGTTTCCTAAAGTCATGGTTTTCTTCTCAATAGAATGAGGACATTTTTGATTTAAAAAAGTTATCATAACACTCCATCCTTTTATTTTAATAGCTTCTTACATGGAATTCTCATATTTAGATCCATAAAAAGACGAATTTTCGTGCAAACATTGGCAGATCTACAGGGAAAAATAGACAATAATAAAATAATAGTAAGAGAGTTCAATAGCTCACTGCCAATAATGGTAGATCAGCCAGACAGGAAATCAGTAAGGAAACAGCAACAGCAGACTTGAACAACATTGTAAACCAAATGGATCGAACAGACAGATATAGAACATTATACCCAACAGTAGCAGAATGCTTATTCTTCTCGAGTACACATGGAACATTCTCTAGAATAGATCATATGCTGGGTTACAAAATAACCCTTAATAAATTTAAGACAAGAAATCAATCCAAGGATCTTTTCTGATCACAGTAGACTGAACCTAGAATTCAATAATATAAGGAAAATGGAAAAGACTCACAAATACGTGAAATTTAAATAACATACTATTAAACAACAGTTGGGTCAAAAAGGAAGTCAAAAAGGAAATTTTTGTATCTTAAGACAAACAAAAAGGAAAAACACAACATACCAAAACTTAGGGGAGGAACATACCAACACTTAACATTCAAAGGAAGAGATGTAATATAAACAACCTAACTTTATACTTCAAGGGATTAGAAAAAGAAGAATGAAATGAACCCAAATTTAGCAGAAGGAAGGAAGTAATAAAGATTAGAGTAGCAATAAATGAAATAGAGACTAGGAAAAAAAATCTACAAAACTAAGAGTTGGTTTTTTTTAAAGATAAATTTGAAAAACCCTCAGACTACAAAAAAGAGGGAGACTCAAATAAATAAGATCAGAAATATGAGAAGAGATATTAAACTGTTGCCACAGAAATAAAAAGGATAATAAAGAACTATTATGAATAATTATACACAAACAAATTGGACAACCTGGAAGAAATGGATAAATTCCTAGAAACATACAACCTAGAAATAGTGAATCAAGAAGAAATAAGAAGTGTAAAAAAATAAATAACAAATAAGGAAATTGAATTGGTAAACAAAGAACTCCCAACAAAGCAAAAAGCCCAGGACCAGATATCTTCAACAGTGAATTGTATCAAATATTCATTTTTTTAAAGGTTTTATTTTTTAGTAATCTCTACATCCAATGTGGGGCTCAAATTTACAACCCTGAGATCAACAGTTGCATGCTCTATCGACTGAGCCAACAAACTACCCCTGTACCAAATATTTAAAGAAAAATTAAGACCCATCCTTCTCAAACTCTTCTAAGAAATAAAAAAGGAGGAAACCACTCCAAACTAATTTAACAAGACCAGAATTGCCATGATACCAAAATCAGACAAGGACACTATAAGAAAATAAAAGTACATGCCAATATACCTGATGAACATAGATACAAATATCCTCAACAAAATATTAGCAAACTGAATTCCATAATACATAAAAAGGATCATATACCGTGATCAAGTGAGATTTATTCCCGGAATACAAGGATGGTTAAATGCCCACAAATTAATAATTGTGATACTCTACATTAACAGAATGAAAGATATAAATCATATAATTATCTCAATAGGTTCATAAAATACATTTGGCAAAATTGAACATCTATTTATTATAAAAGCTGTCAACAGGGGCGCCTGGGTGGCTCAGTCGGTTAAGCATCCGACTTAGGCTCAGGTCATGATCTCGCCGGTCTGTGGGTTCGAGCCCCGCATCGCTCTGTGCTGACAGCTTAGAGCCTGGAGCCTGTTTCAGATTCTGTCTCTCCCTCTTTCTCTGACCCTCCCCTGTTCATGCTCTCTCTCTGTCTCAAAAATAAATAAATGTTAAAAAAAATTTTTTATTTAAAAGATAAAAAAAAAAAAGCTGTCAACAAAGTGGTTATAGAGGGTGGCACCTGGGTGGCTCAGTTGGTTAAGTAGCTGACTCTTGATTTTGGCTCAGGTCATGATCTCACACTTCGTGTTATATGATGGTGCAGAGCCTGCTTGGGATTCAATCTCTCCCTCTCTCTTTACTCCTCCCCCACTTGTACTCGCTTTCTCTCTCTCAAAATAAATGAATAAACATTTTTTTTAAAAAAGTGGTTATAGAGGGAGCATATTTTACTCATGATAAACTGGGTATGGAGGAAATATACCTTAACATGATATGACAAGCTCACAGCTGCCACACTCAGTGGCTTTTCCTCTAAGATTAGGACAAGACAAAGATGCCCACTCTAGCTACTTTTATTCAATATAGAAGTCTTAGGCAGAAAGAAGAAAGAAAGAAAGAAAGAAAGAAAGAAAGAAAGAAAGAAAGAGAAAGAAAGAATAGAAAGAAAAAGAAAGTCAGAAAGAGAAAGAAAGGAAGAAAGAAAGAAAAAGGAAAAGAAAAGAAAGAAAAAAAGAGCATCCAAATTGTAAAGGGGGAAGTCAGATTGTCACTATATGCAGATGACATGATATTATGTATAGAAAACCCTAAAGACTTCTCCAAAAGGCTGTCAGAACTAATAAATTATCAGTAGAGCTGCAATACACAAAATCATGCACAACAATCTTTTGAATTTCTACACACTAATAATGCACTCTCAGAAAGAGAAATGAAGAAAACACCACTATTTACAATGGCATCAAGAAGAATAAAATATCTAGGAATAAATTTAATAAAGGAGGTGAAAGATCTATATACTACAAACCATAAGACATTAATAAAAGAATCTGAAGACGACATGAAAGATATTCATGGGATAGAAGAATTAATACTGTTGAAATGTTCATAGCATCCAGAGCAATCTACAGATTCAGTGTAATCCCTATCAAAATTCCAAAGGCATTTTCCACAGAGGTAGAAAAAAACCACAATTTGTATGGAACCACAAAAGACTCCAAATAGTGAAAGCAATCTTTAGAAAGAGAAACCAAGTGGAAGCATCCTACCTCCTGATTTCAAACTATATTATAAATCTATATTAATCAAAATAGTATGGCATTGGCATAAAAATTGACACATAGATAAATGGAACAGGATAGAGCCCAGAAATAAATCCATGCCTATATGGTCAATAAATTCACAACAAAGGGGCTAAGAATAAATAATGAAAAGGGTTATCTCTTCAGCAAATGGTGTTGGGAAAGCTGGACAGCCACATGCAAAAGAATGAAACTGGACCACTTTCTTACACCACACATAATAATTAACTCAAAATGGATTAAAGACTTCAAAAACCCAAAAAACCAAACCATAAAACGCTGGAAGAAACAGCGGAGTGGCGGGGAGAAGAGATAGTTTGACATTGGTCTTGGCAATGATTTTTTTTTTTTTTGGATTTGATACCAAAAACATAGGCATCAAATGCAAAAATAAATAAGCATTGACTACATCAAACTAAAAGCTTCTGCACAGAGAAAAAAAATTAAAATAAAAAGGCAGAGGTGCCTGGGTTGCTCAGTCAGTTAGGTGTCCAACTCTTGATTTCAGCTCAGGTCATGATCTCACAGTTCATGGGATCAAGCTCCATATAGGGCTCTGTCCTGACAGTGCAGAGCCTGCTTGGGATTCTCTCCCTCCCTCTCTCTCTGCCTCTCCCCTACTCATGCTCTTTCTTTCTTTCTTTCTTTCTCTCAAAATAGATAAATAAACATTAAAAAAATACAAAGGCAAACTGTGGAATGGGAAAAAATATTTGCAAATCACATATCTGATAAGGGGTTAATATCCAAAATATAAAAGGAACTAATACAACTCAATAGTAAAACAAATAAACAAACAATCTGATTAAAAAATGGGCAGAGGAACTGATAAGATATTTTTCCAAAGAAGACATACAAATGGCTAACAGGTATGTGAAATGGTGCTCAACATCACTAATCATCAGGGAACTGCAAATCAAAACCACCATGAAATATCACTTCACACTTGTTAGAATGTCTATTATCAACAAACAAACAAAAACACACACAAAACAAACAAAAACAGAAAAAAAATGTTGGCTAGGATGTGCAGAAATGGAAATTCTTGTGCACTGTTGGTGGGGATATAAACTGGTGCAGCCACTGTGGAGAACAGTACAGAGGTTCCTCAAAAAATTAGAAATAGAATTACCATTTGATCCAGTGATCCTACTTCTGGGTATATATTCAAAAGCATTAAAATCAAAATCTCAAAGAGATATTGTACTCCTTTGTTCATTACAGCACTATTTACAATAGCCAGGATACAGAAACAATCTAAATGCCCATCGGTGAATGAATGCATAAAGAAAATAATGGTACATTCATACAGTAGAATATTATTCAGCCTTTAAAATGACATTGAGGAGGGCACTTGTTGGGATGAGCGCTGTGTGTTGTATGGAAACCAATTTGACAATAAATTATATTTAATATAAAAAAAAAATAAATAAATAAAATGAAGGAAATCTTGCCATTTGTAGTAACATGAGGGACTGGGCATCATTACACTAAATGAGATAAGCCAGCCACAGACGGAAAAATACTGCATGATCCCACTTTAATGAGAGACCTAAAATAGTCAGACTCACAGAACCACAAGTGGAATGGCTATTGCCAGGGACAGATGGGAGGAGAAAATGGGAAGGTGTGAAAGGGTACAAAATTTCAGTTATAAAAGATGAGTAAGTTCTGGAGATCCACTATATACCACAGGACCTACAGTTAATAATACTGTACTATATACCTAAACATTTGCTAAGAGGGTAAATCTCATGTTAAGTGCTCTTGCCACAAAATTAAAAAAAAAATCAAACAAATAAATAAATAAAGGGAGTTGGAGGAAACTTTCAGATGCGATGGATGTTTACGGCTTTCATTATGGCGATGGTTTCACAGTGTATGTGTGTTTCCAAACTCATCAAGCTGTACACATCAAATATCTACAACTTTTTATATGTTAATTATATCTCAACAAAGTAGTTTAAAAAAAAAGCTGCTTTGGTCCTGGATCCAGAGGCCAGCCTGGGGTCCCTGCAGCTCCCTTTTCACTTAACCCTTCCATCAGCCCTCGGGGCAACGAGGAGTCTGAAGAGAGAGAAATTCTCTCTTAAATGTTACCAAGTTCTTTGTAATTGGAACCCTGTATGATTCCAAGACAGAGCGAGCACAGAATCTGAGCAGGAAGATCATAGAATTCACACTTACCTCATGGAGGCAATCTGAATTGTTGAGTTGTTGCTTTTTTTCCCCTCTTATTGTCGAGTTAATACTGATTGGGTCTATTGTATCCAGCGACCCATGAAAGTAAAGACGATTTTACCAAAGAGCCATTAAATACGTGACGTCATTTTGTTTCCTTCTCAAGCCTTATCCAAATCTTAATATGTGTCTGCTTTGAATGTAAGTTTTCAGACGGTTCTGCTAAACTGCCCGTCTCTTTACAACCGTTCTCACACAAAAGTGTTTGCCCACTTTCCACATAATGAAGCTTTTTAGGCCCGATACAAATGGTGCTATTCTTAAATCCGAGCAAAATAACCTGCTCACGTCTCCTCTTTCTGTCTGACCTAGCACTTGCCCTCTTCTCGAATGTGGGCCTTGAAGTAAATATGTAAAGTAAAAGATAGGAATTCCATTCCCAAAGAGATTTCTTTATGCTTGTTTTATATCAGGTTGTTGCTCCACTTGCAAGTTAAAGTCCTAAAACGAACCGACACGGCCTTGGAGGATCTGGTGTGCTTCTGTGTATCATTCATCTGCAGCATTTGAATTGGGAAAATCCTTTGTGGGGTTTCAACAACCTTTTGTCCAGATAGTTACATGCACTGACAGAGCCTTTGACAGAGCCACAGAAAATTCTCTGCTGAGTACTTAATCAGTTCCTAAGTTGGCTCGCTTCCACTTTTCCTTTCTTCAAGACTGTGTTGCTATACTACTAGAATTTTCTATTTGTGATTCTGAGAGTTTAAGACTAAATAACTTTGGGCATATGGTCACTATATTACTTTCATCACACACAGTCCTGTTTTATACACACAGACACCTTGGGGTTTGTTGAAATTTATGCTTATACTTTTGAAAAATGCGTTTATGCTTTTATAAATGTATTCTTTTCGATTTGATAGCTCAATTCTTAATTACTTTACAAATAAGATTGTTATGTTACCTCTGAATATTAACACAGAAACCCTAAGACAGATTGATCATGTTTCTAAGGATCAAATAGAATAAGACTATTGGGTGAAGAAAAATTTGTTGAAACTTGCTGTCAGGCAGGCTGAATGAAGAACCATGAGGAAAGACAAAATTCTCTCTTTTTCTAGGGATTCATGGCAGAAACTGTTAATGGCAGATTTTTTGAACCAAGAAAGGCAATAATCTGCTGCTGCCAGTCCTCATCCATTAAAAGTCTGGTCTCAGTGGAACAGAGTCGGCTGGGTTGACTGGTTCTTACTTTGCCATCTGCTAAAATAATCGGATTGACCGTGTGTTTTACCATTGTGATCTCTACATAAATAGACTTGCCTTCAGTATTGTGGGTCTTTTGAAGAAAAAGCAGCAAATCTTGTTGAAGTTCCTTCCTTACAGACATGAGAAATGCTGGTGGCCCTTATAATACTCCAAACGATTTCTTCAGATTGTAATTGTAATATGGAGAGAGAAAGTCACTTCTGTCTAAACGGGGGTTGAATGGTGGAGAACCAGAGCTTTGAGAGACACAACATGCATTACAACATTATGATGTATTCAGTCAGATGTAGGCAAGACAGAAAATCACATGACAAAGCAAGCCATGTGAATGTTCCTGAAGAAGAAAAAAAATGGAAATGAAAAAACAAACACGCGTCAGATACTTCCTTTTTTGCGGCACATTATTTCAAATCGTATGGATGCCTCATGTTTGTAATTTGTCAATGATGACTTCCCCCGCGTGTGTATTGAACTCAGGGATCACTATAATTTTGCTCTTGCATCACAGTCTTGCTCTATTTGTTTATATCTATTTAATTACCTGGTTACATGTGAATGCAGCAACCAGAGCTCCCCAGATATCTGTCAGGGATGTTGTGAGAATGTAGTGAGAAATTATTTTTTACCACTCACAACAACTATATATGGATCACATTTACTCCCTTGGGATCCTGGCCTATGTAATCGAAAAATATATGCACTTGACAATCCCGAGCAACACTGCAGTCATTGAATTAATTTATGGCCTTTTTCCCCCCTGTGTTGGCAATCTCTGCGTCAATGTAAATAAGTATCCACTAAGTGACCACAGTGCAGATCACAGTTTCTTGGCCATTTAGGGATGGCGGGGTTCCTCCAGGGATGTCCTTACCTGAACATAAGGGATCAGAGCACTTTTCAGGAAAGGGAGGGACAATCCCAGGTGGGATAAATGGTCATGGATTTACTGTCACTTCACTCTATTTTTAACAACCCAATCACTTCTCTGGTGGCCGCTGCCCCACACAGCCTCTGGCATAGGGTAGGTACCCAATGCATAATTGCTGAATGAAAGAAGGAATTCAATCTCAAGGGCATCCATTTCATTTTCTCTGCAGCTACACCATCGGCATGGCAACAGCCTAGTCAGCACATTACTTTAATAATTTTTTTTTCTTTTTTTCTTCTTATGCTAGTTTCCATAGGCAGTGGTCTATACAATTTTTAGTCCTCCATCACTATTAATGAGGAAGTTTTGTGCATACACTCCCCAAATAGCTGTTTTATAAATAAAACATTATGTTGTGTTATAAAACATATTTAATAAGTGGGAGAATGAGATTAAGTAAGTTAATAGAAGTTCTAATATTTTTATTCCTGTATTCCAGTAGATTGTCTTGCTTACCTCCTTTCTCCATTCTGGAGACTTGGCTACAAGGGGTAAAAGAAGAATAAGACGCAGTCCCTCTACTGGGAACCTTGCATCTTATTTGGTAGACCAGATGGATACAGTGAAGTACAGTAATAGCAAAGATGTACTAGAAGTCCTGAACAGAATTTTCCTGAAAACACAGATTTTAAAACATATTTCAATCTCTACGACCTTCGGTTTGTAGTAGGATATTTCTTATGTTCCAGTGAGTTCGAGCACACTTAAATCTTTTCAGTAGATACAGTCTTCTCTTGGAATCACTCGCATTTAATATTAAAAGAAGCTTTTTTTTTTCATGTTAAGATCTCCCCTTTTCTTCTATCCTGAGAAATTTGTCTCCATAAACTTGATCTTCATATCCCCTGGCTCAGCAAAATTTACTTTTCGATGGGACATTTTTTACTTGAATTTTGACTCTGAGGTGTTTTATTTTTATTATTATTTTTTAAGTTTTATTTATTTTTGAGAGACAGAGTGAGTGGCGGAGAAAGACAAGGGGAGACACAGAATCCAAAGCAGGCTCCAGGCTCTGAGCTGTCAGCACAGAGCCAGATGCGGGCTCAAACCCATGAACTGTGAGATCATGACCTGAGCTGAAGTGGGATGCTCAACCGATTGAGCCACCCAGGTGCCCCGACTCTAAGGTGTTTTATAAATACATTCTTGAGGTCCATTTACTTCAGGCATGCAGGATGATGTAGCAATATATTTACAGATCACGAGCATAAGTACAGTGATTCTGTAAATAATCCAATCACTTCAGGTTTCGTGGTTGCCTTGATGTACACATCTCTCCTCAGGGCTCTCCATCTCTCACTACCTAATTGCTCAATTCTCTTTCTTTATATCCACTTCTTGTCTTCTATGACCTATATCAGTTATCTTTTTAACACAATATGGTCTCCCAAATGGAAGATAAAATCAATCATTTAGAGTAAAACTAGAAAATATTCATGTAAAGCAGATTCATGTGGTCATTTGGAACAATCTACCTTAAGAAATGATTTCCACACAAATTCCTTCCAAGTCTCTACTAAGTGACTCTAATGTATTTGTAGGGAGATAATGATGTGGCATTTATCTGCTCATTTGTGCTGTAAACTGACTAAAGTAATTATGTTAATAGGATTGTGGTCTGGATTGAATCTAGGGGG
This sequence comes from Panthera tigris, assembly GCF_018350195.1. Taxonomy (NCBI): domain Eukaryota; kingdom Metazoa; phylum Chordata; class Mammalia; order Carnivora; family Felidae; genus Panthera; species Panthera tigris. Next base: position 51,430,965 of record NC_056660.1, read on the forward strand.
GAAAAAGAACTCAGAAGCTAGGAGTTCTTAGTCCCTAGGAGGGGTTATCCTGGGTATTTAAGAAAATATATTAGTTATAGATGTCATAGTAAATGAATATATTGGTATTCAGGCTTATAAATTCATCTCCTATGAGTTTGGCTAATGTGTGCTTGGTTACCCGAGTGAAGCTAATTTTTCACCCACAGTACAAAGGGCCAGAACCTTTATCATGATGAATCTTCTAAAACACCACACAGTAAGAAACTGCCTGAGCTTCCAGCTGACCTCTTTGACATTGTTCTCTAATTTTGGTAATAACCCTGTTCCTTTACCTGCTTTGAATTCTATCACAAGCACATTTTGTATAACTAATTTGTTTTATAGATCAGTTTCTCTTTGAATAATTAGAACTGTCATGTATTGGTTATGGTAATCCTAGCTGCTATCAGACATAAATCCCCAAATTCTAGTCATTTAACAGGACAGATTCTTTTTGTTCGCATAATATTCCAGTGTAGACATTCCTGGTGGGGAGGTGGTGTGCTTTGCCCCATTCTGTTATACGGGGTCCAAGTGGATGGGGGATCTGCCATCTTCCATACATGGCTTCCCAGGTCTCCTTGCATGTTGATGTCTACCAGGGAAAGAGAGTACGTGGGAAAAGGCACACACACTTCCTAATCACCCGAGCAGAGCAGTGACCCACATCACTGGGACCGGTCAGCCACATGCCCAGATAAAGATGCAAAGAGGAAGAAAGTAAGGACTGTGGGGCATCCCCTTCCCAGCAATGATTCCCCATTAAGGAAAGAGGGTATGAAGCCTTGCAGAACAGCTGGCCCCCTCTACCACGACCCATGGCATAGTGGAGTGTCCAAAGGACAAGAAATGCAATCATTAAAAAAATCCCTTGTTTTGCAAGGTAAAACCTCTGATGCAGTGTTTTATGCTTAAGAACAAGGCACGTGTTTTACACCAACAAGTGAATGTTTAAATTACAAAGCAGTGTTTGACTGCTTTCAATATACAATGTCCCAACCTGACAATTAACTGTTTAATTTCATCAGTGTAGACAACTGATGCAGATAAACCTAATGTGAATTTTTAATCTGAATTAGCTAACTTGGTTTACTACAACATCATAGATAAACTCTACCTTTGTTTAATATCACACAAATGTAATATGAATGTGCTTTTTCTTCTTTCCAAAATTGTTTCTAATTGATTACAAGAAAACAAGTTTAAATTTTTCCAGATGTGTAATAGAGTAGAAAAAACCTCAAACATTTATTTTACAATTATTTTGGTATTTGTTCATAGAGATATGCAATAGTGTAGAAAGAAATTCTATGTAATGTGTCAAATTAGAGAAATTATCACCAAAAGATAAATATGTGTATTCCTTAGCACATGGTACTTCAGAAACACAGAAATATTTACTGGGCAAAAGATGGACTGAAGTAAATATCGAAGTTATTTTTCCATAAAAGGACTGAGTTCTGTTTTAATATACAATCTAGAGTGTGCCCATTCTTCTTGTGAATGCGTTTTTTCCTTACAGGTGCTTTAACTATTAATTCTGTACTCAATGAAACAAAAAGCAACCATGAAACCAAACAAAATATTTAATAACCAACTTCTGATTGTAATTGTCTTTTTCTATTTTATTTAATTAATTTTTAAAAACAAGTTTTGTTCTAATAAACTGAATTTCTATCAATCCTTTTAGGAGATCTGATGGTAAACCTGCAAACTGTAATGTGGCTAGTTTGGGCAGGGAGAAGAGACTTTCTCAAGGACAGACTGATGTCACCTTTATTCAAACAGGCCACGTGAGTGCTGAGTGTCAGGGTCTGAGGGATGAGGACAGGTTATGCAGAAGTGTGAGAGAATATTCTGTAAGAGATAGTTGGATGTCTTATTAAGTAATGATTAGCAAAGGGGCATGGGTCTGGCCTAGGACTGTGAACCTGAGTATGTTAAGACAATCAAGGAAGATTCTGGAGGTGCTAATTTCCTCCAAAGCTACATGTATGGAAGAGCTAGAATTGGGACGGACATCCAAGGATTCAAACAATCATCAATTATTAAGTACCTACTTTGTGGTAGGCACTGTGCTGGAAGATTAAAATATACTTTCACTCAGGCATCTGGGTAGCTCAGTCGGTTAAGCTTCTGGTTTCCAGCCACGCATGGGACTCTCTGCTATCAGCACAGAACCTGCTTTGGATCCTCTGTCCCCTCCTCTCTCGTCCCTCCCCTGCTTGTGCACGTGCTTTCTCTCTCTTTCAAAAGTAAATAAACATTTTAAAAAATGTATACTTTCACTAATTTTCAGAACAGCCCTCCAGGGAGGGTTTTCTCATTCCCATTTTGTAGATGTGGACCCTGAAGTTCAAGGTTGAGTGATTTGCTCAAGGCCACATAATTATTAGCAGGAGAGGCAGGATTCAACCCACTTGTTTGGGACCCTAAAGCCCCAGGTCTTTTCCCTGGGCGAACCCTCCTCTCACAGCAAAGTATCCACAACAAACTTTTTTGGATCCTTAGACAAGTTTAGCATCACACTTCTGCAGACTTCGGTCTTCCCTTTTCTCTGACATTAGTGACTGCCCCAGGCACTAGTATTTCAGTGCACAAGGCAGCAATTATTTATGACTTGGAGATTTGCAGCCTGGGGCTGGTTTACGGGAACTGTTTTGAACAAAAACAAAAGGAACTCTTTTCTCGGATGTTCCAGGATTCTTTGATTCTTTGATCCAGAGGGGCTCTGTCTTCTATGGAAGATGTGGAGGAAGAGTACACACTGAAGAAAGGCCTTTTCCAGGCCGGTGACCTTGCTTGTTTGTAGGAGTCTAGCATTCATACCAAATCTCATCAACCTCAGCAGTTCCTTTATGATCACTTAAAACTCCTGTATGTGTCCAGGTGGGAAAGGACAACTGAGGAGTGAAGGGGATGGTGTCCAGGCATTGGCACGTGAAACACACATCATCTCCCTAGTGAATTTATATTTAATCTTTGTCTCTGGAATATGGTGAGAAATGAATACCTGTCAGGCATATAACTCCCTACTGCCGCCCCCACCTTCTGATCGCTTTTCAAACTCAGACCCTTTTGTAAAGACTTAGCTAATACTTCACCTGATCAGGAATCTTTTCTGATCTTTTTATGCCCAGGGCTAGGTGGCCATACCATGCTCCCATGGCACTCTTATTGCATTTACCAGATTAGTATTATAATAAATATTTGTGTCTGATAATAATTTAAAACATGAGACAAGGACTATATCTTTTTCATGTTTGTACTACCAGTACACAAACATCCTGAAAATTCTCAGTATGTGTTTGAGAAGACTTGAATTGCATTTTATTTATTTATTTATTCAATGAATATTTAGTGGGCATCTACTATGTAAAGACACAAAGAAGAGGAAAATCAGGCACCATCTGCTTTGCCTTTTTTTTTCTTCTAAGACCCATCAGTTAATGAAGGGATGGTGACTGAGATAAAGTGTAATGCACAAGTCTGGTTAAACAAAGGGAAAACCAAATCATTACAATAATAACGATTATTATTATTATAGGGAAGGAGCCAAGATGGCAGAACAGCATGGAAGTTTTTTGTGTGTGTCATGCCCATGAAATACAGCTAGACCAACACTAAACCATCCTGCACACCTAGAAAACTGATCTGAGGATTAACACAACAATCTGCACAACTGAACCACAGAATTCAGCAGGTATGCGGCGCAGAGAGGTGACCTGGGGAGAGAAGCTGCCGAAGGCAGGGAGGTGCTTTTGTGGGCTGAGAGGACAGAGACAGTGGGGAGAATACGAGAAAAGCACCCCTCCCCAAATGCAGCTGGAGAGAAAATGGAAAATTGGAAACAGCCGCAGGGACTAAACTAAAAAGGGAGAAGGAGAAAGGAGAGGGTTTAAATTCCATTAAGACTGTAAACAAAGGGAGCACAGAGTCTGCAACTCCTCAGCTCGATACCTGGTGGTGCTCTGGTGGGAAGAGCAAATCCCCAGGAGCAGAGTGGGGTCCGGGAGGTTCTTGGGCCACACGGGGAGAAGCGGTTCCACTGCTGGAAGGACATTTAGCAGAAGCTGTTGAGGCCACCTGGTCCCAGCAGACCCTAGAGAACGGCCACATTTGTTGGTGCTGGAACAAGGTTGTTGAGGGTGAAGCCTGGTGCCAGGTGTGTGTTGTGATTTTCCATGGTCCCTGAAATGCTGAGGCTACACTATCTCGCGATCTTTTTCCGGGGTGGGCTTGCACCTGGCTGCAATCTCTGGGCTTCGACAGCAGCACGGTCCTACAAACTTTCCTGGTTGTGGCCAGGATTCGGCCATTGCTTGGTAAGCCCCTCCCGCATAGGGGCAGAACAGGCCAAAGCAGCAGTCCTTCAGAAGTAAGGGGCCGGGGAAAACAGCCATATCTGAGACAAAACTCAGGAGAGAGGTACTACCTGGGGCTTGGTCACAGGCAGTGTAAAAGAGGGGAGTGGACGAAAGCTAAAGACAAAGGAGGGGTGTGCGATTGCTGATCAGGGAGAAAGGAGTTCAGACTAGAGACTGAGTAGATGGGTGATGCCATTTTCACTGCTCCCGCGCATGTGTATACACACCTACAAGCACCACAACAACCCACCCCAGTAGGTTAGCAGCACCAGCTAGTGGAGAGGGGAGCCGTTACACTGAGCCCCGCCCAAATGGGCCAACTTGGCTGTTTAAGAACACAAGTCTCACCACCTGCTTAGTTTATGGACTGTAAAGCTCTTCATAATCTGACTTATAGGGGAAAGTGAAGTAATTTCAGTCGTATTTCAGTCTGTTAGCAGGTCCACCTATTCAATTTTTTTCTTCTTTTTTCTTTTTTCTCTTTTTCATTTCTTTTCTTTTTCTTGAATACAGAAAAAGAAAAAAATCATTTTTATTTTCAATTTTTATTAAAAATATTTTTCTTTATTTTTTTACTATATTTTTTACTTTTGTGTATTTTTTTCAAATTCTATTTTATTTCCATCATTTTATTTTAGTCTACTTCAGTGTATTCATTTTTTCAAATTTTCAAACGATTTCCTTTTTTTCTTTTTTTGTCTCTTTTTCATTTCTTTTTCCTGAATACAGAAAGAGAAATAATTCATCTTTATTTTTAATTTGTATTAAAAATAATTTTCTTTAATTTTTTTCTACTATACTTTTTACTTTTGTGTAATTTTTTCAAATTCTAGTTTACTTCCATCATTTCATTTTAGTCTACTTCAGTGTATTCATTTTTTCAAATTTTCAAATTTAAATTCAAAGATTTTGAATTGAATTTGAATTGAATTGAATTGAAATTGAATTGAATTTTGAAATTTCAAATTTTGAATTCAAATGATTTCCTTTTTTTTTCTTCTTTCCCCTTTTTTCTCTAATCTATCAAGTCACTTTCAACACCTAGACCAAAACACCCCTAGGATCTAGCATCATTTATTCGATTAGTGTGTGTGTAATTTTTAATTTTAATTTTTTTAATTTTAATTTTTTCTATCTCATTAATTCCTTTTCTCCCTTCAAAATGACGAAATGAAGGAATTCACCCCAAAAGAAAGAGCAGGAAGAAACAACAGCCAGGGACTTAACCAACACAGATACAAGCAAGATGTCTGAACCACAATTTAGAATCATGAATAAGTAATAAGAATACTGGATGGAGTTGAAAATAGATTAGAATCCCTTTCTGCAGAGATAAAAGAAGTAAAAACTAGTCAGGATGAAATTAAAAAAATGCTATAACTGAGCTGTAATCACGGATGGATGCTGTGGTGGCGAGGATGGACCAGGCAGAACAGAGAATCAGCGATATAGAGGACAAACTTATAGAGAATAACGAAGCAGAAAAAAAGAGGGAGATTAAGGCAAAACAGCATGATTTAAGAATTAGAGAAATCAGTGACTCATTAAAAAGGAACATCAGAATCATAGGGGTCCCAGAGGAGGAAGAGAGAGAAATAGGGGCAGAAGGTTATGTGAGCAAATCATAGTGGAAAACTTTCTTAACCTGGGGAAAGACACAAACATCAAAATCCAGGAAGCACAGAGGACTCCCATTAGATTCAACAAAAAACGACCATCAACAAGGCATGTCATAGTCAAATTCACAAAATACTCAGGCAAGGAGAGAATCATGAAAGCAGCAAGGGAAAAAAGTCCCTAACCTAGAAGGGAAGACAGATCAGGTTTGCAGCAGACCTATCTACAAAAACTTGGCAGGCCAGAAAGGAGTGGCAGGATATATTCAATGTGCTGAATCAGAAAAATATGCAGCCAAGAATTCTCTATCCAGCAAGGCTGTGATTCAAAATAGAAGGAGATAAAAAGTTTCCCAGACAAACAAAGATTGTGACCACTAAACCATCCCTGCAAGAAATTTTAAGGGGAACTCTCTGAGGGGAGAAAAGATGAAAATATAAACAAACAAACAAACAAACAAATACATACATACATACTAAAAGCAACAAAGATTAGAAAGGACCAGAGACTACCACCAGAAACTCCAACTCTACAGGCAACATAATGGCAATAAATTCATATCTTTCAGTACTCACTCTAAATGTCAATGGACTCAATGCTTAAATCAAAAGACATAGGGTAACAGAATGAATAAGAAAACAAGACCCATCTATATGCTGTTTACAAGAGACCCACTTTAGACCTAAAGACACCTTAAGATTGAAAATAAGGGGATGGAGAACCATCTATCTATCATGCTAATGGTCAACAAAAACAAGCCGGAGGAGCCACACTTATATCAGACAATCTAGACTTTAAAATAAAGACTGTATCAAGAGATGAAGACGAGAATTATATCATAATTAAGGGGTCTATCCACCAAGAAGACCTAACAATTGTAAACATTTATGCGCCAAATGGAAACACCCAAATATATAAATCAATTAATCACAAACATAAAGAAACTCATTGATAGTAATACCATAATAGTAAGGGACTTCAATACCCCACTCACAGCAATAAACAGATCATCTGATCAAAAAATCACCAAGGAAACAATGGCTTTGAATGACAAACTGGACCAGATGGACTTCACAGATATATTCAGAACATTTCATCCTAAAGCAGCAGAATATACATTCTTCTCCAGTGAACATGGAACGTTCTACAGAATAGACCACATACTGGGACACAAATCCGCCCTCAGCAAGTACAAAAAGATCAAGATCATACTGTGCATATTTTCAGACCACAATGCTACGAAACTTGAAATCAACCACAAGAAAAGATTTGGAAAGGTAACAAATACTGGGAGACTAAAGAACATCCTACTAAAGAATGAATAGGCTAACCAAGAAGTTAAAGAGGAAATTAAAAAGTTCATGGATGCCAATGAAAATGATAACACCACAATCTAAAACCTCTGGGATGCAGCAAAGGCAGTCATAAGAGGAAAGTATATAGCAATCCAGGCCTTCCTAAAGAAGGAAGAAAGATCTCAGATATACAAACTAACCTTACGCCATAAAGAGCTGGAAAAAGAACAGCAAATAAAACCCAAAACCAGCAGAAGACAGGAAATAATAAAGATTAGAGCAGAAATTAATGCTATCAAAACCAAAAAAAACAGTAGAACAGATCAAGGAAACCAGAAGTTGGTTCTTTGAAAGAATTAATAAAATTGATAAACTACTAGCCAGTTTGATCAAGAAGAAAAAGGAAAGGACCCAAATAAATAAAATCAAGAATGAAAGAGGAGAAATCACAACCAACTCAGCAGAAATAAAAACAATAATAAGAGAATATTATGAGCAATTATATGCCAATAAAATGGGCAATCTGGAAGAAATAGACAAATTCCTAGAAACATATACACTACCAAAACTGAAATAGGAAGAAATAGAAAATATGAACAGACCCATAACCAGTAAGGAACTCAAATTAGTAATCAAAAATCTCCCCCAAAACAAGAGTTCAGGGCCAGATGGCTTCCCAGGGGAATTCTACCAAAGATTTAAGGAAGAGTTAATACCTATTCTCTTGAAGGTGTTCCAAAAAGTTGAAATGGAAGGAAAACTTCCAAACTCATTCAATGAATCCAGCATTACCTTGATTCCAAAACCCGACAGAGACCCCACTAAAAAGGAGAACTATAGACCAATTTCCCTGATGAACATGGATTCAAAAATCCTCAACAAGATATTAGCCAACCAGATCCAACAAGACATTAAAAAAAATTATTCACCACGACTAAGTGGGATTTATACCTGGGATGCAGGACTGGTTCAATATCCGCAAAACAATTAATGTGATTCATCACATCAATGAAAGAAAGGACAAGAACCATATGATCCTCTCAATAGATGCAGAGAAAGCATTTGACAAAATACTGCATCCTTTCTTCATAAAAACCCTCAAGAAAGTAGGGATAGAAGGATCATACCCCAAGATCATAAAAGCCATATATGAAAGACCCAACACAAATATCATCCTCAATAGGGGAAAACTGAGAGCTTTCCCCCTAAGGTCAGGAACACCACAGGGATGTCCACTCTCACCACTGTTATTCAACATAGTACTGGAAGTCTTAGCCTCTTCAATCAGACAACACAAAGAAATAAAAGGCATCCAAATCAGCCAGGAGGAGGTCAAACTTTCACTCTTCACAGATGACATGATACTCTATATGGAAAACCCAAAAGATGCCACCAAAAACTGCTAGAACTGATGCATGAATTCAGCAAAGTGGCAGGATACAAAATCAACGCACAGAAATCGGTTGCATTCCTATACAGCAACAATGAAGCGACAGAAAGAGAAATCAAGGAATTGATCCCATTTACAGTTGCACCAAAACCCATAAAATACCTAGGAATATGTCTAACCAAAGAGGTGAAAAATCTATACACTAAAAACTATAGAAAGCTTATGAAAGAAATTGAAGAAGACACAAAGAAATGGAAAATGATTCCATGCTCCTAGATAGGAAGAACAAATACTGTTAAAATGTCAATACTACCCAAAGCTATCTACATATTCAATACAATCCCTATCAAAGTAACACCAGTATTCTTTACAGAGCTAGAACAAATAATCCTAAAATTTGTATGGAACCAGAAACGACCCTGAGTAGCCAAAGCAATCTTGAAAAAGAAAACCAAACCAGGAGGCATCACAATCCCAGACTTCAAGCTATACTACAAAGCTGTAATCATTAAGACAGTATGGTACTGGCACAACAACAGACACTCAGATCAATGGGACAGAATAGAGAACCCAGAAATGGACCCACAAATGTATGGCCAACAAATCTTTGACAAAGCAGGAAAGAATATCCATTGGAATAAAGATAGTCTCTTCAGCAAGTGGTATTGGGAAAACTGGACAGCAACATGCAGAAGAATGAACCTGGACCACTTTCTTATACCATACACAAAAATAAACTCAAAAAGGATGAAAGACCTCAATGTAAGACAGGAAGCCAACCAAATCCTCGAGGAGAAAGCAGGCAAAAACCTCTTTGATCTTGGCCGCAGCAACTTCTTACTCAACATATCTCTGGAGGCAAGGGAAACAAAAGCAAAAATGAACTACTGGGACCTCATCAAAATAAAAAGCAAAGGAAACAATCAGCAAAACTAAAACGTAACCGACACAATGGGAGAAGATATTTGCAAATGACATATCAGATAAAGGGTTAGTATCCAAAATCTATAAAGAACTTCTCAAACTCAACACCCAAAAACCAAATAATCCAGTGAAGAAATGGGCAAAAGACATGCATAGACACTTCTCCAAAGAAGACATCCAAATGGCCAACCAACACTTGAAAAAATGCTCAACATCACTCATCACCAGGGAAATACAAATCAAAACCACAATGAGATACCACCTCACACCTGTCAGCATGGCTAACATTAACAACTCAGGCAACAACAGATGTTGGCGAGGATGCAGAGAAAGAGGATCTCTTTTGCATTGTTGGTGGGAATGCAATCTGGTGCAGCCACTCTGGAAAACAGTATGAAGGCTTCTCAAAAAACTAAAAATAGAACTACCCTATGACTCAGCAATTGTGCTACTAGGCATTTATCCAAGGGATACAAGTGTGCTGTTTCAAAGGGACACATGCACCCCCATGTTTATAGCAGCACTATCAACAATAGCCAAAGTATGAAAAGAGCCCAAATGTCCATTGATGGATGAATGGATAAAGAAGAAATGGTATATATATACAATGGAGTATTATTCGGCAATCAAAAAGAATGAAATCTTGCCATTTGCAACTATGTGGATGGAACTGGAGGGTATTATGCTAAGTGAAATTAGTCAGAGAAAGACAAAAATCATATGACTTCACTCATATGAGGACTTCAAGAGACAAAACAAATGAACATAAGGGAAGGGAAACAAAAATAATATAAAAACAGGGAGGGGGACAAAACAAAAGAGACTCATAAATATGAAGAACAAACTGAGGGTTGCTGGAGGGGTTGTGGGAGGGGGGATGGGCTAAATGGGTAAGGGGCATTAAGGAATTTACTGAAATCATTGCTTCACTATATACTAATTTGGATGTAAATTTTAAAAAATGAAAAATTAAGTTAAATAAAAAAAAAATAAAAAGAGAAGGTGATTGCTTTATGCTCAGCTCCCATTTGTGATCTCTCCTCCCCCCTCATACCTTCCCCTGGTTTAGGGAAGAGTTTTCTTGGCAACAGCTCTTCAGAATTCACTGTCATATGCTTGGAGCCAGACAGGGCTGATTTAGAATCTATACCACTTATCCTTTACTAGTTATTCAAACTCTCTGAGCCTCAGTTTCCTTGTCTGTAAAGTGTAAATAGTAATGTCACTCTCATGGAGTCGTTTTCTAAAGTAGAACCAATGAATAGAAAACACCTGGACTAAATCTAGATTCCTGGGCACAGTTAACAAAATTCTTTCCTCCTCTTTAGATCTTTGAATTCATCTTGATTAATTTTTGTTGTATTTACATTATAGTGTTGGAACTACAGACTCTGGAATCAAAGTTACTAAGTACTCATCTCCTCTGGAATATCTACGAGTAACTAAATAACCGTAAAGGAAAACTCACTTTGCTCCTCTGTAAACAAGAAGTAATAAAACTCACGGGAAGATGAAATAAGATTATGTCCCCTTAAGGATTTGCCACTTGGTTATGATTTTTCACTTCTGGATTTATATATTAACACACAGTTTTAAAGAGCATAATGATACATTTCCCTTTTTACAAATGTTGCTTTTTTTTTTTTTTTTTTTTTTTTTTTTTACTGAAGACTATCAGGCTCTTTTCTGAAATTTTACTGTTTCAAGAGATTTTCATTTGCTACAAGCATATTTCGTTTGCTCAGTGCCTCTATTCTTTTGTAGAACAGTTGTAAAACTTTCTAGTAGCCACATTCAAAAAGTAAAAAGAAATAGCTGAAATTAATTTTAAGAATATGTGATTTAGGGGCACCTGGGTGGCTCAGTCGGTTAAACGTCCGACTCTTGATTTCAGCTCAGGTCATGATCTCACGGTTCATGGGTTTGAGTCCCGCACTGGGCTCTGGGCTGACAGTGCAGAGCCTGCTTGGGATTCTCTCTCTCCCTCCCTTGCTGCCCCCTCCTCTGTTTGTGCTCTCTTTGTCTCAAAAATAAATAAATAAACATTACCAAAAGGAACATGTAACTTAACCCAAGCTATCCCAAATATCACCATTTCAACACGTTATCAATACAAAAACTATGAATGAAACAGTTTACATTCTTTTTTCAGACTATATATTTGAGATTGTGTGAATATTTTACACTTACAGCACATATCACTCTGGACCAGCTACATCACAAGTACTCAATTGGCGCATGTGGGCCAGTAGCTACACCATGAGACAGCGCAGGTCTGGGGCGAAACTCCACCTTGGGAGAATGACAGGGACGGACAGGTGGACTTTAGACAAATCTTCACAGTGAAGCTCGGCTGTTCTCCAGGCCGCATGGGGTGAATTTAGAGAGGTTTCCTAGAGAGAAAATTAAATCTCTGCTGTCCCTTTAAAGAGTCTACATCTAGAGCTAGGGGTGAGTGGTGGTGCAAATGGGTGCCAGTCCTCACTGGACAGAGATACCGAGTCTTCCAATCTATTGTGTAATTTTGGTGTGAACGAATAATAGGAA